>NC_135938.1:3900000-4455000 GCF_964058835.1 Carex rostrata
GAAAAGAATGCTTCAGTCGCAGAATATTTGGCCTTCCGGCTTGCAGAGAGCGTTTTGTGAGACAGGTAGTTTTACAAAAAAAAAATGTCTAAACTCGTAAGTACATTTTGCTTTTAGCTCTTCGATTTATTTATTGCAACCATACCCCCATCAATACCATGCAATTTAACAGGTAACAGACAAGATGCTTCTTTTTCTATTTGATACTGATGATAGAAGGATGTATGGTGTCTTCAAGGCTGCTTCTAATGGTGCCATGAACATTGCGCCTCAGGCATTCACTTCCACTGGCACCACCTATCCTGCTCAGGTACAACAAATTAAAGCTGGAACAATTTATTTTATATGTTTTTAACATCATTACATTTGGGTATTAATTTGAACTGCCTTAGTAAATCATATATATATATATAATTTTTTTTCTAACAAAATGACATGTTGTGAACGTTGTATTTCTCATCCAAAGGATGTTTTATTTATATTTTCTAACAGTGTAACCACTGTGGGTTTTTTTCCTTATATGAATTAATCTAAGCTTGGTGATGAACAACTTATGTGTGTATGATGTGGATCCAATTAGAGGAACTTCATGGTTACCTTTTATGCCCTGGTTTATCTCACCACTTTTGATTCTATTGTTGGATTCTTCGTATTTGGAATCTAGGAATTAAAAGGTGCTTGGATACCAAATTTAATATTTTTTGAAATTTTTTTTACTACAAAATCACTGTTTTCGGATGGTCCTGAATCAAACTTTTAGTCCCAGCTAAATATGACCTTAATAGCACTCCTCTGCAGGTGCCATTCGAAATTATAAGAAAGTGCAAGCCACTGACAGAACCTGAGTTCAAGCCTGCAATCCTGGAGAAGTACTTTACCAAAGTAAAGTTCAAATTTGATCTCAACTTCGATCAGGTTCCCCCACTATACCCATTCCTTCTGTAATACTCCATTTTTCTTAACATTTTTTGTGACTACATTGCTTGCCTAGTACATTGAAGTGCTGGCGCATACTCAGTTGTATGGAAACCCTCCCTGACATGGACACTGAATTATCATACTAAGATTTTTTTTGAAATCATGGGTTGGGAGTCAAGCCACCCAACACATTTTCAAACTCCTATGTATTATTATAGAAGATTTCCCCACTTGTGGGTTTCGAACCCATAACGTCCCACATGGGAGCCATGTGCCTTTGCCACTAGTAGGGGTGTACAACGGGCGGGTCGATGATATTTTATTAAAATTTGAATCCAACCCGATTACACCGGGTTAAAAAAAAATTTTACTTGACCCACCCATAATCCAACCCAACCCATCTATTTTTTTATATACGGGTTATTACGGGTTATGCGGGTTAGACGGGTTAATTTTGTAAAAGTGGCCATTCATATCATGACCTTTGCTCCAGAGACGATGTGTTCAAATATTTAGATCTCCCAAATCGGATAGAATTCATGGTGGTTTCTCTCTGTTTCTCATATAGTGGTAACTGACTACAGCAAGGTTATTAGAGGTTGTTTAACAAAAGAAAATATAAAGTAAAGCAAAGCTGTGTGGTACACTGGTACTCGAATGCAGAGAGCCAAAAATGACTTGATTTGACCGTAGAAGAGTAAATGCGAAAGTTGAAAAGATAAAAAATTGAAAATAATTTAATTAATCAAATTTTCTTCTGTTTCAATGCAGAGAATAAATAAATGCGGTAGTTGAAACGTTGGGATCAATATTTAGTTGCCCGTAATGAATCCTGAGCTATCCTTCCAATTGGAACAAATATATTTGTACTAGTCAATATAGCTAGCAACCTTCAAAAAAAGAAATTAAACAAGGCACCTTAAGAGAAACTGGAAATAGCTTAAACCTGTCAACTGGAGAGGAGATAGAAGGGAGACTTAACAGGGAGAGTATGTTGAACAAAGAAGGATACTGGTGAAACAGAGATAGTATGTTGGGGTTTTGAAGAGAGTTAAAGACTAATTAATGTTAGTACCGATTTTCCCGTCTAGGAGATCAAGGCGTCGAGGAGACCACCTCAGATTGGGTAGAAACCTAGACAAAATATTTATTTGAGGCCGGGTCCGGGTATAAACGGGTTATTAAGAACAAACCCATGACCCGACCCAGAGTAACGGGTTTGTCAAAATTCAACCCGTACCCGACCCAGTAACATCTCAACCCGGTAAAATATGGGTCGGGTCGGACGGGTTAGACGGGTCGGGTGGGTCGACAGTATTTTTGTATACCCCTAGCCACTAGACCAAAGGCAAGTTCTTACCATACTAAGATTTTACTATAATTTTTTTTAAACTCTCTATTTAAATTTCAGGTTCAAAGGCTTCTAGTTCTATTTGAAGAAAAGGAAGTTAGGGGATTACCTCAATTAATCACTAACAGATGGGATCTGAGCTCCACGACAGACTCACCTTTGAAAAGATATTATGTACATCAACAGCACGATGACATGTCTAATACAAATACCCTAAGCCAGACCATACATAGACACGTCAGAAACCCTAATCCTAGTGCTGAAGTGGCTATGCATTTCATGAACTCGGACATGAATTTAGCGACTCCAAGAAACATTAATCCGCATCACCGAATTGACACAGATGTGTTAAGAACCCAAACCCAAATTTGCCATACTGGTAATGCTAATTTGTGCCAGCCCACATATGAACCAGCCCAACAGCAGGGATGGTTTAGGTATTGTACTAGTATGGGTAATTGTGAGGTGTGCACTGAGAAGTTGGTACCAGATATGGCTTACAATTCAAGTTTACTACAACAAAGCCGATGTGGATTACAGGTTAACCCAGACAACCAACAAGTTACTCTGTCGGCTTATAATCATCCGAACCTTTCTTCTCCTCAAGGTGCACAACTTTATGATCCAGACCCTCCTTGCGCATGTTCCGGTTTTTATGGTGGATCACTATTAAGTGATCAAGTCTACAATAGCAGATCACAATTAGAAGGTCAGATTTACAATTAAGTCTCTCCAATAATTTAAATACAAGTCAGAAAGCAGGTCTTATTGTTAGACATGAAATCAGTTAATTGTTTCATATCAAAACCTTAGTATGGTCAACATTCTTTCTTAAATTGGGAAACTAGCTCCAAGAAATTTCTACTATACCCTTAGTCGAAACCTTCGCCTGAATCCAAATCTGTCCCTGAACTGAAACACAAATCCTAAACCTGGTCTCTTTTCAGATGTACAACGGAGAAAAAGTGTGTTCTTGCGCCTAGCACGAAACCCGCAGAGAACAGCACGGGAGACAGAACCTTGTCAGATAGGTGTGTACCCTGCCAAGAATCAGCCAGGTCATAGTAGAGAAGCCAGACAGCCCAGACCCGTTTACAACAAACAGGATGTTCAAGGTCAAGAGTTTGTCCATATAGATACAGCTGTGGTGGTGGATGGAGTTGAGTTGGGCCCTACTGCACCAGTTTCAACACTGGGTCCTGGTGAACGTGAAACGCAAATATGTATTGTAAATATCAAAAGAAGAAATCGGGGTAGCAAATCGAGCATCGAACTGAAAGGAGATAAAAAGAAAAGGAGGTTAGTCACGAGCCAGTCCATGAATACAAATACGGACACTGAGGCAGGCTCATATTTTGATGTGGTGGATACAATGGAGGAGGTGATCCCCGCTGCCTCAGTATCAAATTCGACTTTGGGGCCTGATGAAACCCAAATACCTTTTGTGAATTTCAATAGGAGAAATGGGGGTAACAAGTTAAGCGTTGAAGCTAATAAAGGAGATGCGAAGAAAAGGAGGTTAATCAGGCCTTCCTTGGTTAGTACTGCATCTGCTTTAGATGGAGATAGTATGGTAATAACTGATACCACCATGGATGTAGATGCTAGAGTGGATAGTAAAAAAAATTCTGAACTTGTGCAGGGCTCCATTTGCAAGTCCAGGGAAAAAACTCAAACTGAGGTAGAATTAGTGGATACCCCACTTGAGGGGTTTCAAGGTAATCATAAAGGAGAAAAGGTTCTACAAATTGCAAACTTTTCTGTAGGTCAGCCAGAGTTACCAGTACTTGGTGAGAAGACTGACGAAAAAAAATCCGTATCCAACCCAGAACCTATTGACACGGAGCCTGTAATTGAAATCCAAGATAACAACCTGTGTTTGCATAATGAAAAGAGTAACCTAGTTGCTGATAAGTTGGAAATGGATCCATCTTGGTTTTGCCAAAAGAGCAAAACAATTGAAGACTACATTGCTCTCGAGTCACATGATGAAAATAGTAAAGAAACAGTTGAACATATGGAGATAACAGGCCAGGATTTTATACCGCTTGAATAGGTTGGTATTGGTTTTAATCGCACTTGAAGACTAGCTTCAACAGAGATATAGTGAATCCTCACTCTCTCTCGTTTTTGTACTTTTGGCTTAGGGACTTGTGGGAAATGGGACAAGTTGACTTAGTGGTAATAGTCATGATTTTGTTAACTTGTTCTATTTCGTTGCTCCATGCTCTAGTATTAAGTATGTAGTACACGAAGTGTTAATTACCAATGCAAGTTATGCTGTTTTTGGTGCGTATGTTTGCTGTGTATGCTTAATTTCGAAAGCTGGAATCCATCACACTGTGAAATATGGGTTCAGATCAGATCAGATCAGGTACAAGGAGTTGATATTACGGACTTGAGATCTGTTACGTGGGCTCAACGAAATCCAAAGTCCAAACACACATTGGGCTTGCATTCAATTAATTAACATTTTGATGTTTTGGTAGATTAGTAAAATCAAACGAAAATGCTTTTTTTTTGGATATCAAAATCGTAATTTTTTTGAACCAATATAACAGGTTAGTACAAATGAATTCTTTTTTTTTTGTTTTGAATGCCATGTAGTAGCTACACAGCTAAGTCCAAATGAATTCTACTGAGACAAAAGAAATATGTGGCGCCCACATGCGCGTCTGTCTGTGCCAGTGTGCTGTGCTCCCTTTTTATCACGTTAGCGCACACTTATGCGAGTCATAATAGTAATACTGAGTTCTTATCTCAATCCGATCTCTGACGCATGGGACCCAGATCTGACTTGTCACCTGACTCATACAATGAAAACCACCCTCCCCGGCACGGTCTACGATTTATTGAGATTCATTGCAAGCAGTGAAAAACAAAATTTTGCAATTGTCTTTATTGAAATCTTTACACCAATTCTGAAATCAGTATTTTCGACATAACATATTTTTGATTAAAAAGGCCGAAGCCCATTTCTACGAAGAAAATAGTTAACTTACACCCTTCAACAGTAGTTTCATGCAACTAGTTCCACAACATTAATCCCTTATAAAACACAAAAAGTAGTAATACTACTGCAAGACAATCATAACCATTATAGCAATGTTATCAGAACCGAACCGGACATCAACCCGGTAGAACTTCGGGTCATTGGTTCACTGGTCGGACCAGCGGATCAATCGGTTCAACTGCTGGTTTTTTAATACAATTACAACTAATCACCTGAAATACTAGCAAGTTATTTAAATTATTCGTCCAAGTCCTTACAAGAAAGAATGCCATATTTAACAAAATAAACATTATTTTTAAAAATATTGACAGTGGATGTCAAGTTGATTACTAGAAAATAAAATATAAAAAAATACATCCAAAAGACCACAAAGATGTAGGCCTTGCAAAAATTAATTATTTAACAAAATCTCTCCCAAAGAAACGCCTCTTGAATTGTTAATTTCTCTAGCACATTAGCAGGAACTATCTTCCCTTCAAACAAGATCTTACTCCTTTGCTTCCACAAACTCCAACATGTCGATGAGAAGAATATATATACACTCCATTCATTGTTATTCATACCCTTTCTTAATGCATGTTGCCTTGAATTGATAAAGATTTGCTGCACTGTCTCACCTGCTTGCATGATTTGCACCCCCAGCTTAAAAACCATCCTAGACCACACCTGTAATGCTTTCTGGCATTCGAAAAATAGTTGAAAATATTATTCTACAGAGCCTTGATCGCATGTTTTACATAATAAACACTTTTAGTTTAGAAATTTGCATAAAGATCCCTAAATTGCAATAGGATGTACCAGTACAGTTTCTGAAAATCAAATAAATTCAATATTAATTCAAATAAAAGAAAAAAATGTACCAGCAATTGTTCCTCATGATCAAGTACACATATTAGAACTTCAAAGTAACTTCAAAAACAGTTTGAGTTTCTGATTATCTTAGTACCAGCTAGCTTTGGCAGGGACATAACCAACATGCTCTTTGATTTGAGCATTTCATCAAACATCTTGTATGCATGAGTCTATTCAATAAAATTAACACAAAATATTCATAAAATTACTTACAGTTCTTAATCTTAGTAGCTTCTTTTGTGATTATCTTTCAAACAAAGTGTTGAAAACGAAATTGATCCACAGCCAATTTATCAGAGAGGAGATTGAAATAAAAGGAGATTTAAAAAAAAATGGTTTCCATCTTTACAGAGAAGAGATTTGAAGGAGATTTAAAAAAAATCTATTTCAAAAAGTCAAGAAATCGGAGGATGGAGAGATTTGATTGAGAAAGGAAAGGAGCATATGATATCGGAGGAGGAGATCTAAAAAACCTGTTTTGAAGCGGACGGTTTAAATCAGCGATTTTTAATAAAAACGGACGGTTTAATCTTTTTTGACCGGTTCATTAGCTGAAACGATCTGATTGCAAAATCGAACCGGACATGTGACCGGTTCCGTTTTTTTTCAGTTAAACCACCGGTCCGGTCCGGTTCTGATAACACTGCATTATAGAGAACTAAAAACAGACAGCAACTGTCTAATAACTATGCTAGATTGTGGTCCAAAGCCAGAGCACAAAAGAAGGATATAACTAACCCACTCCAATGGGCTGAGGAAAGTAAATTAAACTACAAATTTTGGCATGAAAGCCAGAGTCATGCTGAGACATTTACTCTTCATAAAGCGCCATCTGATTCCCTAGGTCTTCATCAACTGTGGAGAAGTCAGCCGCATCATCTGGATGCCAGCTTGCTAGTGGAAGAACATCAATGTCAGAGGGTAGCCAAAGTGTTGTAGAAGCAGCCACCTGCTGTGTCACCCAACCTGTCCAATAGTGCACAAGAGAGGTGATTAGAAAAGTTAGTTGTCTGATTGATTTCTGTTTACCTTCTTCAAAGCAAAGTTCTGATGCTTCCAAATAGTCCAGCATATTGCACTGCAAACTAAGAGAAAATCAATTCTATGTTTATTAGATAATTGGTTAGCAAATTTAATTACATCTACAAATCTAGTCCAATGTTTTTTTATTTGATAAGCTGGGAGCAGATGCCAGTGATTGATTAAAACAAAAATAGTTACAGCGTTTCAGTACTAGAAAACGCCACATCTCAAATTTAAAATACAAAACACAGAACTTAACTATTTAAGCACTTAACTACTTAAAACTACTTAACTGACAATGTTGTAGCCACATCGACATCCCATGCATCGCAAACTCAGCAATTACTCTACTAGGCCTCCTCTCTTCTCTGAAAATTACCGAGTTGTGCAACTTCCAGATCTGCCACGCCACACAGGTGAATCGTATTGCCCATTCCTGTTTTGATATGGTGGAGCTTGTTTTTGCTAGCGACCAAGAGGCTTGCCCCACATGGCTTAAAAATTTTGTATCCCATCAGGAGTTGAGTGTGAAACCATACCTCTACTGCTATGAGCATAAGAAGATGATATGCACAATTGATTCTCTAGGACAGTTTAGACACAGAGGGCATTGTAACCCGAAAAACATTCCTCACCTTGCCAATTTATCCCTTGTTAGGAGTTTGCCTTGTAACAAAAAATATGCAAATAATTTGACAGGGGGAGGGAATTTTAAAACCCATATAAAGTAAAATTGGCATTTAATCATCCCTCCTCCTGACAACATTTCATAGGCCGATTTAGCAGAATAAACCCCTGAACTTTCCCAAAGCCAGTAAATAGCATCCTTACTATTTGTAAACCTGATTGCAGTTTGTAAATTTATGGTAGGATCTATCGTAGGCAATGCTTGATACACATCCCGAAGCGAGATTCGTTCATCAGCATGTACCTGCCCCAATTCTATCACACGGGACCTACTTAGCCATGTATCAAACTAATACGAAATTGAAGTCCCATCACCTATCGTCCAGGATGTGTTCCAATCAAACACTTGTTTCATTTTTCGCAGCTGACCCCAAAAGAAAGAACCTGTAATTAACCAAAATTTTGGGTCCTCTGTTGTGGCTCCCTTTCGTCGTAACATCTCGACTGTCATTGACCAAAGACACAGTGGTTCATGATATCCCTTTCACCATCACCATAGCATAAGAGCTATGTTAACAATGTTTAAATTGGAAAGCCCCCCCCCCCCCCCCCCCCCCCCCCCCACCCCTAGACTTTTGGAGTGCAAACCAACGTCCAGTTTGTGAGCAATATTCCACATTACAAATTAGTCGGTTTACCCCATAAGAATTGGCGCCTCACCTTGTCTATCCTCATAATGATCCATTGGGGCAATCAAAAACACATCATGTTGTATATCGGTATAGAAGAGAGAACCGACTTGACCAACTGTAGTCTACCACCTTTCGAAATAAACTTTCATTTCCAACCCCCCAACTTCTTTTCTATGCGCTCCACTAGTGTCATGAACTGTTCTTTAGACGGGTTGAGAATTGTCAGAGGCAACCCAAGGTAAGGGGTTCGGAATTGACCTTTAGCGTAGCCCAAAATTGCACCTATCCAAGCCAAATCTAATTCCTGGACATTTATCGGGATAAACAAGCTCTTATCATAGTTTACCTTGAGATCCGGAATGGAAGCGAAGATTCGAGTTACAAGTTTTAGTGAAATTAGTGAAGAGACATTGGCCACTGCAATGACAGCCGTATCATCCGCATATTGGAACGCTAGCAATGAGTCTTTAACCTTTCTCGTAATGCCGACTTGGATGATACAATTGGTTGCTGAGATCATTCTTTAGAATGGATCGGCTGCTAAATTGAAGAGCATGGGCGATAGTGGATCCCCTTGGCATAACCTGATGGGTCAAAATCAGAGCTAATAATATTTATAACTCTAATTGTCTACTCTACAATCGATTCACAAGCGCATGATCATATCATATAGTATAAATCGGGGTGTCAATCCGCAAAGATGGTGTATTAAGAAATCTAATTGCAAATCAAGTCTAGATTATCGGTTTTTTTAGGTTGGTTTGGTTGTTTAGTTGTAATGTTCAGTTACAACAGTGAAGTGGTAGTTGATTAAGTGTTTAGAAGATGAGGCTTCTAGAGATTCAGGCATTTTATCATTCAAACTCGTTTAATCTAGGTTCTGGATAACTTAGCAGTCGCACACGGTTCTGTGACCATCCGAGAGACGGTCTTTGACCGATTATGTTTTCACTTTGGGTGGATGTGCAATTAGTTGGAATGCTAATTTGCAATCCACCATGACCTTATCAACCACAAAAGCTAAGTACATGAGGATTACTAAAAGCGTTCAGGAGGCAATATGGCTTAAGGGCTTGCTTGAAGAGATTTCACCACATGGTGGTCCAACTACCATCTTTTGTGATAGTCAAAGTGTCATTCATTTGGCGAAGAACCATGTGTATCACGAAAGAAGCAAACACATTGATGTCAAGTATCATTTTGTTCAGTAGGTTATCTCGAAGGACATAGTAGAGATAAAGAATATTGGCACCACCGACAATCCAGCCGATATGCTGACCAAGCCTATTCCGACCATGAAGCGCAACTATTGTTCAAATTTAATTTTTGTTGGTTGTTAGTTTTGTTGTCTATTTGTTTTTCTCTTTTACGTGAGATTTCGATCCAAAGTAGAAATTGTTGTAAATGTCTCTTATCTCACCATTTATTATTTCCTATTTTTATAGGATTATATTTCTAAGTTTTCTTTTATACACATTTTGTACTCAAACTTTTTAGAAAGAGAATACACAGAAAATTACCCCAAACTATTTTCCTCTCTTGTTGGCTGCTGCCCCAAAACGCTAGATCTATAACATTTAATGAATAGGAATTTTTATATAAAAAAGAGTATACTTGTGTGGGTAACAAAAGTAGTTAGTGTAATGAGTAATGACTCCAGTGAGGCAAAGTCCAGCGGACTTATCGGAGTCCGCATCGTCTGAATTAAGAAATTAACCATTTTTTTTATGAGAAGTCTGCATTAACTCAAAAGAGCATCATTTGAGCTAATAGATATTGGTCGTCTGATTGTAAACATAGCTTATTCAGCCTCCATCTAAAATATGGGGGGGTCTTTAATATTAGTGCAGATTTAATTCGCATGAATCTTAAAGCTGATCGGACGGTCTAGATGTATTAACTCAAAAGATTCATTTTTGAGTTAGCGCAGCGGATACAAATTCGACCGCAATTTTTATTCATAAGAAGTAAAATAAATAAAATATTAAAAATAAGAAATGTTAGCTGGGAATTCTAAAAATAAGAAGACAGTGCTACCATTTGGAGTCCCTACGAGACGCCAAATAATCCCGAATCCCCTGCCAAAAAAAAAATAAGTGGGACTCCAAACGAGAACAAAATCCAAAAAAAAATTCTAAAAGTGGGACTCCAAATAAGACAAATAACCAAATAGATAAACAATAAAATTCTAAAGTGGGACTCTAAATGCTACCAACAATCCGAATTTTTTGAGAAGCAGCCGTGTAAAGAATAAAAATGAGCAGCGAGTAAAGAAATAGAGATAGCGATGCGAGTTTAAAAAAGAAAATTCGGATCGTTGATAAGATTTGGAGTCCCACTTTAAAAAAAATTTATATTTTTTTATTGTTTGTCTTATTTGGAGTTCCACTTTTGGAAACTTTTTTTAGCATTTTGTTCTCATTTGGAGTCCCATTTATATTTTTTTTCTTTGTTTTTGTTTTGGCAGGGGATTCAGGATTATTTGGCGTCCCAAATGGTAGCACCGCCTTCTTATTTTTAGAATTCCCAGTCAACTTTTCTTATTTTTAATATTTTATTTATTTTATATCTTATGAATAAAAATTGCGACGAATTCGACTTATGTATCTTTGATTCGAATTCAGATCAGCTGAAATTCCAAAAAGAATTTCAGGGTCCCTGCAATTCCAAACTCTCTCTGTCTCTCCTCTTTCTCTCTCATTAACTCTTTGATGAGAGAGAACGAAGAGAGAGGAGAGAGATAGGAAGAGTTCGAAATTGCAGGACCTGAAATTCTCTTTAGAATTTCAGCACATCCGGATCCCTTTGATTCACATTGAGCCAACTCAGACAAGAGATGTGCTGGACTGCCAATTACATACCCGAATTACTGAACATGTACAGTGGACTTATCAATTCTGTACACTGTAGTTGAGACAGAGAGCCGGCAGACATGCTTTGCCTGCCAATTAAAATTGACTGCAACATAGTACATAAATAGGGATTTGGATGTCAAAAAAGGTTGAATTTTATCAGCTACTTAGCTGTCATCTTTGAATTAACCATGCCCCCGTTCCACTTTACAATGTTTAGGTATATTTCATTAACTGAAAATAATAGTTTTACAATTACAGTAAAATAAAATAACTCATCCCTTCTTTCTGACAATTTCCCCGCTTAATACCAGTATCCATCTAAGATTAAAATTGAAGTCTACTTAGTGAAATTAATTAAGCTAGCCTACTTGCAGTATCTAGAGAAGAAATTAAAACCGTCATTGGACTGTGGACAGCAACACAATTCTTAATCTGTATGAAGGGGTTGGGTTGAGATTGCAACACAACTTTTTCTATTGACAAGTTTCATGAAGATCATTTTCTAAACTTGTTGTTTGCCATTTTTATGGGTTTCTATTTATTATGTTCTCGAGTCAAATTTGAAATAGTATGCCCTCGTAATAAGCTAGCCGACTTTTATTCTTTTAAAATGCAATTAAATTCTACATTTCGGTTATGTCACCCTATTGATTAAAAATTTTAAAAGCAGAATTTCGGGTTTATTAAAAATTCTAAGCTCACCAAGTCCTTTGGTGAGTTTAACTCCAATAACTACATAATTGACATCAAACGACGAATCCAAATTGTTGAAACTATTATACTTTACAAGTAATGTGTTTACATGTCAAATATATAAATTTTGTAATTAATTTAATGTAAATCAAGGTTCAAAATTAATTTTTATATATATATTTTTTTAAACTCTTTATCAGTTTTGCGTGTGGCCTTATTTTCTTTCCTTGACCTGTGATCTTGTCCTCCCTCCCAATTTTGTTTAGTGGGGATACTAATTAAGCAGATAGCTAAATTTCATTACAGCATGCTTTATTAGTAGATTCAACATATTTGATGATATCTGAAATAGGAAATTATTCTTATCCTATAGGTTGCAATTAAATATCATTATTGCATGATGAATATTTAATAGACGATGGAGATGTATAAATGTGATTAGTACTTGTAATAGGAAGTTAGTTAGGATTAGCATTGTTGTTATGACTAGCAAAGTCAGTTAGAACATTCTGTTAGAAGATTAACATTCTGGTAAGGATAGCTTAGTGCTCTATAAATACAAGCATGTACTAAATATTGATATTCATTCAAACTCACAGAACATACAAAAGATATTTGATGGTAAACTCACAGAACATACAAAAGATATTACAATAATATTATAAGCACGATGAATATTGCGCATCACACGTTCATATATAGAATAAGTGAATATTAATAAACCATAACAACGTTCAAATACAAAATAAGAAATAAGGTATAATGCTCTGAAACTGAATTATAACTGCCAAGTAAACTAATCTTCAAACACAGAAGGTACGTATTACCAGAATTTATGATGCAGTTGGCTATTGACATCTAGATATTATTCACCACCTCTTGCATTGATGGACAGAGTGATGGGTTATTATTCAAACACTCATAAGAAATCTTAATCAATTTGAGCATTTCATTTATAACTTGTCCAGTTGGTGGTTTAATGCGTTGGTCAAGGATATCTTCGAGTATGATTTCGTCTTCATCAGAAGCCGATAGATTGATCATATCACCAGGGTGCTTTCCCATAAGAAGTTCCAACATGATTACTCCAAAGCTATACACGTCACATTTTTCAGTCATCCTCATTGTATATGCTAGTTCTGGATAAAGAAACAAAATTAAGATTGCTATTATTTGCACTTCAATTTTTTATACATGTAAGTGATGGAAATTAAAATACCATAATAGGGTGTTTAAGTATACAGAACCTGGTGCTATGTAACCGCAGGTTCCAGCAAGCATGCTCCAATTAGAAGACTCCGGTTTGAGAAATTTTGCAGTACCAAAATCCGAGATACTTGCTGTAAACTCGGAATCGAGCAAGATGTTTTTGGAAGTTATATCCCGATGTACTATTGGTGGATAGCAACCATGATGCAAGTGTGAGAGAGCACAAGCAACATCTCTCAGTATAACCTTTCTCTTTGCCCAATCCAGTTCTATTGCTTCCTCACTATTGAGAATGTTATGTAAATCCCTCTTCTCATAATACTTGTATACAATAAATTTATTTTGTGGTGAGGAACAATAACCAAATAATTTAGCAATGTTGCGGTGTCGAATCTGGATTATAGTGCTAATTTCTCTATGGAATGCTTCAAAATCTATTGAGGTTTCATCACCTGCTACGTGGATTTTCTTTACAGCTACTATGAGGTTATCTGAGGCTAAAACCGCTTTGTAAACTCTTGCATGGCCTCCACTTCCAATGCAATATTTCTCATCGAAATTCTCTGTGGCCTTTATAATCTCCTCATATGCATCTCTTCCATCAAAATTCCACACTGAAAAGATTTCTCCTCTACTAGGATTGCCAATGTGTTCTGGTTTTGCTTTTCTCTTTTTTGAGTAAAGTATGTAAAGTATCAAGAGTAAGAAAGATGTTAGTAATGCAGCACAAAAAGTTAGAGTTGAAATCAACCTAACCATTCGTTTTCTGGTTGAGCCATTCTTATCATTAACAAATCCATCACATGAGGGCAAACCTTGAATAGTTCCACAAAGATTTGTGTTGTGTATAAACCATTGTTTTGGGGCTTCACGAAAAATCTTTATATCAGGCACTGGACCCTCCAATTGATTGTATGACAAATCCATGGTTTTCAAACTTAACATGTTGCCCAATGAAGACGGAATCTGACCGGTTAGATTGTTGTGAGAAATATTAAGATTTTGTAACATGATTAATTTCGCTAGCGATATTGGTATTTCCCCGCTTAAAAAATTTGAGCTTAAATCAAGGTCCACTAAGTGTTCTAATTTTCCAAATTGAGAAGGAATTTTTCCAGTCAACTTATTGTTGCTGAATTTTAATAATTTAAGATCAACACAATTGCCCAGTTCTTCTGGCACACTTGTCAGTCGGTTTGATGATATATCAACATATGTTAAAGCAGATAATAATCCCAACTCTTTTGGTACATTTCCTATGAAATTGTTGTGACTTAATTCTAGTTCAAACAATCTTTCTAATCTACCGAGCTCTGCTGGTATTATCCCCGATAGAGAATTTGATGAGAGATAAAGTTTGTTAATTTTACTCATGTTTCCTAGAGCTGTAGGAATTTCTCCGCTCAGAGAGTTTGTTGAAAGGGTTAAACCTATCAAATGTGTAAGCTTACCAATTTCAGGAGGGATTGGTCCAGAGAGCTTATTACCAAGAAGCATCAGATAGACAAGATTTGTTAAGTTATCCAAATTAGTAGGTACTTCTCCATCCAGAAAGTTTATTGATAGGCTTAAACTTGTCAAATAAGTAAGCTTAGTAATTTCAGGAGGGATCTGTCCATAGAGATAATTATCCCAAAGGTGCAGAATGACAAGATTAGTTAAGTTTTCCAAATTAGTTGGTATTTGTCCACTTAGAGAGTTTCCTGATAAATGTAAATTTGTCAAACTTGTAAGTTTAGCTATTTCAGGAGGGATTGTTCCGGAGAGATTATTTCGAAAAAGATACAGAGAGACAAGATTGGTTAAGTTTCCTAAATTAGTAGGTATTTCTCCACTCAGAGAGTTCATGGATACGCTCAAAACTATCAAATGACTAAGCTTACCAATTTCAGGATGGATTGATCCGGAGAGCTTATTATCAGAAATAACCAGATGTGCAAGATTGGTTAAGTTTCCCAAATGAGCAGGTATTTCTCCACTCAGAGAGTTATGTGATAAGTCTAAATCTGACAAATGTGTAAGTTTACCAATTTCAGGAGGGATTGATCCGGAGAGCTTATTACCCCAAAGAAACAAGCCTTTTATGTTTGTCAAGTTTCCAATGCTAGACGGAATTAAACCGCTAAGAACATTGAAACTGAGATCAAGATCTGTGAGTTTTGAGAGGAGACCTATTGATGGAGGAATTACTCCACTGAGTTTGTTAGTACTGAGATTAAAAATTGTAATGGATGGAAGAGCAGATAAATTAAGGGCATCTAATCTTCCAACTAGACTCTTATTATAAAGATAAATTTGAGTAATGACATGCCTTCCTTTGTTTGTGTCACGGCAAGTGATTCTGGTCCAATTGCATGGGTGGACATGCAGATTCCAAGATGAAAGCGGTTCTTGAGTCTGGAGAGTGGATTTCCAATGGAGGAGAGCTTGTGCTTGAGATGTGAGAGAAGATTGAACTAGAGGGAGTAGAAAGAGGGCAAGGAACATGAGAATGATCCTCATTGCTAAAATGCTAAAAGCTCAACTTACAGATTGTGGTTACTTATCAAGGCATCAGAGCTGGCTCTCTTTATAAACTCAGTGGTGAGGCAATTCCGTGGTTCAAACAGATCGAGCCAACAAACGATATTAAATGATTAGGGATTTGATATCGAAAGAGGATACTTGTGTTTCCCAACTCCTAGTACATTCAACCATCAATAACGTACATAATAGTAACTACGTACTGGCGATAATAAGTGCAGTAGTTGTGTAATAAACGCAGCCCACCAGCGGAGAAAGTGAAATATTAACAAACACCTATAAATAAATATTTAGACAAAACAAGTGTTCCTATGATTCATCACGTCAACCATGCACATGACCTTTAAAAAAAAACCAATGCTGCAAATCTGTTTAAGAGTTTTGGGTCAAATTAGTTTTAGGTCACTTGAGTTTTGTGATAGGCAGCTAATTCTGTACAAGGCTAGTAAATTTTGGGAACGGGTTATTTTGGGAGAGCAAAATGGGGTGCTGTATCAGGCAGGATATATGGTTTCAGGTTTGGGTTATTCTGGTTAGGGAGTAGTCAAGCTTCCTGTCAGCTCATGTTTTCTTTATTCTGGAAAGAGAGTAGACAGATTTTGGATCAATAAAATTTAGTAAAAATCCCGTTGTGTTGGTCAGATCGATGTCGCCAGATGTAAAAGTCTTACCTTAAGTAAGAGGAGGCAGGAGAAGGAGAAGAAGAAGAAGAGGAGAAGAAAAATAGATGATATTTTAGTCATTAATTATTTAAAGTGATAAAATTACAAATTAATGAAATTTGGAATAACATTTATACAATTTCAAATTTCGGAATAGTATTTTTACAATTTGAAGGTTTTGGAGCGGCAAATAAATAATTTTTTTTTTAAATTCAGAAATAATTACTTTTGAATTAGACATTTTTTTCAAAATAGAAGTGAAATTAATTGCATAAAGAATTATTATTTTTAATTCAGGAATAAATACTTTAAAATCACAATGTTATTTGCGAATTATTTGTGACTGGTATTTCAGTTATAATTAAAAAGTAATTATTTTAACTTTTTTTCGTAATTTTGTATCGACCGAGTAAAATTAAGAAAATGGGACGCAATGAACAGTAGCGTCTGGAAATATATATATATATAACATTAAGTACTGTGCCGCTATGAATGTAGAAGTTGTTTCATAACATCCTAGGAATTCTCAAAGATTTTTCAATAATGATATCATTTTTTTTTAAATGCTACACATAAAAAATCAGCACACCTTATAATTTTATTCTTAGCAGCCTTTCATTTTGTCACAACGTATCATGCTAAATAAATGAGGACAAGTATCCTTTGCAGGACTGCACGGGTGGAGCCCACTACTTTACAGTTCAGATTAACTCAAAAACGGTGCCTATTCAGAAATCACATAGAGAGCAGTATTATTTGTGCTTTAAGATTCATGCAAAGTTAAAATAACGGTTCGGATCCAATTACTCCATAAAATATTACCTCTGAATACAGATACGATTCCAATAAATAACCAATGCATGGTGATTCAAAATTGGAAATTCCAAAAAAAAATGCTTAATTGAAAAATAGTGCCCGGATTTCCAAAGTTTCTATTTTATGAATAGGGACATGGATATAAAATAAATAGTACACTGGTATTACCTAACTGTCGTCTATGAATTAACCATGCTCCATGCATGTACTTACATATATCAACAAAATGAAGTGTTTATTCGTGATTTTTCTTTGTTATGTTAATTATACCATGTCATATTACATAAATTGATATGATTAATTGATTATATCACATAACGTCATATAATAATTTCTTATTTTTAATTATTTGTATTATTATTTTCTATAAACTAAGTTAAAATTTTAAAAATAATTAAATATAATCGGTGACGCCACGTGTACCACCACGACTATTTACATAACATAACTGTGGTCTATCATTTTAATTACTTCGTAATTTTTCATACACTGGCGAGCGCGCGAGCGGCCGATCAAATCGAATTCGTATCCTCTACATTAACTCAAAATAGATTCTTTTGAGTTAATGAATCTGGATTGTCCGATCTATTTTAAAATCCATGCTGACTATATCCACACTAATATTACAGGGATTCTGAATTATAAGCTGTGACCGGATTGACTCCGTTTAAAATCAGACGACCGAGATGGGTTAACTCAAAAATGCTCTTTTGAGTTAATGCAAACGATGCGGACTCCATCAAATCAGCCTGCCTGAGGGGATCCGTATTCTCCTAGGTATCTGATTCAAAAAAATTGAAACGGACGGCCCAGATTAAATATCAGCCAGTGCCTGTTCGGATGATGAAGGGGCAGTATAATTTGTGCTTTGAGATTCGTGCCAAGTCAAAATTTCTAATCTTGGACCGTCCGATTTAATCTTGAATTCCTGCCCCTGAGGCGCTTCTTCGGTTCTTCCGCATCCCTTGTGAGTTGTGAGTTGTGACCCCTTGGCGCTGGCATCCCGAATTCAAATCCCCGAAAGTAACTCAAATTATGAGTTTAGATACGGACTGTCCGATCTGATCTAACACAAGTATTAAAGGGCCCCGTGTAATTTATCTCAGACCGGATTGATCCAGATTCTAATCGGACGGTTCAGATATAAACTCAAAATTTGAGTTACTTTAGGGAATCCGGACCTGGCATCCCTACCTGACACCTGTCATCTTACTGTGCCCCGTGGCGCACATTCACTGTACTCATTAAAACTTTCCCGTTACAAAACCCTTCTCCCCTTCTCCTGGTCGGTGTTTTTAGAATTATCAATAGCTGGTTTCAATGCTGATTCTGATCGTATGCTGTTGATGGTGGTAAGTTTTATCATTAATTGAATTTAAATTAGGGATTTTTCTAGATAGAGAATTAATCGTTTATTCTCTTTGAATTGTTAGACGAGAAGAGAGCAGAAAGAAATAAAGTGATAATTGTTCTCCATGAAAGAATTCGACGAGAAGAGAGCCAAAAAGGTGAGCTATATTCCTCTTATCTTCTTTATTTATTTTTCCTAAGTAGCTCTATCAGCCTAGAAATAGTTAATGACAATGATCTAAAACTTTTCATCATGATTCACCTCAGAGCGAGTTATTTGATTCTTTTGAGACCCCTCTCCTTCTCAGGAATTTTATCACGGTTCGGTTCATCTTTTTCTCATGGTTCCGATTTTCTCAGATATTTGATTCCAAAATTTTTATTAATATCCAAAAAACATATAACATTTTAAAACCTAACCAGTTTTTCAACTTTTTTCGAAATCTACCTAAACCGCAAAAATTATTTGCAGTTTCAGCCCTACTTCCGCAATATTTTTTTGCTGTTCAAAGGGAATAAACCGCAAAAATGATGCAGAGGATATGAAGTCACCTTGCTGGCCCCTGTGACGGGGTATAATAAATTTTTCTATTTACTGATTTGCTAATTTGACCCGGTTAGAAAGCTTTTGACGTACCGGAGATGGTATTTTTCTCATTGTCCATCAGATGAGTAGATATTATTCTTCATTGATTCTGACAATTTTTATTTTTTTTTACTTGCACCATTTCTATTGAACAGATTAAACAACATTATGTTTTGGGTTTTGGGACAAACCGCAAAAAAGATTTGCAGTTCGGCATTACCACAATTTTTTTTGCGGTTTTGGATCCCTTTGAACCGCAAAAAATTATTGCGGTAACTAGGGCTAAAACAGGTAAAATCTTTTGCGGTTTGGGTAGTTTTCGAAAAAAGTTGAAAACCTAGATAGTTTTTTAAATTTATGGATATTAATAAAAATTTCGGTATTTGATTTCTCCCCTGTCTAAATGTTGGATTGTGTCAAATGTATCCTTCTAATTTTTGAAAATATTTCCAAAGTCAAATGGTTATTTTAGCAAGATCCTCCAGTCTGTTGCATAGAAAATTTCCATATTTGCAGTCTAAATAAGTAAAGCCCAAGTAGATATTCTTTTATTTTATTACTCCTTACTCTAAATTTTAATAGGAACTTTACTTTTGAATCTAAAGTTTTGTTGTCTCCAGCACCCCAACTCAAACCAAAGTTCCAAACTTTCCTTACAAGTTCTTATTGGTAACAAAAAGGATAATGAACTAAACTAAAAAGAGCGCAAAGCCATCTAAACTATTTTTATTCACCTGTCAATATATTTCAAAAGGTTATGTTGCTTGTATCGTCCCGCAAATACTAATTGCGAATTGTCTGGCAATACTTTCGGAATTGTTCCGCAAGTACTAATTGCGAATTGTCCCACAATTACTTTTATTGAACTGTACATATTGTATAAATAGTCTGGAAGACGATCGACTTCCCTACAGTAACTAAGTAATAATCAAACACCGGTGAATGTAGTTGCTTCTATAAGAGAAGTACAAAACAAACAGAGATCATCGCTCTTTTTATTGTTCGTTGATTAACTATTGAAAAAGCCAAGAATATTTATCAAGGTACAAGAGATTTTCAGACCCAGTGGTGATGGTTGAGCATAAAATTTAAGGTCCATTTTTCCCTTTGTTATTTTCCTGAAAATAACTAAGCAAGCTATAAATTAATGGCTAGCCAAATTTTTAAGAAAGTAGCTATTAAGATGGGGGGTATGGTTGCAATTTTTGTACTAATTATAAAATGCAAATTAATTATTTTGGTATTCCAATATACTATAAGTTGCTTCACTGAACTTGGAAGCTAAAAATACCAATTCTATAACCTAAACCAAATGCTTTTGCTATTTTTTAAACTTATTATTTTGCTATTTTTTAATAATTGCTAAGGCATTTACCAATATTGCTTTTTACAGGTCTAGAAGATAATACACCATGAACATTTTGCAGCCCCAAACGGGAAGTGTTGATCTCGATTTAGAACGAGATTATATCAGCAACTTGCCCAAAAATATAAAAGAGGAAGTTCTTATGAAACTTCCAATTAAAGAGGCGATCAGGACAAGCCTTCTATCGACCAAATGGAAATATGTGTGGAGGTCAATTCCAAATTTGGTGTTCAACGAAGACTGTGCACAGTCAGAGCTAATTAAACTTGTTGACCTAGTGTTATTTGTGCATAGTGGTCCAATTCTACAATTTAAACTCATCAGTAGGCATGCGTGCAATGAGGCAATTGCTCGATGGATGCTTATCTTGTCCCAAAATGGAATCAAGAATCTTTATATAAACTTGGATTCTGCTGAAGAATGCATGATTCCGTCAAGCTTCTTCTCTTGTCTTGCATTAGAACACGTGCTTATATCTTGCAGTTGCAGCACCATACATGCTCCTGAATTTTTCCTAGGCTTTAAGTTTCTTCGCACCCTAAGGCTGTTCGAGTTTGATTTAACCGGGATTACTATAGAACGGCTCATTTCAAGTTGTCCTTTACTTGAGAGCTTGGAGCTATCTGGTTTTGTTGAGTATGGCCGCTTCGTCATTCATGCACCGAACCTCATATGGCTGAGTATCACAGGGGAGTTTGGTGATCTCTGTTTGGAAACCCCTAAGTTGAGTTTTGTAGACATTAATCTCGAGGGTCATCTCGGATGTTATATGAATTTCACTTTGCCAAACAACGATTGTAAGAGTAATATTTTGCGAGTTCTTGGTAGCCTTTCTGCGATTGAAGAACTTGAACTATGCAGTGATTGTTTAGGGGTAAGAGATCCATACTCTGGGAAAAGTTCCCATCAATTACCTTAATAGGTGATTAATTCACACCTTTTAAGTTATCTATACCTTTTGTTTGGTCTACATGTTAATGATAATCTATTCTTTGACTTGTTAGTATTTAGCCAAGGGGCCTATACCAGAAGCGCTCCCGGTACCCTTCTACCGATTGACAGATCTTTTTATCGACCTTTCTTGTCAATCCAAGAAAGAGGTTGCAGCTGCTCTTTGTTTGTTCAAAAGTGCTCCCAACTTAAAGGCGCTTTCTTTATTGGTGCGTCCAACAAACTTATCACTAGCTTGTTTGCTACAATAAATTTATCTTTCTATTCAAATTCAATCTCATTTTTCATTGTGTTTTTATCTTTTCTTTTTTCAGCTTTACAAAGAGGAGGATGACCCTCCATCATCACTTGCTCAATCTTTTTGGGAAGGGAAAGGAATAGACTCTGACTTGTTTAATTGTCTTGAACTTGTGCACATAACTTGTTTTTTTGAATGTCCCGATGAGTCGATTCTAAATGTTGCGAAGTTCGTTCTAAGCACTGCACCTGTGTTAGAGAAGCTGGTTATTCAAGCAAGCAACATTGATTATTTAAATGATGGCAAGGCATTCATGAAGAAGCTATCAAGCTTTCCAAGGTTATCCAAGATGGCCAAAAGAGACTTTGTTTAGTGATTTCCTATGATATAAAAAAATCTACTTTATTTTGTATTACTTTTATTAGCGCTCCAGTTGTACTGGCATATGTTCTGTTGGAGAAAGTTATGGTTTTTCTTGTTCATTTCATTGCCTGCCAAAGCAAATTCCTACTAATTAAACAAATATTAAGGAGCTTTATCTTTCTATCTTGATATATGATTAAAACTCAGTTTTAATCAAGACAATGTGATCTAAAATATACCACTGGTATCTAAAAGTGAGCTCCATTTTTTTTTCTCTCTACAGGTTAAGACTATTTGAAAACAATTTGAGTCTACGAATAGTTTCATGTATTATTTTTTAGTTAGATATATACATTATTGTGTTTAATTTGAAAATTAATAATACATGGATGAAATACTTTTTTTTTCTAAGAAAAGCTAGCGTACCAGTAGAATTCTTTTAATGTGGCGGGTTTTAGATACATTCTTTTTACTGAGAAGAATGAACATAGACGAACAAATTAATTTTTATTTTATTCCTGTCATTTACAATTTCAGATCGTAAGTATTTATTTTCTTTTTCCATCTTATCACTTAGAAAACTCGGCCTAATATAATTAATTATTAGATACAAAGCATCCCGGTGATTCAACCTACTTTTTTTTTTTTTAACTATGTATTAATATTTTAAGGCAAATGCTTAATTGACATGTTGTATTTTAGTTGTATTATCGTAACGAATTATTGTGGTACATAAATTACAATGAATAATTACCGTCTTGTTAGTTTTGAACATTTTACAAAAATAATGTTATAATTTAAAAAAAAAATTAATGCTATGATTAAAAATATCGGAGGTTTATTGCTCCAAATCAAGTCCCATTGATACTATTGCCCATCATCTGTCACTCAGTCCAGGGCTAGCTAGGTTCATTCCGATTTTTTTAGAAACCATAAATAAAAAAATAGATTTTACAAAACCAACTTAATTGCTTTTTTTTTTTACAAAATCATAAGAACCGAGATGTCAGTTCGGTCCCAGCTATTTTCATAGATTTCAAGAAAAAAAATATGTTGCAAAATTATGAAAATACCTCGGACCGAATTGTCATTTCGGTCCAAAAAAAAAATTGGGATCAAAATGACATTTCACTTCTTATGATTTTTGTAAAAAGAAAGTTATCATGTTGGTTTTATAAAAAAATTCATCTTCATTCCGATTTTTTTATTAATAAAAAATAAAATAAAATATCACGAAGGGGATTATTTTGCTGGAAAATTGACATATAGGAAAAAAAATGAGATTGATTATCCCATCCCTCAGACTACAAAAATTTCCGTCCAGATTAATGTCCCGCTAATCTCGCTAAGCAGAAAAAAAAAATCCATTATCCTGTCAAGCACTGTAGCAAATTTTTTTATTTTTGGGTTTAATTTCATAGAAGAGAATGAAAAAAAATTGCTACAGTGCTAAACAGAATGGTCGATCTCGTCTATGTATTCTTTTTCTTTTAGTTAAATTGCTAATTAGGGAGACGGAATAAATCGTTCCGTTTTTTCTAGATTTTAATTTTCCAGCAAAATAATCCCGGCGATACTTTTTATCTTTACTTTTGATTAATAAAAAATCGGATCTTCATTCTCTCATCATAGTCCTCGTCAAATCCACACCGCCCTCTTGTCTATACCTAGGGGTGTTCATCGGTTCGGTTCGGTTGAAACCGAACCGAACTTGGCAAACCAAAGTTATAATTCGGTTTTAAAAATAGAACCGAACCGAATTAGCATTGCAACCGAACCGAACCAAAATTTTATTTCGGTTTGTTCGGTTCAAACCGAAATATATTAATTTTTTTATTTAAAACAATTGATTTATAATAAACCGGAGTATATTAAGAAATAAACCGGAGTATTAAGAAATAAACTAAGATATTTAGAAATAAACCAAGTATTTAAAGCAATTGATTAAGAAATAAATCGGAGTATTAAAAAATAAACTGGGGTGATTCCGATCAAATTCATATTATATGAAAGTTCGGTCGGTTCGGTTATTTCGGTTTTGAAAATTTTCAAACAGAACTGAACCGAAGTTATAATTCGGTTTTGAAAAGCCAACCGAACCGATCCAATAAACCGAAATAACCGAACCGTTTAAACCGAACTAATTCGGTTCGGTCCAAAACCGATTAAACCGAACCGTTTGAACACCCCTATCTATACCCCGCCATCCAAGCCGTCCATCTCTTCGCTTTTGTATATTGACTGTCGGATTCAATTCATCATTGCTAGATTTCTGTTTTCTTCTCACCTCTCTTTCTTTTCCATACTCCGTTTCATCTTAAATTCCTCCGACACATCCATTCACCCTCTATATAAATTTCAACAAAAATTAGTGGCTAAATTAAGGTAAAAGAGATGGGAGATCTAATGTAGCAATGGTAGTTTAGTGTGGATTAGTACTTATGCTAGGGGTGCAAATAGGTTGGATATTATCCGACTATATCCGAATGTGTATTCGTGCAGATACAGATACGGATATAATTTTAAATTTTAATTATCCTTACCTGAATAGTATATATAGTTTAATATATATTATGAAAAAAATTATGCTATTCACTATTATAAAAAAGTAGATATTTGTATCTGTATTCGTCTAATATCCAATTTGTATCAGTAATCGAAAAATAAAAGCTGATACAGATATGATTTTACCATTATCCAATCCATTTGCACCCTAACTTATACAGTGTATACAATTTGTATTTTTTGCACACTGTATGCTTTTCTTCAGCCCATCTCGCAATTCAAATATGAACCCGTAATAAAACTCCTTGCTATTGTAAAATTCTTGAAACCCGGATTTAATTATAATTATTAACTAAAGAGCTAGTTGGCATAATATTTCATCATCAATAACACAGTCCTATACCAAAATACCAATATAAAATTGCCTTCCTTAAACCAAGAAAGCCCTTGAAGCACCTGAATACTTTGTTACCTATCAAGTTCACGTCCGAAGTCTTTGGCAGCAATTTGATCGAGAAAAACATAAATAGGAAACAAGAAAAATAAAAAGTTCTTCATAAAATTGAAACTAATCTTGCTCTTCCTTTGAACTGGATTCCTGGCAGAAGGTCGATGGAGAATTCAATTAGTTACGAGACCATGCCACGTGCACGTCTGATGTGGCTGGAGGCAACATGGGGCCTGCAGGTATAGGGTGCGGAGGTGGTGGGGCCACACTGACAACATCTCGCAACCAATGTGGAAGCTTGTTCAACTTTGACAAATTAACACCATTATTGCCACTTGGATCCTTGTTGCTACTAGCACTGGGAATGGAACTCGCCAATTCCTGGGGCCCACCATCACATGATGTGGAGCCACCTGACACAAATGTTTTGTGCAAATATGGTCGTGTTGGTTCCACCTCAAGACCAGAAACCCCAGTTCTGTTTAAAGTACATGCTATCATCTCATCAGACAAACCTGGTTTACTAGCAGGTTTTGACAGCTTAGAACTGGACTCATCAAAAAATTTCAGCTGTTCCTCTTGCCATTTTGCAGTAAAGTCCTCGGGGGTTCTAAACTTTGAAAAAGTAAGTTTGGGATCCCGAAGCATGGTATCCCAGTTCCCATGCCCATGCCGTCACACTCCAATCCAGAGACAGTCCAGCTCCTCCTCTGACCAAGCATCTGGCTTTACTCTTTCTCTCAGCATCTTGTTTGTATTAGACTCAACTTGACCAGTTGTGGAGGGATCTGCAAGCGGGAGAGGTACCTGAAAACATACAAAAAGAAATTACATATCAATATCGATAATTCGATACTATACATAACTGTCTGTCAGAATAGGTATAGTGAATTATACTTCCTATATAAAATGCCCCTGCCACATTTGCACTTATTTATTGTACCACTTTTATCATCACCAGTTGCACACCGGCCCAATAAATTGACTAAGGTGTGAATAAACAGCCTGCACAACAAACTAATCACAGCAATTCTATGGAGCATTAATTGTACTAGATACATGCAAACAATAAATTGACTTAAATGTTGCAATCTATCGATCCAGAGTATAAAATTTTCTTATTTTGTGCATATAATCTACAGAAAGTTTTCCAAACTGAGCCTCATTAGTGCCTTCCACTTTGCATTACACACTGTCATGTGTATTGGCAACCTAACAAAAAAGTAATAAAATGATTTTGATAGCTACAAAAATACTTGGATGGATCATTTAGTAAAGCTGGCATAATACACCTAACAAGGACAATCTACCCAGTCAACATGGCATCCTAGCTTGACATGGAGTTCATATGATTGGAAAAATCAAACTGTCTATGTTCATTTTTATACAACAATAAGCACATGAGCATGAGTTGACTGAACTTAAAAGTACCCACACATAAATAATCCAGAACAAATTATTACTTACTGACCGAGTAAAAACCACATGACCAAAACCCCGGACCTAAATTTGAAGGCATTCAGATGCAGACAACATCACAAAAGAATAAATAATGTAAACACACAACACTGTGAAGTGTGTTGATGATCAAGAAGGATATATAATACATTAAGAATTATAAAATACTGCCCTATGAAAACTAATCGATGCGGTGATCAAAAGAGAAAATCCCATCAACTTGTACGAAGTCCGGCTTGCCATAATTCAGATTGAATATAGACAGTTTACAGGAAAAATTAAAAGATTATTCCGTACTTTTGAGTGTTGCCGGTAAAAATGATTGCGAAAATAATATGTTTCACAGCAACGTGAACTGGAAATTATTCGCAAAAAAAGTTTGTGATAACAACATGCTTCACAGCAATGTCAGCCGGAAAATGAAGAATTACTTGACAATTTATGGAAATTTCTGTTATGATTTAGGAACAAGACGTAGGAATGGGGTGTAGCTTTTAGCATCTTTATGGATTTCTCTGTTAGGATTACGACTTAGAAATGGTGAATTTTATTTCATTGTGCTTTACATATCCATAATCCGACAACAGATCACACCACAGAGCTCATCAATTATCTAGATCATATATGTATGAACCAATGGACCAGTATTTTCTACGTATAAAGGAAAATTCATTGGATTGACACTACAATTCATACCGGAATTAAGTTGACGCCAGTAAATAGAAAAACAATCAATTTCCGAAGGAGATTTGAAACTGAGATTACCAAGCATCGCCAACATATTAAGTACCTTGACCCTCAAATGACCCGAATCCAACTTAACCTGACAAATAGACAATTAACTGCTACATAGCTCTACATGTAACGATTCCCTAATATATTGATTGCCAGGACCCTGGAATGGCCTGAGCCCATATTAACATAACATCCCTTGGCAGCCTCTACCAAGTTTTCTCCAAAAAAAAAAAAAAAAGCATGTGAAGCAACCCAAACCGCTGTTAGGCAAGTGATAATGTTAGGTTAGTTGGCTGGTAACCTCATCGATAATTGTCACCAGGGAATGTTGTGTGCTTCGGTTTTTTTAGGAAACAAAATTGACTAGAATTTTCATAATTGAATACTTGTATATATGAAAACTACCATCATAGAAGTTTGTCCACTCTGTATTATCAATAAGTTTGTACAAGTGTCAGAACAAAGAAACACAGTAATAAGTAATATGTGATGCTAGAATTTTCATAATTGAATACTTGTATATATGAAAACTGTCATCATAGAAGTTTGTCCACTCTGTATTATCAATAAGTTTGTACAGGTGTCAGAACAAAGAAACACAGTAATAAGTAATATGTGATGCTATCTTCTATTCCTAAAAAAAATAAAATAATAAGTGGCACAACCTAGCTCTTCTAATAAACCTTATAATATTAATTATAAGCACTGATAACAACATAAGTACCTGAATTACATCATTGAACAATGCTCCACTTCCCCCCAAACCAGGCTCTTCTAGCCCTTCTGTTGATGGAGGTGCAAACTTTTCAAACATCTAAACAAGAGTCCAAATTACTTCCAGCAATTGAAAAAAATGCATCTAAAAGTGCAGAAAATTAACAATTGATTTAACAAATAATAAGTAAATAAATAAATATGATAGCCATACCTCTTGATTCTTATTTTGTTTCTTCAAACTCTGTGACGATTCACTTGGATTATTTTGTCTCTTCCTAAGAGGGGACACACTGCAACCTGCAGTCGAACTTGCTGGTTCAATCGTCCACTTGTTACGGAAAACCAACTTAAGCTTTAAATTGGATGACTTCTTTTTGTCAAAATCCTGTATATCCTCCGCTGTTGACTTTGTGGGAACAGTCTTCTTTACAACCCTTTTTGACCTTGTGCGGTTGGGGTGGGTGAAGCATTTTGCTCTAGCACATTCTGGACACAGCCATTCTCCCTCCGGCACCATCTTTTGTTGAACGAAAACAAACCATTCAAAAGGCAAGTCATATTAGATTGAAGAAAAAGTACCTAAACAGAAACAGAACAGAAATATTACAAAATTTTAAGGTTTTGATCATCACCTCAATCGATGGGTTTAGACATTCCAAGTGATATGTACAGGGACATCTGTCACAACATAGCAGTTCCCCACCAATGTGACACTCTTCGCATTCGTAATAGTGCTGCATACAAAAGGATCATAAATACGAAAATAAGAAGAATTTAAAATGTACATTCATGCAAAATTTTGCTAGGTGATACAACAAAAGAATGCTAATTTAATATAGAAGTTTCACACAGATTGTCCTAGCCAAGTGATTATAAGTGACTTTTCCTTAAACTATTGTTAAAACTAAAGGATCTATTTCTGAAGTAATGGTTTTATTTAAGCTTTAAAGTGAAGATTTTGACCAACTTCCATGTGAAAACTCACCCAAAGACTTATCAGTAACAAATTTGATATGCTACTATGAACTGCACATATACTGCATCAATGCAGTAGATCAAAGCACTTACCCCGTCATCCCCTATTGCCCTAGCACGGAACGAAGACTCCTCAGTTTCTCTGTTTAGCATGTTGCTGGAAGAATAGATGCTCTTCTCACAGAATGGAGTTGCTCCAAATGATGTTGTTGCCTGAAGGGCTCTCCTTAATATATTCAGAGCTACAAACAGGAAAATAAATAATTTAAACACTAACAACTTGTTAATTTTGTAATCAACATAAAATTATTAGGTACAGTGATTTGTTCTCTTATGTGCAATATATGAATACCACACATCTGTTACTGATTAGAAATGTAATCTTATCTTATAAAGTGTGTGTGTGTGTGTGTGTGGTTGGGGGGGGGGGGGGGGGGGGGGGGGGGGGGAGGGATTTCTGCCCTGTATTATGTCCGATATAATAGAGTTTTGGTGATAATTCTGATGTGAAGTTATGGTAGAATTTACTGTAGAAGTCACGTACACACAACTGGTACAACCTACATTGAAGCTGGATAAACCCTCTTTACGATCAGAAACTGGATTATTCCAACTGCAGCACAAATTACAGAGAAATCGTAATAAAAGAGGCTTTAAGTCGATAACCCTTTTCTATCCTTAACAAAAATCAACACAACTAAATCAATGGAGCTTGATAGCTCAAAGCTCAAAACTTCACCTCAATCGACCCCTCATTTTACTAACAAGAACGAATAACTCTACCAAAAGTAGATTAACCTGGAAGAAGATTAAAAATAAATAAAATAAAATACCTGACAACCTTAAATCCTGTATCCTTCAAATCAGATCCAAAAACCTTTTCCTTCTTCGATTCCTCACCGCCTGAGCCAACCTAGAGACTGGATTCAGACTTGATCTGTAAGGAAATCTGGCAGGGGAGAAGACTCGGAAATGTTGTGGGCGGGGGGCGTTGTATATCACTTGTCGCCACTGCCACGTCACCCAATCCAGCTGTACCCCCACCCCCTGTGCGTTACGCAAAGGAAGGTGGGGTCCACATGGGCTGGCGACGGGATGACACGTGGCATCCCTTTGCAGAGGTACATTGAACATCAGTTGAGGATTTAAGTAACTTCCTTTTTTTTCTCTCTATTGGTCCGTGTTTTGCGAGGGGTAGAGAGAGTAGCGGGAGAAGGGAGGAGAAAGAGCGCGCCAATCGCCATCTCTTTTCTCTCAGGTAAACAAAGATTTGTCAGGCGGGAAGAGTTCTGATTTGGGATAGCCGTTAACAGCCTTGATTTGACTTGGCCGAAACGGAGGAGGAGAAAGAGGTCTGGCCACTGGGGACTGGGCCAAGGTGATCGACCGTCGCGGGGCCAGGGTATAAACAATGTGAATGGTTCTATGACAGGTGGGACCAGGAATGTCAGTGGCACACAGTTGCAACTCTGTTAAACTGACTGGCGGGACCAACAATGACGAAACTGGAGACTCATGCCATGTTTCCACTGGAGAAAATTTGGGAACTAAGTAGAAATTTTTTATTTAAAGAATAATGAACCATAAAAAAATTGAATAAGGATCAAAGAGTTGGATTAGTACGTTATCAGTGTTATTGCAGTCTACGTAACATTAATTTTAAAATATGTAGAATTGACTTTAAACGATGAATTTAAACAAATCGTTCAATCCAATCTATCTCATTAGTTATACATTTACATGTAAAATTTATAATTTTTCGAATTTATGTAGTATATCAAGCGATCAAATGTAAAAAAAATTTAAATTAATTTTAATGCATTCATTTTTTAATATTTTTTAATGCTTACCTTGATACTAAAATAACTCAAAAAAAAAAGCATGTAAATGCATCACTCATAAAATAAATCAGATTGAACGGTTTGAATTAATCGTTAGACTAACTTATTTCAAATTTGTTTGATTTGCAATAAGGATTAAGAGTAACTTATTTCAATGGCTTTCTTTGTTACTTTTCGATTATATTCATTTAAACTGAAAAAATTCCATTTTACTCCTCCCAAAAGAAACAAAAAAAATTTATTCATAGAAATTATAAAATTTGAACATATAAAAATAGGGAAAAATACCCGTCTATATCAAATATACAGACTCAATGAGTTTAATTTATAGATTTTTTTTTTCATTTAAAAAACCGCACAATAAATTTGCAAAAAATAAAAAATTTATGGATTAGACTCATTGAGTCCAATTTAATGACTCTAATTTATAAAAGGATTAATTTATTTTAATGGCAATTAGTGAAACTTTCTCTGACACGAAGAAATGAAAGATAGCCGTCAGAGATAAAGGGGGAAATCTTGACCGTTAAGGGCAAATTAATGTTGTACCAAATACTTCTATTACGGAGATCTCTGTAATTTTCTTTGAGAAAATCGCATAAAAGACGTGTAAAGTATAGAAGCCCGTCTATAATTTTGACAAATATTACACCGAAGGAACTTGTAATATCCTATCAATACATTATACATTAAATTAAATAATTCAACACAAGGCATCAATTGAACAAAATAGCAACAGGTAATCAGAAGCATGCGTGGTATAATCAAAAACAAATTTGTGTCCTCCCTAGATCTTGGCAAGGTTTATATAAAACATAAATACAAAGGATGATTTCAGAATATTCCTCAACAATAGAAACTCGAAAAAACGGACTAACATCCATTCCTCTATTCTATTTTCAAAAACGGGTAGTAACTTGAGAAAAGAGAGACCTGAAGTCAGCAGTAGGAGTTCCTTCTCCCTCAGGCTTTGAAGCTAGATCAAATGCTCTCTCTTTTGCCTCTTCATATTGCAAAGCCTGCACAAGAAAATATTATTAGTGGAGCTCATCTGGCAATGCCTCCTGGAAACCAAGTTATTTTCCAACAAAATGATTAAAAAAAAGGCCAAAGCACCTGAATGCAAACTTCTGCCACATCAGCCCTCGCAATTGTTCGGGTTTCCGTCTTGAGGAGCTCATCATCTTTTCCAATTAGGAGTTCTCTTACACCGCCCTCCTTATCCTGTAATCCTCCAGCCCTGCAAATTAAACACAATATATCAGCACAAATTAAAAATAAAGAGTGGTCATATTAGAATTTTTTTTAGAAACCATAAATAAAAAAATAAATTTTATCAAACCAACTTAATTGCTTTGTTTTTTACAAAAATTATAAGAACTGAGATGCCATTTCGGTCCTTTTTTTTTTGGGACCGAATTGCCATTTCGGTCCCAAAAAAAAATTTCGGGACCAAAATGACATTTCAATTCTTATGGTTTTTGTAAAAAAAAAATAATAATAATCATGTTGGTTTCATAATTTTTTTTTTTTTTAATTATGGTTTATAAAAAAAGTTCGTCATATTAGGGGATGAGAAACATTATACCTTATGATTGTATACGGAATGCCAGAATCAGCCAAATACTGGTCAGCCTTGCGTTTCCATACTAAAATATTCCCATTTCCAATGCTATTAAGAGGGTGATTGACATCGGTTCCACCCATTGACCCAACAAGCACAATTTGCTTCACACCACCCTCTCTGGCTGCACAAATAAATACTAAAATAATACAATCATGTTGCAGTACACATGATAAATTAAATCATCATGAAAAAATAAGCTTGCCATCTCACCTGTATCAATCTGGTTCTTCTGACCAATCCAATCAACCTAGCAAAAAATAGGAAAATGACAAGGATGAAATATGAAAAGTTTTATGCATCATAATAAAAATACCCATTTCATAACTGTATCGGTAATAATGGTGCCGTTCCCAATCTTAACCAAAAAAAAAAAATATGTTCCCTAGGTCAATTTTATGTAATGTTATCTAACCGTACCTGCTCAGGATACGACCCGTCCTCAAAATAAAACTCAGGTCGGCCTCCCTTTGATGGGTCAAAACCCGGTTTCATCTTTGGCACTGCACTTGTCAGAATTATCAATGCATCTATCCCTTGAAAAGCCTGAGAAATACTTTCAATATTTCTGATATCTCCAACAAAAACATCATCTGCACCACCGACTTTATTCTTGCTTTCATCAGTTCTGACAAGGCCCCGGGCCGTGAATTTCTCTGGTCTTTCTTTTAATTTCTTGTAAACTATCTGGCCTGGTAATTATTCAAAATAAAAGGGTTACTAATTTATGTTATTATATTATGAACAAAGTGGCATTCATACAGCTGTAGCATGAAACTCTCAAATTACAAATAATTAAGGCCCAGATGGCAGGGTCAAATTTTTAATCAAGGAAAGATACACAAAAGGCCCCGATTTGTCGAAAAAAAATCACAAAAATTAAAATTAAAAAAAAGTCCTACTTTCCCATGTTTACAGAAACTTCCTACTTGTTACAATTTTCAAATTATAGCCCTGACTGCCACTCATATAGAATCAGCTGAAACTAGGGATGAAAACGGATCGGATATTATCCGACTGAATCCGGATCCGTATTAGAAAATTAGATACGGATATCCGATATCTGAATCTCCGTGCGGATAATGGTACAAATATGGTTTTGAATTTTAATTATCCGTATCCGAATAGTAGATATACACCATATAATTTAATATATATTATGAAAATATGTATGTATATATCTACAGATATCCGATATCCGATCCGTATCCGTCTAATATCCGATTCGTATCCGTATCCGAAAAAAAAAGGGATACGAATATGGTTTTACCACTATCCGATCCGTTTTCACCCCTAGCTGAAACACCATCAATGACCGTAAATTAAATATCATAAGTTGATCACTGGAAAAGCAAAGTCAAATGGTGTTCTTTCATAAAGCAATCTCTGCATACTGGTAGCAGTTAATCACGTTACTACTGGACTAGACAAGGCAAATTACCAAATAAAAATCCGGACTGAATACTGAATTCCATAACAAGCTATGTTCCGTTGTGCAAATTTTGAAAACAGAGGGACCTTTCTGTAACTTCTTGAAAACTCAGAGACTAGAGCATCTTTACCTGTTCTACCACCAGCACCAGTGACAAGTACAGTAAGAGGCGACGCGTCAGTAGCCATGGCTTTGATAGAGAGACCTCGGCGGGACCCACTTGTCAAACTAACACACCGCTTTTTGAGGAAACTAGTGGAGCTAGGAGGGGTTGAGAATAAGGAAATGTTGAGGGAGCACATCTGTTTGTATATAATGCCACCGAGAGAAATTTGTTAATGGAGAGAGTATTCCACTTGTACGAAGTAATTTTGATTTGCCACTTGGCACCGACGATCTGACATCGCCTTATCTCTTTATTTGGGCCTTGTATCCAGTGGGCCTACAACCTAGTATTACTAAATGGGCCTAACATAAAAATCATGTTCTTCTTTTTTTCCTAAAATTTTGTTAAGTAGGAAGCCCATTTAGGCCTGAAATTGGTTTCCAGAAGCAAATCAAAGTACTACAAGCAACCCACAGGCCTAAGGCTAAATGGCTAATAAGGTTATTATAATAAGAGTGAGGCTATGTAATTTGTAATGCACTAATGAGCGAGCATGAGCGAGTTAGGGTATGCTCATACTCGCTCATTAAGTAAATGAGCGAGTTGTTAATGAGCGAGTTTAAATGAGCGGATAAATGAGCGAGTTATAAATGAGCGAGCTTTTAATGAGCGAGTTATGAGCGGCTCACGAGTTATGACTTATGACTCATAACAAAATTATATAGTGTGTCCACGCATAACAAAATTTGTTAAAAGTCATCGTAATAAAATCCAACAAATTGTTATAATTCATTTAAATGAGTGAGTTGTTATGACTATTACTTGTTTTGGGCTTTTGGCGGAGGTTTTGATTCTGCCGATTTACAAAAAAAATGAATATGAAACTATGAATATTAGTATATTACACAGGATTAAATGTTACATTGTACTCATTATATTACACATAATTAAATATGAAACTATGCTCACTATCTATCAATTTTAATGAGGCAATGTTGATGTTATACAGAATTACATAGGATTAAATGTGGCAGGGATTAGGTGTGGCAAATTCTTAATGAGCGAGTTATGAGCGAGTTTAAATGAGCGGATAAATGAGCGAGTTTAGATGAGCTTTTAATGAGCGAGTTATGAGCGGCTCACGAGTTATTAAAATCTACATGTGAACCATTCAATATAATTTTTATATGAAAGTGTATTCCAAGAACAAATTTTACATTTAAATAACTTTAATATTTTTTAGATAGATTGGAAATCACTATTTTTTAATTGTTTAAAATCTTTAGATCATGTTATTTTCTACCTATTAAAATAGTGAAATTTTTTTATTTTGAAGTTCATTTTCATATTAAAATTATATTGAATAGATTATCAACTGTTTAGACTTCCAAAATGTAAAATATAACTTGATCTGACCTAACTCATTACAATAATTCCTTTTCCTTATCTCGGATCCGAGGGAGGATCTTCCAGATACCATTTTGCAAGATTGTGTTGTTTATTTAATTTAGATTCCTCAACAACTTGTTTTTTCTTGTGTTTTTTGACAAAAGGAAACTATCCTCCTTATCTCTTTCAAGTACTTTTAGTATTAATTTTTTTTTTACAAAATTTTAATTACCCATTTGAGTATCTTAGCTCAACAAATACAAATAAATATTAGATAGAAAGGAATAACACAAGTTCATAATACTATTTTTCCTTATAAATCGTAATTATATAAAGTATTGGGTGCCTGAGGTAGACTGGGAAAAATGGCACGCGGAGCCGGCTCCGTCACGGAACGGCACGGTTACGGCACAGAACGTGTGACTATTCCGTGCCATGACTTGCATGTCTCGTGTTGTGACTATTCACATGCCGTGATCATCTTTTGAAAATTTGGCACGACACGTCATGCAAAAGATATGGTCACGACACAGCACATAATCACGCGAGTCATGTGTAATTAGGACCGTTAGGTCTTAATCAAATAGTAAATTTTGAATAAACTAACTTAAATTATTAAAAAAAATAGCTAAACGTGAGAAACGTAACCAGTTACGGTTGAACACGGCACGCGAATAGTCACGGCGTGACTCATGTGCTGTAACCACCTCTCAACATTTTTGAACATAGCATAGCACGTATCACTGTTCACTTAGTCATGACATGGTACAACAAGTCTTTTCCATTCTATTGGGTGCCTGAGGGCTTTTTAAAAAGGTGGACATAATGCCTAAGGGCTTCACCTCCAAAAAAAAAAAAAGGTGGACATAAATCAAGTGGCATTGTCACTTATGAAAGTGATTTAAGAAATTATTTAATGGTTGATTAATATAATTTCTTGTTGCATTAGTGAGTGTTACATTTCTGACCGTGTCTTTATGGAATTATTGTCGCGTGGAGTACGAGACATGCTAAATGGTATGTGGATTCAGGATTCTTGATTTTCTTCTTATTTTTCAAAGGGCCACATGTCTTGCATGAGATGCACGAGGATAGTGACGATTCATACAATATTGCAAGCTTCTGACCTTGTTAGCTTACCACTAATCATTATATTTATTATTATGGTTAAATTACAATTTGCAAAGGAAATGATTATTGTCACCCAAATAAGGTACATCCTAGAGTGATTGTTAGGGGCAAGGACGGATCCAGAATTTCTATCATGATAGGACACTAGTCGGATTTAAATAACTAATAGAGTTCAAACCCATTAACTTATTGGGTACACAATTGCAACTCAATTCTTATAACTATATTTATTAAAAATATTTTATAATTATGAAATCGATTGACACCATACTGAAATATTTTTTCTATGCTAATTAAAAATTTGTTTGGCAACTTAAAGTGGAACTGTTCTTAACAAATTAGAAAATCGAAGTTAAAACTTAGATAAAAATTTAATCAAAATATATGTATTGAATAATAAAATGTTCAAAAAGTTTTGTCAGCCCATTTCCTTAGAATTCTAATGATAGATTTCACCGTCAGACATTTATTGTTCTCTTCTTCTCCCTCATTATATTTACAAAATAGAGCATCAAAGTCATAAAAAAATAAAATATGCAAAATCGAGCAAAGCACAGAAGGAATCGGTTCAAGAATCATACTAGCTCAGGCTAGAAGTAGGCACTACATCGCTTCAGGAGTAGACACACTGAACAATTAGTACTTGATCAAAAATAAAAATTCAAATTCAGGGGTAGGCACTTGCCTACCCGAGTGCCTACCTTAATTCCTTCTTGGGTCTGCCCATAGTTAGTGGCAAAACTATAAAATTGAGGTTGGAGACTGAATATATTTCTTTTGTGGAGGGTTCATGTCTTCAATTTTTGTGTCTTTGTTATGTCTTCACTTTTTAATTTTCTAATAACAAAAAAAAACTATAATTTATAGTATTAAAATAAAACTTTTAGATGTGATCTATATTATTTTTTCTCTACGTCTACATAAATAAATTATGATTTTTAGATTTTGATTTTATATGAATCAATAAGTTGAAAAATCAACGTCCATAATTTATCCACATCAACATATTTTTGCAAACTCCCAATACTAATCGAAATAAAATACAAAATGTCATGATATTTTTTACGTTTGTATAGAGAAAATGATATTGATCATATTTAACAATTTTATTTTTTAACATTTAAGTTACTTTATTCTAAAAATAAAGACCTGACGAAGACATCAAAAAAATATCGGAACCATCCTCTTTTCTTTTATAAACATGACTAAAAGGTATAAAAAGATAAAAAGGTTAACTTTTAGTTTATAGGGGCGGCTAACCCCTAAATAGCACTTAGATCTACTTTTGGTGGTTGAAAACGAGAGTTCAGTTTCATGTGATGTTAAGTCGGGGGTTCAAATTAATATTAAATTAAATTATTTCAAAAAAAAAAAATGGTTTTCAGGTAAGTCAGAAATCAGTTTTCTTATGATTTTAAACCTTTTTCAGTGAATCCATATCCTCTGAGGTAAGGTAACAGAATAATTTTGTTTGGATCACGGTCGTCCGATTAGAATCCGGATCAATCCAGTCCGAAATAGAATGCACAAAACCGCTTTAAGAATCGTGCAAATTATAATTGAACGGTCGAGAAATCTTTTTCAGTTGTATTGCGGTTGGGATAAATCAAGTTATATTTTCATATCTTAGTTTGATTTTTATTTGTACAAAAAAAAAAAAATCATTGAGCTATATGTCTATTGGAGAGTATGGCTAATATAACATCAGTGTCATTTCATTCTATATAACACCAAATTCAAAACCTATCAAATTGAGTTCAAATGGTGAATCCAAACCATTCAAACTGATCTACTTCATTAGTTGTGCGTTTACATGTAAAATTTATAAGTTTTTGAGTTTATTTGGTATCAAGTCAAGCGGTCAAATGTGTGAGTTTTTAACTTAATTTTAATACATTTATTTTTCAATTTTTTTGGCGCTTGATTTGATACTAAAATAACTCGAAAATATAAAAAGTTTGCATGTAAACGCATCACTCATAAAGTAAATTGGTTTGAACGGTTTGGATTCACCATTTGAACTCGATTTGATAGGTTTTGGTGTTAGTGTTATATAGACTGAAATAACACTAATGTTATATTAGCCATACTCCCTATTGGGTTATCTTAGAATTATATAATCTACTGCATATGCGGCATGCGGCCGCATATGCAGATTTGTATGCAGAAATATATATACAATTTTATTATATTTTGTTAAAGAAATATAGATAAAATAAACTAATTTATATTTAAAAACTTGTCTAGTTTAGTGGTTTGTGCTCTCTACCATATTATAAAGGTTATAAATTCTAATATTTTCCATGGAAAAATAATTTTTAGATTTTTTTTCAAGTCCGTATAGACCACAAATGTGTCTGCATATTCAAAATCACATGCACTTGATTGGATAAAATTTTGTATGCAAAAGATCACTGTATAGGCATATGCGGCCGCATTTAGAAACACTGCTTTGAACATTTCAGGTTTCCAATAATTAAATACAGTTCAAAGTGACTTTAGGACGGTTGCACCCCACTAAGTTAGAAAGTAACAAGTAAATAGTTTATTGGTTCAGACTTTTTCATACAAATTAATTACTTCTTATCTTCTGAGAGAAATCATGGAGATATTGTCGGTGCATGCCTACAACCTATATTTATGTCTTTAACATTAGCTTTTTGTATGACTGAGACGGATCCAAAGAAACAAAATGCTGTTGGCATCTCTTGTTGGTGCTTCTTGCAAAACCTTGATTTTTTTTTTTTAATAGAATCAAATTTAATATTTTTAACTAAATAAGTATCATTGAATTGTTTTTTATAAATTCAAAAGCTTAATGGAGACAAAAATGCATTTGCTCCACCGATCTATCACGAAAAATAATAGCAAATGACTACACCAATCCTGTGGATCGGTGGAACAAATGCATTTGTCTCCACCGATCTACTATTTTTTTATAAAATGGACAATTCAATGGTGCTATTTTAATTGAAAATATTAAATTCAGTTTTATTTTTAAAAAAATCCAAAAGCTTGGCGGTGATTTGTGTAAATAAAATATTTATGCGTATCATGTTGTTCTTCTATAATCTACTGAATTGAAAATTTCAAATCGTTAAAATCGATTTATTTCACAAATTATTCGTTTACATGTTAAATTCATAAAATTTTGAATTAATTTAGTATAAAGTCATACAGTTAAAAATAAGTTTAAAATTAATTTTAATACGTTTATTTTTCATTATTTTCTTCCAATTTTATTTTATACTAAATTAATTCAAAATCTATAAATTTTGCAAGTAAATGTATTACTCGTAAAGTAGATTGGTTTTTACAGTTTAAAATTCGACTTTTGAAACTAATTTGATAGATTTTAGAGGTAAGCTCACCAAAAAACTCACTCCTTGGTGAGCCAAGCTCCTTAGCAAGCTTAAAAACATCCTGATTCTAATTAGGGGTGCTCAAACGGTTCGGTTTGTTCGGTTTTCAACCGAACTGAAAAATTTCAGTTTAAATGGTTCGGTTTTCGGTTTAAATGGATCAGTTCAATTGAAATTTTGAATTATTTCTGTTTAAATGGATTGATTCGGTTTAGACTTTTCAAAACCGATTAAACCGAACCGACCGAATTATAATGGTTCAAGTATGATTTGTATTTTCTTTGGTTCAATCATTGCTTCCTTCCTTTCATTTTAGTTTAAATATTTTAGAACATCTACATATTTTGTATGGAATTGAATAACATGTGTAATTTTCGTTAATAATGGCACCAATAGGCTTACTTCGGTTTGAACCGAATAAATCAAAATTTACTTTGATTTGTTCGATTCGGTTCCTAATCGGTTTATAAGTTTAATTGGTTCGGTTCGGTTCGGTTCTATTTTTTAAAAAAGAAAAAAGTTTGGTTTGATTATTTTAGTTCGGTTTCAACCGAACCGACCGTTTGAACACCCCTACTTCTGATAAATGCAATGCATGTAAAATGCTCGGCAAAGAAACAAAGTACATTTTTTTATTATTATTATGGATCGTATACCATATAAATAACCTCCTTAACAAGCCTTTTTTTCCTAGTTTTCTTTTTTTTTTTTCTTTTTTGAAAACTTCGCAGGGGTTGCGGTTTTCTTATATATTTTTAATTACACCCCTGAAAAATATGAATTAAACACTACGCTGAAAAACTTAACTAAGAGTCTAAGAGCGATTTGAACAATCAATAAATCAAATTATGTATAACTTTTGATTGTGAATGAAAAAAAATTGTATATTTGTTTCTCTGATGTCTTAATTATATTAAAAAAAAAATCAATGTGGTATCAACTGCGTATTATATACTTAATAATCAGTGTTGTAAAAAACGATCATTTATGTTGCTTAATTGACCGATTAATCATTAGCTGTGATCGAATCGTCACATATTTTTTCAACTAATATACTGATTATATCCAATTATTCTCAATTAATCGCTTAGCAGTGCTTAATATAAATGATATTCGTATGCACACGTACATTCACACGAACAGATGAGACTCAACAATTGGTCTTTTATTTTAAAAAATAGTTTAGTAACAACTATTCATAAAATAATACATTTACCATTTTAATTGGACGGTTTGGATTTAAATAGAGTACTGAGCCATCACGAATCAGGCAAACTTAGAGCGGACTCACAAAAATTAAAAATTGAGAAAATGGATGAAAAATTAAAATAAAACGTGGAGAGACCGAAATTTTTATTTATAGCATAAAAAAATAAACCAGAACATTTATATTAATAAAAAACAAAAAAAATGGTTTCTATGACATGTTTTAGAATATAATGTTTTTGATTTGAGATATCTTAGACGCGAATTTCAAGAGAGAGAAAAAAAAGTAAAACTTTTATATCAGACGTGCGGACTCCACTCACAAAAACAAAAACAAAAAAAAGATTGGGACCGCAAATTGACTCTACGGACCTCAAGTCTTGGGCTGCAAATTGTATGTGCGGACGCTATTAATTGAAGCTGCAGACTGACTCTGTAGCCTAAGTATTCCTAAAATTCTCTCAAATTCAAAGTTTTTTTTTTTTTTCCTATAAATAAAAATTTCGGTGGCGAATGACACAGGCGACCAAAAAGCACCGTACTGAATTGATAAAAATAAATTCATGCACATAATAAGACAACTAGAATGGCAAACATTTGCCCAAGTGGAAACAATTGCTTGGTGAAAATTCACCTTTCTCTTTTTTTTGTGTCATTATTTTTTTTGGGGGGGTTAATTGAGAAAGGTGATTGGCAAGAGGAAAGCGAGTTCATGGGGCACTCAGCAAAAAAAAAAAAAAAAAGAAAATTGCTACCTTATCAACTAAAAAAATGTAAATGAAAGGAACCATTTGTAGAATATTTTGTTCTGAAAGAGTTTGCTATAAGCAACAAATTGAGGGTGAAGTTTGGGGGATCTTTGACGCGACAAGTCTTGTCTTTTTCATTGGTTTGGATGTCTGTGTGAAACACATTTCATTAAAAAAAAAAAAAAATCTATAAAGCAAATTGAAGATAATGCTTTAAATAATTTTGTAACAAGAGAAGGTTTAAAATGCTTTATTTAAGTGCCTTTGTTATATTTCTATTTTTCAACTTTCTTATAATAAAAATTATAAATCTTGAATGTCAAAATAAAACTGTCAGATATAACTTGTATTAAAAATACATATATAATTGTCAATTTAATGTGTTGTTTTTTATGTGAATCACTAAGTTGAAAAATAAACATTCAAAAATCAAAGAACTAGCCTTTGGTCTAAGAACTAGCATTTGGTCTAGTACCAAAGACAGTCTCTATGTGAGAAGTAATGTGTTCGAAATTCAGATGGAGAAAATCCTTTATTGTAAAACAAGGGTATTAAATAATTAGGTGGCTTAATTTCTAACTTTATTCAAAAAAAAAATTTCAAAAATCATTCACAGTATATTTTTGTAAGTTTTCAATAAAATCAAAACAATCTCGAAATATCATAATTTTTTACATCTACATATCTAATGGTTTTCTTACATATAATTTCAAATTTTAATAATTAAAAAATAAAGACATAATGAAGATCAAAATTGTAATTATTTGAAGTCTTGAACCTTCTCATGTAATAGTTAGTTTTTAATTGAGACTATAGCAGACTAGAATGGTCATAGCAAAAATTATACTACTTTGATAATTGATATTGACATAAATATTTTAATAAGATTATAAACAATCATGTAGTATTTGTCAATAAGATCAAGGGAAATAAGGGATTGAGTGATTGACTATATATTTGTTTAATTAAGTCCAATAAACCATGCTTGTCAATCAGGTCCCCAAGGTATTGATTGGTTTAATTTCCTCACTGGAATATATTACTTTACATTCCAGAAATTTCCTACCTCTAATTTAAGGTACATTGCACTGTGGAGTCCTTCAAGACAACAGTACAAGTCAACTATGTCTGTATATGGTTGGATCCACCAATGAACTAGCATTTTGAACTTTGATAAAATCATTTTTGTTTTCTTTTGAAACTGGTCCCATAGAACAATTTCATCTCTATTTCATGTCTGATATCCTCTGAAACTTCTCAACTCTATTAGCAATAAGTAATACAAAAGTACATTTAACTATGGATGGATGCATTTTAATTTTATTTGTCAATTGTGACACCCACAAAAAAAAAATGAATAAAATAAAATTATAGGTATGATCTATATGATTTGAGATAGACTTGTGTCAAATATAGCTAATTTGAAATTCTCATATCACATTTTTTTTTTATATTGCCAAATTCTCATATATAAATAAATCATCAATTCACAATTACTAATAATTTAAAAAAAAATCCACATGTAATATTGTTGTTTTGATCTTGATAAGTTTTAACGGTAGTTGACGAATAGATTGGTTATTAATATAACATCTTTTAAAAATCAATTTTTGGTCTAATGACTTACTTAATACTCTCCGTGTGATCAATTACAAGTTTAAAATCTAAATAGAAAATTTCTTGGAAATATTTAAATTTTGATGGTTTAACTCCATAATTATCTCAAAGATGAGTAAAGCTAGGGTCTGATGTGCTCATCAAGAGAGTTTAGTGAGCACAACTTCAAAAGTTCATCGGATCGACTTCAAACGCCGAATCCAAACCGTTGAAATCCATGTGCTTCATGAGTGATGCATGTGCATGCAAAATTTTGAAAGTTTCGAGTTCATTTGCTACACGGTCAAGCAGTCAAAGAAATGAACATTTTATCAAGTTAATTTATAAGTTGTTTTATATAGTCAATTTTTATTATTTCTTTGACCGCTTGACCGTGTAGCAAATAAACTCAAAACTTTTAAAATTTTGCATGCACATGCATCACTCATGAAGCACATGGATTTCAACGGTTTTGATTTGCCGTTTGAAGTCGATCCGATTAATTTTTGGAGTTGTGCTCACCAAACTCTCTTGGTGAGCACATCACACACAAAACTTTCAAAATTTTGCATGCACATGCATCACTCGTGAAGCACATGGATTTCAACGATTTTGATTTGCCATTTGAAGTCGATCCGATTAATTTTTGGAGTTGTGCTCACCAAACTCTCTTGGTGAGCACATCACACACAAAACTTTCAAAATTTTGCATGCACATGCATCACTCATGAAGCACATGGATTTCAACGGTTTTGATTTGCCGTTTGAAGTCGATCCGATGAACTTTTGGAATTGTGCTCACCAAACTCTCTTGGTGAGCACATCACACCCTAGCTTCCGAAATTTTTAAATATACCATACTTCCAAAAAAAATAAACGAAACAACCACGTTTTCTGAAAAATTCGATTTTTGACATGGCCGCATTCCCTAGGTGCGGCCACCCTTTTTTTTTCCGTTCAGATTGAACTACACGAAGAAGAAGAAGAAGAAGAAGAAGAAGAAGAGAAAAAAAAAAAAGGTGGCCGCATCCCCTAAATGCGGCCCGTAGAAAAGTGGCCGCATTTTGGGAATGCGGCCATGTCAAAATTTGAAATTTTGAGAGAAAGTGGTGGTTTGATTTATCTTTTTTAGGATAATGGTATATTTAAAAATTTTCGGCCCTAGCTTTACACCTCAAAGATAGTGACTTGAAACCAATCTTTACTCAAAAAAATATAATCTTTTAAAGACAACATATATTTTATTTATTTTATTTTTTATGGTTAATTTTATTTATTTTTTACATTTTGAAATCCAACAAAACTTTCATTTCTAAATGAACATAATAATCTAAAGGTTTCTTTTGCAAATTTACGCAATTATTCAGGAATTAAGCAACCCCAAGTACAAAAAATTTCTAAATGAACATAATAATCTAAAGGTTTTTTTTATGGTTAATTTTATTATTGTGGTGCATTTTCTTCAAAATTTGGAGTTCCAAAAATTCTGTCTGTCTTATACAGCTGACTAAAATATTTTCTTCTAAGTAGAAGATGTATGTTCAAAATTAAACTTGAACTCAAGTTTGTAAAAAAGAAAACCCTCAAACCATTCCTTCATATTTTTTTTTAAATAGCAATTAAGAAATAAATTAGAAAGGGAATCAATAATATGATGACTGTATGATTCTAGGAGTCCCATACAAGAGAGACAATATTCCATCCAGAAAAAAAAATAGGGAAAAGTAAAAGAAGATAATATTTTATTTTATATGCTTAGGTGTTTAACACATTAGGAATTTATGACTTTAAATTTCTTCAGATGCAAAATATATTTTAATTTATTCCGAATTGAATTTTTTTATTTCTCATCCTAATAAAACTACATACACATAAATATAATATCATGCCTAATAAGCTACATAAGTAAACCCCATATAGAAAGGGAAATTTAGAACATACAACCCTAATAAAAGTAATAATAAGTAAACCCCCCATACAAAGCCATAAGCCACAGCTAATTAAGCACTAACGGAGGTCTCCATTGCAACCTTGCCAGAATGGTACTGGAGAGCTCTCCTTTCCTCAGCCTCAGCCTCAGCCCAGAGCTCAGGCACTGCTTCTCTTATATTGTGTATAGATTCTAATGCATAATCAGCTCCTTTTGATCTGTGTGATGTACCAACCTATGTACAAAATAACAAGTCAGAGGTGTAACCCTTAAATATTTATTTTAATTTATGTGATAACTGGTATACTGGTAAATTACCAGTACTGTGTGGAGGCCAACTTGCTTTCCTGCCAGAATATTGCGTGTACTATCCTCAAAGAATACCTGAAAAAAATAAGTAACCATATTTTTCAGCTCTTAGTTTCAGTAATAAATAGGTTTAATTTATGTAATCCAATCTTCTATAATATTTACAAGCATGGATTAATGAATGTATATAGTAAAAAGGAATGAATTCTTACGGTTCTTTGAGGGTTAATATTGGCAATTTTGAGAGCAAATTCCATGGCTTCCACAGATGGTTTGCAAAGAACCGGTGTTTTAGGTAACTCCACACCGGGTTCGGGCCGTGAAAAGTGTCCTACGATATCAAATATTTTTTGGGTTTCTTTGCAAGTTTCAGTAGGAGAAAAGGGTTGATTGAGAGTTTCAAAACATATAATTCCTTCAAAGCAATCCTCTAATCCAAGCCTCTTTAGTGCTTTTCTGGCATGCTCCTTGTCTCCATTGGTGAAAATCTGTCATATAATATGAAGAAAATTGGATGTTAATTACCTGTGCAACTTTAAAATAACTAATATCACATTAATTCAAATTTAAATTTGGGAATCAGATCTTACTAATTTGCGAATCGGCAAGCTTAGAAGGATGCTTCTAAGAACATGGTCAGGTTTAATATTCCCATATGGTAATCTCCCATGAACAAAGCTGTTTTGAACAAGAAAATAGCATTATAATTAATTCAAAAATTTGCTAATAGAAAAATTAAAAGACAGTAAAAGACTAATATGTGACAGGTACCTGTGGTAGTCATCATAATCAAACTGGTAACCCACAGCCTATTTGAGTTGCCAAAAATATATATGAAAATTGTTAGAAAAATAGCTTGAATTTAAGATTAGTTGCTTTCATTAAGGATCAATAAATTAATTGAAATTGGTACTAGAAATATACCTTTAAACCAGCCATTGTTGTGCCATAGTTCTTGTAAAGCAGATTAGATAGTTCTAAGATTTTGCTTTCCTCAATGCCAAGCTTCTCAATCATATAATCTAAATTATAAAACAAGGATATTAGAAAAATAATTTAATCAATTCTTTTTTTCTTTCTTACCAGCAAAGTATAATTAAAAGAAATTTACCTTGAATATTTTTTGTGCATGCAGCTGCAATGCCAGAACTATATGGATACAAAGTATCATCAAGGTCTGAGTTACAAACAATAAATAAAACAAAAATAAATCAAGATTAGGATTCCATTCAAGCCAGTTATTGCAAAATATATGTATTAGTTTGAAAAAAAAATGATATAACAAATAGTGTACCAAAAAGAAGGCAATCAAATTTCTGCCTTTGAGACTGTCTGTACCGGTCCTCGAATTCCATTTTTGATACAAAGAACCTTCAAATTAAAACAATTCAAATTCAGCATTGAACTGGTTCTTCAAATTAATCAATTTTGTATATCACAATTCCTTAGCTTGATTCATATATATGTACCTGGAAAAGACCTTAGCAAAGCAATGTGGTAGAGTTCAAAAGAGAAAGAACTCAGAATACAAATTAAAGCAATTGAATATGAATTTGAAAAGGAATTTGACAGAGAAGGAAGGAAGGAAGGAAGGAAGGGATGGAGAGAAGAGGTGGTGGGGGAAGAGAAATGGAGAAGCAAAGCAGGTTTATATAGACGCTTGATCTCTAATTAGGAGCAATTAAATATGTATTAATTAGGTTATTAAACTGAATTAGGAAGGAAAGGGGCTGGTAATTACCACACAAAAGTAGCTCAACAAAGGATTATACCAAAGAGACAACCAAGTCAAAACAAAAAATTTAAAATAAATTCCAGTGTAAGAAGTCCAAACAAACAAAGCTGTATACAGTTGTCGACGAACAAATTTGGATTTTTTTTTGAAAAAAAAAAAAAATATATATATATATATATATATTGTTTCAAATCTGGCAACACTTTTTAATGTTATGTTCATGCGTCAAGATATGTATTTACCTCTTAAAGCAAGATTATTAAGTTGATGATAGCAAATTAGCAATTTGAGTATTACCCTTTGATAGTAACAAAAACTGATAAAAAAATGATGGTGAAATTAGAATCTCTCCATTCTTGATGAACTGGACATGTCCGTTTTTTCTTGTGTAATAAAATGCTGTCCACAATAAATTAACTGAATTAGTCATACTAAGATTAATCTCATAAAAAAGTCTACATCATATTAAATTTAGCAAAATTTCAAAACAGGATAAAGAGTGGTTAATGAGGAATACATGCAAGTTTACTATTTATTTTTCCATTCTATTAAAAAAAAAAAAGAGGTACTGTATGCTTTTTACTTATTGTACGAGTCAAATAGTACATGCAAAATTATTATTTATTTGTTGAGTTTTAATTAATAATTTGTTCTTCGAAAATGATTTATTATATTGTACTTTATTTATATATTTTTGTGTAGCATATTATATATTATTTTAGTTCATGAATTAATGATATGGTGTTTATATGATTTTAAATTTAATATGAAATGGAGGCAAGAATTTGATTTTATTAATACTAAAAAAAAGTTATAATTATATCTTTGTTATAGATGAAATGGAGGTAAGAATTTAATATCTTTGCAAGTAAAAGTGTTAGAGAGGTGGCCAAATTTCAAGTTCTGAACTAGTTGTATATTTTTTTATTTGTTTTTTTATTTGATGCGAGTAATTCAAACATAAAACATAAAGTTGTGTAGGATTTAATATATTATAATTAAGGAAACGATAAATTTCTCTTATAAATATGATAATATTGACGAGAATATATCGGACTTACTTTTGAGTTCAATGAGTTTCAATATTATCTGATCCGCATTAAAATTTGTGTGTACGGAATTAAAACAAATGTAAACGGATTTTAAAGCAGAATGCACACATTTTAAAGCCGATCAGACGTTGATTGAACGAAGAGGCGGAGGGAGTAAGAACTAATGGGGGTCAATTGACTCCCATTTTCTTTCAAAAATTTTGTACTTGTACACAATTTTTTATATAATTTGGAGTAAAATATTACGGGTACTATAAAATTGACCCTCATTCACAGGATGAAAATTTTATATGATTAACCCCATTCATAATTGACCCCATAGTCAGAAAGTTTGACTCCGCCCCTGATTGAACCCATCGAACCAAACTAGGTTCCATGGATATCAAACCCTATTCTTCTCTCAATATTGACACCTTGTGCCATACTTATGCTATCATTTGAAAGTATGTCAATTGACAAATAAAAAGATAATTTTTATTCATTACATATGAGAGCAGAATAATAAATTCAAAAGTATTTTTTTTTATGTTTTCCTATATTAATTTATAATATACTTATGAATAAATTTCCTTACTCCAATGTGTACCAGTATTGTAAATAACGGTATACGGTCATTGGACAGATAGAGTACCGCCAAGCGATTAATAAAAAATAATCGGCTATAATCGGCCGATTAATCAGAAAAATCTATAACGATTTGACCACCGTCAATGACTAATCGGCCGATTAATCGGTCTAAACGGACGTTTTTTTACAACACTGTTGTGTACCATTAGTACTTCAATCAGATAACAAGCGTGGCGAAAAATTGTCTCCATTAATTTTCAAACTGGAGACGAATTCTAATGTGAAAAGGTGTCAACTTGTCAATACGTCATTGGTTTGTGTAGTAGCTTCCTATTAATGATGCACTTTTTCTTGTGCCTTTCACGCTAGCTATTGCTTTTTAACAAGCCCTGCTCCTTACATTAATTATTTTTTTTAATTAATTAGCTTTCATTAGACATGGTCTAATCTAGTAATTTCTATGCATTGCCATGAGAAATGATGTCCCAATTTTTATTATTTTTTCAACCCTTGAAAGGTACTCAGTCTCTGGTTTAAAGCATATGGTTATTATTTTTAATAAAAATCAGTGGGAAATGTGAACTTAAATCCCAACCAAACTAAAATTGTTTAAGAACTGTTAATGACTGTGTAAAATAATTTTTTTAAGTAAAGATAAGATGTCAAACCATCCAACAGTTTAATATTTATAAAAAAAAGTTATTTGAATTTCTGAGTTTTGAATATGTAATTTCCTAAGCGAAAGATATTATTATACTAGATCAAAAATTAATTTTTGACCGTCTAAAAGACTAAAACTAATTACCGAAACTTGGTAAAAGAAAACATAAACAAACTATGGAGGTCAATGCTTTATCAATAAAAAAATTATATATCTGTGTCAAAAAATAATTTATAACAATAACAGTTTGAAAATAAAATCATTCGTTAATTTAGTTATAAAAAATAACATCTTTCGCATATTAAAATATGAAAAAAAAATTATGTAAATATTAAAAAAATATTAAATACCTTGGTCCCAATCACTCTGATCTGAAAATTCGATGACAACATTTTTATTATATAAAAAATTGAGAAATAATCGGAGTGCTATCCGGGGTGTCGGAATGGAGATATTTTCATACATATATAATATATTAATGAAAAAAAAATCTCACTCATACTTATTTTTTCAAATACAGTACACGGATAACAAATTATCATTGATATTTAAATTTGTACTTTCAATAAAATATTTTTCTAAAAAAAATAATAATAAATACAACTAATTTGGTTTATGAAAATTTAATAAAATACAAAAATTATTGTATCATGTATATATCTTATATATATAATTTTTTTTTAAATTATCTTATACGAAAATGAATAAGATAACGGAATTATCCGTACATGCTAAGATAACGAAAAAAAATCTCACCCTTATCTATATTTTCAGATATAATACGCGTGTAACTATGCCGTTAAATATCAATTGTTTAAGGACTGTTAATGAATGTGTAAAATATTTTTTTAAGTAAAGATAAGATGTCAAACTATGTGACAGTTTAATAGTCATAAAAAAATTATTTTAATTTCTGAATTTTAAATATACAACTTCATACACGAAAGATATTATTTTACTAGATCAAAAAATAATTTTCGACCATCTAAAAGACAAACTCATTACCGAAACTTAGTAATAAAATAAAACATAAACAAACTATGGAGGTAAATGCTTCCTCAATAAAAAAATATATATTTATGTAAAAAAATAATTTATAAAAATAACGGTTTGAAAATAAAATAATTCGTTAATTTAGGGTTGCATTTGGATCGTTAAAAATAGCATAGAGTTAGCATTGTTTTGGAGTTTAGTGACTATTTTCTCCACTATTTTACGCAGTGTTTTAAAATACAGCCGCATGGACCACATATGCTTATACAGTGGTCTTCCGCATACAAAATCTCATGCAGTCAAGTTCATGCAGTTTTGAATATACGGACACATATACGGTCCATGCGGACTTAAAAAAAAAAAACTTAAAAACTATTTTGCAGTGGAGGATATATCAGAATCTATAACCTTTATAACATAGTAAAGAGCACAAACTACTAGACTAAACAAGTATGTAGATATAAATTAGTTTTATTTTATCTATATTTCTTTAAAAAAGCATAATAAAACTGCATATGTACATCCGCATACAAATCCGCATATACAGCCGCATGTCGAATATGCGATATGCAGTGGCCTTCCACATGCATGAACAAAACCACATTTTAAAACACTGATTTAACGTTTGGATTACATAATCGTTAGAATCGTCAAAAATAGCATGAGATTAGCACTGTTTTTTGGGTTAGTGACTATTCTTCTCTACTATTCTACGTTTGAATCACTCTATAAGCAATAGAGTTATTCCTGAGGTGCGTTTTGATAGAGAGGTGGGCTAGTGAAAATAGTTGTTAATCCAATTTTTAGTTGGATTAGTGTAATAGTGAGCTAACTTATAAAAGACAAACAAAGAATAGTAGATAACTCTTCATCCAAACACCGAATAGCTCAAAAGAATAATGTTATTTTTGAATTAGTGTTATTCTTTCTCCATCCAAACACACTCAGATAATGAAATAACACTAACTTCAAATTAACGCTATTTTTACTATTTTCATAATTACATAAAACTATTTATAAAATTAACATTGTTCTTACTAACCCATTCAAACAATAAAATATCACCACCTCCTAATTAAGGATTCAAACCAGCTGAAATCCCATATGCATGAACAGTAACTCTGAAATTCCTGAAATTCTGAATCCAACCGTTGAACTATTACGAGAGGCGTGCACAGAAAAACCAGCTGTTCCGAAATACGTGCACAAAAAAAGTTTAATGGCTGAATTCAAAATTCCAAAAATTTCAGAAATACTGTTCACTTTCAGCTGATTTGAATTCCCTAATTAAAGCTATTCTTCATCCAAACGCATCCAATCACTCATGAAGAACATCTTCCTTGCCGAAAATCTTACATATTAAAATATGAATAAAATATTAAATGTCTTGGTCCAATCACTCTGAACATGTGATATCTTCGACCAAAGTGGTTCTCTTATTTTTGTCTCACCACGTGTCACGCAATTATTCCATGAAAACATTTTGACTGTATAAATTATTGATAAATAATTGGAGTGCTATCCATGTTGTTACACGTTTACTAGCCGTTAAATATCACGGTCCGTGCATTGATCTAATAGATATTTAAACTTAGTTCATGATATTTCTAACGAAGCTAATTCAGCTGCTTTATTCAATTGGTTCATGATTCAATTTTTTTTTTGTATTGTTTATTATTTACTTTCGCGAGAGAAAAAACACATTTATGACGGGATTCCATCGCACAAAGTACCGTCGCGAATAGAAAAAACACATTTATGACGGACTCCGTCGCGAAAAGTCACTTTTTATCCTCACGAAAAGTGTTTGTCTTTTGTAGTGTCTCTCGCTACAATGTAATTTACCTTTGATCATACGCAAATTCTTAATTATATATTCATCCGATACCACTAGATTAAAGGAAGTAATTAAGTAATTTTATAACTAAGTATATTAAATAGTAATAGTAATAATAATAATAAATAACAATATATTTTATAACTAAGAAAGATATTATTTTACTAGATCAAAAATTAATTTTCGACCGTCTAAAAGACTAACACTAATTACCGAAACTTGATAAAAAAAAAAACATAAACAAACTATGGAGGTAAATGCTTCCTCAATAAAAAAAAGAAGTATATATTTATGTAAAAAAAAACTTATAATAATCAATAAAATCATTTGTTAATTTAAGCTGCCTTTGAATCGTCAAGAATAGCATAGAGTTAGCACTGTTTTTGAGTTAGTGACTATTTTTCTCCACTATTCGACTTTAATTTGGATCACGGATACGTTTGGATCATTCTATAAGCAATAGATTTATTCCTAGAGTGTGTTTCGATAGAGAGGTGGGCTAGTGAGAATAGTGACTAACACAAGAATAAAAAATAGTCGCTAACCTCACTTTTAGTTGGATTAGTAGAATAGTGAGCTAACCTATAAAAGACAAACAAAGAAGATAGCTCTTCATTCAAACACCATATAGCTTAAAAGAATAATGTTATTTTCGAGTTAGTGTTATTCTTTCTCCATCCTAATACACTCTCAAATAATGGAATAGCGACGACTTCATGTTAGGGCTATTTTTATTATTTTTAAAGTTGCATAGAGCTATTTATGAAGTTAACGTTATTCTTACTTATCCATTCAAATAATAAAATAGCACTAACTCTTAACTAAAACTATCCTTATTATTTCTAAAATTATATCCAAACGCATCCAACGACCAACAATCACTCATGAAGACATCTTCCGTACGAAAAATCTTACATATTAAAATATGAAAATGAAAATTGTAAATACTAAAAAATTATTAAATGTCTTGGTCCAATCACTCTGAGCATGTGATGTCTGCGACCTTAAGTGGTTCTCTCACCGCGTGTCACACAATTATTCCATGAAAACATTTTTATTGTATAAATTATTGAGAAATAATTGGAATGCTATGTTACACGTTTACTTGCCGTTAAATATCACGGTCCGTGCAGTGATCTAATAGATTTTTAATTTTGAATTAGCTTCATTATTCTCAATTCTTATTGATTCAAATATAAATTAGTAGATTAGATTATTTAAAAAATAACTCTATTCTACTAACCATAGAAATGATGAATTAGCAAGAATAGAGTTTGTAGAGTTAGTGATATTAATAAAATATTTGATTTCTCTCAATTAGAGTTAGTTTAAATATTAAATTAATATTAAATAAAACATCTGATTACTATTAAATATAATATAATATTAATTTAAATATTTAATGTAATATAACATTAGTTTAAATATTAAATTAGTATTAAATGTAATATAATATTATTTTAAATATTAGATTAGTATTAGATAAAATATTTTTTTAAAATATAAAATAACATTACTTTAAATATTAATATAATATAATATTAATTTAAATATTAAATATAATATAATATTACTTAAATATTAAATGTAGTATAATATTAGTTTAAATTTTAGTTGAGTATTAAAAATAATATAATATTAATTTAAATGTTAAATGTAATATAATATAATATTAGTTCAATATTAGATTAGTATTAGATAAAATATTAAATTAGCATTAAATAAATGCAATATCATATTTAATTAGATTAGTATTAAATAAAATATTAGATTAGTATTAAAAAATATTAGTTTAAATGTAATATAATATTAGTCTAAATATTAAATGAAATGAAATATTAGTTTAGATATTAAATCTAATATAATATTAGTTTAAATATTAGATTAGCTTAATCACTATTTTATTTATTCTCTCCATAGCTATTTCAAACATACAATTCAAACGACATTTTTACTAACCTGAATAGTTCAAAGTTAGTGCTATTCTCAAACCATTCGAGTTAGCACTATTCTCAACCACTAATCCAAAAATCGCTATTATTTCACTAATCCTTGTACAATCCAAATGTACTCGATATTTCTAACGAAGCTAATTCAGCTGCTTTATTCAATTGGTTCATGATTCAATTTTTTTTATTGTTTATTATTTACTTTTTATCATATTTTCTAAGGTTTTAAATAGCGACTATCGCATCATAGCGAAAAGACTAAAAAAGACCTATTAAAAGCTATCCTACATATCGTTTTTTATTTAAAAAATTATATTTTATATTTCTACTAATTATCAACATTATCTAAAGTCTCATAGAACAATAAGTAACACAAAATTAATTAAGAAATTAAAATATTCATATTGAACCAGTACAAAGTTCAAATTACTATTTAAAGTATCCCTAATAATATCATAAACTATCTACCTTTTTTTCATACAAAATAACCCAAACATCATGACATAAACTTAGGGGTGAAAATGGAGCCGGATCATCCGGCGGATATCCGCTCCGAATCTGATTCCAATCCGGATTCAGATAAACGAATTCGGATAATTATTGGATACCCCATAAAAGATCCGGATTCAGATTCGGATAGGGATGATAATACCTAAACAGAGCGGATATCCAGACTATCCGGAACCCAATAGATAAAAGGAGAATTAAATTTGCTCCCAGCAGGATTCGAACCCTTTACCTCTATGTAGAGAGCTATAGTGACTAAGGTGTGAATCACTACACCACATCAACCTTGTATATATTATTATTCCTTTGTTTTGTCAATATATTTTCTGATTATCTCCTCCTCTCCTTTAACTTATAGTTATCATTAATATTGATATTTAATTTTTTTAATTAATATTTGCATCTTAGAAGTTCATATATCTTAATTATCCGACCATTATTTGTTTTATATTCGTATTCGTGGACTATCCATTCCGTATCCGTATCCGTTTAAGACGGATTTGGTTTTGAATTTTGATATCCGTTTACTATTTGTATCCGTATTCATATCCACTCATTATCCGACGGATGCGGATATGGTATCAGCATTATCCGCTCCGTTTTCACCTCTACATAAACTATATATTTTTTCTATAAAAAAAAACAACATAGACATCATGGAATAAACTATCTATCATTTTTCTACTTAGAAACAAAATTAATCTGGACCTTGAAAAAGTTGATCTTTAAAATTAGTTTTCAGTTTGGACCTTTATATAAAAGTTTTTGTAGCATAGCGTGCGCTATAGCGCATAGCGTTTAGCGCAGATAGGACCGCTATTACCACTATAGTGGTCGTAGCTGAAATAACACACTTTTATCCCATAGTGTAGCGTTTAAGGTCCGAAAATACTATTGCATCGCTATAGCACACTATTTAGAACACTGATATTTTCATTAAATTGATCTCTCTTGCTACAATGTAAATTTACCTATGATCATACGCAACTAGATTAAAGGAAGTAATTAAGTAATTTTATAACTAAAATAGATATAGTAACCAGTATTTTGAACAGTAATAGTAATAATAATAATAATAATAATAATAATAAATAACAAAATAAATTAACAATAATGCAATTAACAGTGATTGTACCAACGTTTACTTTTTAAAATAATTATGTTTAAATTTGGATTTCAATTGGTGCATGATCTTCATAAAACCACATGCAATAATTCTAAACATTCAATTATTTTTGTAATGCAATTATATTTGACATCATCTACATGACTACATCTCAACATATAATTCGTACTCTTATGTGAAAAATGCATGATGCCAATTTCAATGTTTTTCATGTTATCATCTTATTGAAATCTCAAGGCCATATGAGCCGAATTTTTTTTAAATACCATAATAAAAAAAAGTAAACCAAAACACCTCCATTTGGAGGGAATTCCAACTTTATCCGGCCGCAGATTGGCTCTGCGGTCCCATTTTGGGAGACCGCAGAGCTAATCTATGACCCCACTTTGCATGTTACAACAACTCAAAATACTCAATGCGGCTCGTTAAGTGGGGCCACAGATTGGCTCTGCGGTCTCCCCAAAATGGAGCCACATATTGGCTCTGCGGCCTGGATAAAGGTGAAATTCTTTCAAAATAGAGGTGTTTTTTTTTAATTTTTTTATTATTATTATGATATATAAACAAATTTTGGCCATATGAGAAAGGGGTAATACAGTCGATTAGAATAAAAATTCTAAAATTATTGGTTATTCAAATATCGAGAGTCTGATTCTCTCTCGTCGCGACTTCACAACTTCTAAACAAGTTTTCAAAAAAGAAATCCCAAAACCATATATCATGAGGATCCGCACTCTTCAAAGGTTACGATAGGCACGAAATTTTCTTAGTCCGACTGAGATTAAATTCAGACCGTTTTTTAACCTCAGGTATCTAAAGGGATACAGATTCTATATCATGCTCTGTTTCGACATCACTTACTTGACTTTCAAATTAACTCTCTAAAATTGAGATGGAAACCGATAAATTTAGTATAATATAATTTTATTTTATAGAAAGCTGAAAAATATTGATATGTATCAAAATTATAAAATTTAATGGACAAAATTTGCACATTTTAATTTATAGATCGAGAGACTTGGTCCATTTTTACTCTTGCTAAAGACATCTTGTCCGTTCATTATCTATATAGATTTTTTTTCTTTGTTTTTGGTAAATTAGTGAACAATTATGTATGCTATCTAAAAATTATTCAATTAGTATATAATTGTATACCTCGGTCTGAAATGCCGAATTTTTTTTTAAATACCATAATAAAAAAAAATAAACTAAAAGACTCTAGATTTGGGGGATTTCCATATTTATCCGGGCCGCACAGCCAATCTGCGGTCTATTTATGGGGGGGGGGGAGCAAATTGGCTTAGAGGTCCCCAAAACGTAAATATATTCAATATTACAATGCATTTTTTGTGCTTTTGGGGGACCTCTAAGCCAATCTGTAGCCCCCCATAAATTAGTCACAGATTAGCTGTATAGTCCAGATAAATATGAAAATCCTCCAAATCTAACTCTTTTGATTTATCTTTTTTTTTGTGCTACAAATAAAAAATTCGGTCTGAAATGCTCCCTTAACAAGTTACAATAATAAACTATTCTGTTAATTTAAGAATTAAAATTTGGAGGTCGGCGGTCGGCGACCGATGCTAGTAAAGAAAAATAAACCAAACAACACATGATTTGTGATGTTACTGATGTACATTTATATATACATTGTGATTCGATTGTCTAATAATTCCAAAAATTTGTAAATGTTTAAAAAGTTTCAGATCAGATTCAGAGAAATCTAAACCGCCCAAGTGGCCCAGACTACACATTTACACCGACAAAAAACAAATTTAAGGTAACTTAATTAGGTCAGGCTTTAAAGATTCCTAATTGAAAGAGAGGGATAGGTGAGAAAGGGGAGGTAGCATAATTGGTTAGAAATAAGTTCTAGAGTTGTTGTACCCAAAGGTCGAGAGTTCGATTTTCTCTCACGGCTTTGCAGCTTCTGCAAAAAATTTTAAAAAGAAAGAGAGGAATAGGTTTTACTGGACAGCCTTAAAAAAAGGGTTCGGATCCCCTAAAGTAACTAAACTTTTGGGTTTCGGATGGGACTGTCCGATTCAAATCTGTCGTTTGAGACTGTCTCGAAATTTGGATTCGTTGCTCGAGATTTGTGTGCACCACTTCGGATAAATTATCGCAGATTCGAATCAAACGGTCCCGATCTAAAACCTAACTTTTGGGTTACTGGATCTGAATTCTTAAAAAAAATGGGTTGCAAAATTTGACAGCGTTTGGAAACCAAATTTTATGTTACAATCATGCTCTCACATTCTTTATCTCTGTTTTCAAATTCTAAATAGTTGATTCGAACGCTTAACATGATCTTTATATTAAACTGTATTTGGATATTAAATTTTATATTTTTTTAGGATTTGTTTATTATTTTTTTAGGCAAGTACAAAATCACTGTTTTTGTATGGTCCAAAATCTTATGAAAAATAGTGATCTATCTATTGATAAAAATTATATATCTTTTCAAAATATAAAGTTTGGTTTCCAAGTATATTTTAATATAAAAACTATGTTGAAAGGTTTGAATTAACTGTTTGAACTTTAAAAATAAAGATTTAAGAATTGGCGTATAATTGGAGCACATAATCAATGAAAATAATTTAACTCTACTCTTATAAGTTTTGCTTTCATAAATTTTTTAACATGAGACGGAAATTATGAATTTTCAGTAATTTTTATTGGCCTGTATTACATTTGAATGGGTCTTCTATACATAAAATAATGTTCAAAATTAACTGTGTTAAATGTAATACACACTTACATATTTTCGTTATAATATCCTTTAGGAAAGTAGGTATTTGTATCTATCTACCATAATTATATTATTTTAAATTTTAACCTATCCGATTTAATTTGAGCCGTTTTGTTTATAAAATTCTTAATTTTTCTGGATGACTCCATGAAAAAAATAATTTAATCTTGCCATCAAGATATGGAAAATAAATGCAAATCCTAACTTCTTTTTATATTATTATGTAGTCACAATCAACCGTAATTTTTAAATATACCATATTCCAAAAAAAAAAAAAAAAAAAAAAATCAAATAATCACGTTTTTTGAAAAAAATTAAATTTTGACACAGCTGCATCCCCTAGGTGCGGCCACTTTTCTGGGGAGCTGCATCTAGGGAATGCAGACCATAAATGGAGGGCCGCAGATGCGGCCACCCTTTTTTTTTTTCCTTTAGATTGAACTGCCGCAGGAGAAGGGAAAAAAAAAAAAGGGTGGCCGCATCTAGCGGATGCAGCTCCCCATTTATGGTTCGCACCTTTTAGATGTGGCCCCTAGAAAAGTGGCCGCATCCCCTAGGTGCGGCCGTGTCAAAATTCGAATTTTTCAGAAAACGTAGTGGGTTATTGTTTATTTAAAATTTCGCCACAATCAATGTAAATTATTACCTTATATCGGACGGTCCATATTACCTTAACAAATTACATGCAAATTTATTTTGATCCTGAAGTGGGTGTACGCTTATAACCGTATGTTTTTTAAAAAATTTGAGCGTATCTGATTTAATCTGAACCGTGTGATTTTGTAGGATGCTTATATTCTTTCCTATACTCTTTTTGGATTATTCAATGAGAAAATAATGTAATCATGCCAAGAAAAATACATGCGACAAAATGTTTTTTCGGCTAGCTTCAATATCATATATCATGCCAAGCTTAAAAAATAGTTGACCACCAAAAACAAAACCGTCCAGTCGGTTTAAAATTGAAAATTTAATCTTTTCAATCAAATATGCCAAATTAGCAACAGAGACTTGTGACGATGAATTTTTTTTTTTTTTTTATAAAAATTATAAGCGAGCAGGTTTTGAATTTTATTGTTTTTCAAGTAATATATATTTTAAAAGGAGAGTTCAAATATCTTTATTTTGTATGTTTTCATTATATCTCTATTTTTTAAACGTTAATAAATTACAAAAATGTATTAATATATCAACATTCACAACCGCAGACAGAACTAGAAAATTTGAATAAGAGTGACTAAACTATAAAATACATAATATGTGAAAAGGAAAAAGAAGAAGTGATTATTGGGAATTAAATTGAAGACCTCACAAACAACACATGAACTCTAACCACTAAGCTACAAGTAAATATTTATTATTTTTATGAGAGAATTATGATATATAAAAACTTAAACAAATGGTAATTAAATTAAATTTCAATACCCATGATTCAAATTTTAAAATTATTGGGGTGATTTAATTATTTTTGACTAAGTCTTAGATCCGCTTCTGTTCATAACACGAACTTGTTATTAGAATAGAATTGTTCAATGAGGATCATTCTTGACACCAAAAAAAAAAAGAAATTATTAATTCTTGCATTCTTTGTTTGATAAAATAACCTTCCTCATTAATATAACATTTTTAAATTTAATTATTTATCCCACCGAATGTTTTCTTTTGTTCTCTACACAGTGAAATTGTAATAGATGGTACCTACTGGAATAAAAAGAATATGCATTATTAATTTGTTCAAACTATTGGATGGTACCTACACAGTGAAATTCTTTATTTGAATAGAAAACATAATTGTTTTGTAAAAAAATTGCATATTGAATAATAATGTAATAATATCATATTTGCACGTTAAAGGTATGACATTTTTTTACAACACTGATCATATCTAGTGGAGGAGCCGCATTGAATCAGTGGTAAGCAATTGTTTATTTCTGAATTTTGAAAACTAAATGTATGTATAATTAAATTGTTGTCTAATTTTAGAGAAAATTTTATCTACTTCTGAACAGTTCACAGTCTGAATTAATTAATTCACAACAGTTCACAACCTGCTAATATCTAGTTATGTTGATAAATATTTTTTTCCGTCTTTGATAAAAATGCTAATCATATCCTGATCATATCTCATAAATTACAAACAGTGCCGTAAATGTATGTCCATAGAAGAGGGAAGGAGATCACCTGTCCCCCGGGGTGCAAGAACTCAGTCACTGTTAATTTTTGAACTGAGAACCCACCAACAGTGACTTTAGAGACAGGAATTTCCTACTCCCAGAGGGGTAGAGAATCCGGTCTCATAGAAGAGTCTAGCTAGCTCCGTCACTGAAAAAATCATTTATAATTCAAATAAGTACAGTACAGTAGCTCAGAGATAAAAAAAATTATTTCTCCAATAATAAACACGCTAGAAGCTGTGAGAACATCCTTTTACTCATTGAAACTGCAATTTAAGTGTTCTTCATTTCATTTAATTAAGGTAAAGTACAAAAAAAAAAGTTTCATGAGATGAAGATGGAGTTAAACTTCTCAATTCTTAATTTTGCATTAAAATTCGACTTATAAGTATCTTGTGGATATATATTTAAAATTAGAAGGTTTGAAATTTATTTATTTTAAAAAAGGTAATTCTCAGCACCTAGTTTTTAAATACAAAGGCATTAATTGATGAGAAACGTGTTGAGTCTATGATTTAAATGTCTACTTTAGTATTTGATTAAATTTTTTATAACAATATATTGTACATGTAAACAATTAGTTAGTTTTATTTAACACTAAGTTTTTTTCTTACATATGGTAACAAAAAAAAAAACCAATAACTAGGGATGTAAAAAAAGTCATGACATGACTAGGTACGTCATAACTCGGCATGACACATGTGATAATCACGGGTCGTAATTTGCATGTTCATTCGCGTGACTTGGCTATATTTTGAAAAATTAGCACGGCATGACATGATACATGGTCGTATGAGTGTGTGATCATAATTGTTAGATCTCGGTCAATAGTGAATCTTCAATAAACTAACTTAAAAAGTACGAAAAAATAGTGAAATGTGACTAACAAGAAAACATGATCAATCACAGTGTGACTAACGTCTCTCTGAATTTGGTCACAACACGACACATAAAAAAAAATCTTACTTGATCACAATATTAACATGTGACTCCAAATCATATCATAATTAGTTAGAACACAACACAAATTTACATCCCTACCAATAACTATGTATTTTTAACATTATATTAATTACTTGAAACAAAAAATATTAACTCTTCAACATTATTTTTTTTTTTTACATTTCTTTAAGGGTGTGCTTCAGAGAGGGATAGAAGATCTTTATTAAAGAGAATGAAGAAAAAAACTCAAAAACGACGAACTGCTCACGTCGTTCACCCACTCTACAAGAGGAGAAATGGAGGGGGAGCAGAAGGGAGGAGAGAGGGGCACAATGTGTATTTTTGACGAAATCTGTTCCGATTCAGAATGTAAGATTTACTGTTCAAAAAACAAAAAATCTTCATTTCTCTTTCTCTCCGTCCCTTTCTCTTCCTCTACGAACGCCGGTTCTGAATCACAGCCTAACACTACTCCATAATAATCTCCATTCTTCCGGATTGTACTTCGAAAGAACCTAAAGACACGTGGACGTGGTACCAGATTCCCTGAATCCTGTTGGCCTATAATAAATGCAAACTTGCAAAGCGACCAAACAGGTGTCATGATAGGTTAATTAAGATGTGTTCAAGATTAAGAAAAGTAATTAAAAATAAATATAACAATTAATTTAAGTTTTTTTTTTTTTCTCAAGTCTTTGAGTTTTGATATCTCATTTTGTGTCCATTTTTTACTAAAAAGATTTGATTACGTGCTAGTAAAGAATTTGAAAATAGCACATGTATTCTCCAGAGTTGACATTTTACATCAAACCTATATTTCTTTGGTTAGACTTTACTTGTCAAAACATTTGTTTGTTTATTTTAGCTTTTTAGGTCATGGTGACTGTTGAACTGTTCCCTATTACTTGAATAGTTGATACATAGAAAAGCAATAAAACAAAGAAAAGGATACACTTGTTTTTTTTTCAATCAGAAAATATCTGTATTAATTTCTCCTGTTTTCTTGGTCCAATAAAATTACAACCTAATAATTAGAGGTAGAGCACCTTTTTTTCTTCTCTCTCTGTCTGTCCCTTCTAAAAGCCAAAAGTTAATGCCAAAAATCAAATAATTGATGTGGTATCATTGGTTGAGGTTTTGCTAGTTTAAGCAGTGCTAGCTGGAGTCCAGATTGGAGATTGATACCAAGTAACCAAGGCAAGTACTAGCAACCTTTCTCCACCCTTGAATAGTTGAATATAGCCAATTTGGTAAAAGCACACGCTTGTTAAATGTTAATTAGACTTGTTTGGATTGTCATTCTCTTTTCCTTTAGTAGAAGTGTAGCACGCCCAATTATTGCTTGATTATCATGATTATCATGAAGCATTTTTTATTGTGTTTGGTTGAAGTGAGGAGCAATAATGGACGAAGAATTGTAGTATGAAATGCCATCTTCCTTTCCCACTTCATGCTACTAGCCTATTACATGAAATCATAATTGATTTAGAGTGAGGCTATAGGGTACTATGCATAGTGCATATTGGTTCATATTATGAATTAATATAGAGTCTGTCTAGTATAACATTAATGTCATTTTAGTTTATATAACACAAACTTCAAAACCTATCGAATCAACTTTAAGCGGTGAATCTAAACCGTTCAAACCGATCTACTTCATTAGTTGTGCATTTACATCAAAATTTATAATTTTTCGAATTTTTTTAGTATCAAGTCAAGCTATCAATTGTGTGAGTTTTTAAGTTAATTTTAATACATTCATTTTTCAATATTTTTACCGCTTGATTTGATACTAAAATAACTCAAAAATATAAAAAAAAAATTGCATGTAAATGCATCATTAATAAAATAAATCGGTTTGAATGGTTTGGATTAGTTGTTTGAAGTCTATTCAACCGATTTTGAAGTTAGTGTCATATGATACCGATGTCATACTAACTAGACTCATTAATATATTTATATTGAAAGCCCAACAATCAATCTAAACCATTCAACATAATCTCCATATGAAAACGTATATGTAAATCAAATTTTACATTTGTTTACTATTTTTTTAAGTAGGTAGAAAATCATTTGATTTAAAGGTTTTGGACCATTCAATACTAGAAATTTATATATAAAATGAACAGAAACATAACTAAAAAAAGCATAAAATTTAGATTACAAGTATATTTTCATATGAAAATTATGTTGAACGGTTCAGATTAACTATTTAGACTTTAAAAACAAAGCTATTGATCCATAGTGCGAACCAATATGTGCTATGTAGAGTCCCATAGCCTCACTCATTGATTTATACATCTATAAAATACGGAAATATATTCATCTTTATTTTTTAAGTTAAAATTATACTTAGCATTTTATTTGTTGATCTATAGAATAAGATAAAGAAAAATAGCCAATTTTAATTCTCAATACAGAATAGATGGAAATTAGTTTGAAACAAAAATCTCATAAATAATTCTTACAAAATATATTTACTTAATTTTCATTTTAGTATCTGGATATAGTTGGATTTACTTTCGGAATTTAGGCAAACGGCCTACAAAAGATATTATCAAAATCTAAATGTGTTATAGTATGGAAAAATAGGACCAATATAACAAAGAAAAATTTAGGAAGAATGGTGCCGATATATTACTTTCATATGATGTCGATATATTACTTTTCATATAAGTTCAAATATCTCTGACAATAGCAAAAATGGCGCCTTTCTAATCATAGTCACATGATTCGCGAATTAAATTCGGATAATTCGTTTTTTTTTTGTTGATGCCAAACCGAACACCGAATTATTCGGTTGATCGAACTTTAACTGAATTAAACTCGAATAATTTGCAAATTTGACGATTTTTTTTCCGAATTTTCCGAATTATTCGTGAATTTCTTCCGAATTTTTTCCAGAACATATTTTTTGTTTTGTTTTGCTCTCTTGTAGTTGTAGGATTGAGGTCATTGATCCGAATTATTCTCAAATCACAAATTTTTCACTTTGCCGAACCGAATCCGAATAATTCATTTGTGACTATGTTTCTAATTGGATAAATTGACGTATCGGCTACTAGGCTAGTAGCTAGCCTACTAGTTGAGATTAGAGAGTAGCACAAATGATTAAAGGCGAATAATACCAGCAATTATTGTTATACATGCAATAATGTAAACTAGCTGTGCATTTGCTGTATAGCAATACGCATTGCTAGTTTTGAGAAATTCACGAGGGGTCAATTTCTAGGTGTTATGCTTCTCTTCTCTTGCAACAAAAACAAAAGAGCAATTATTGTTAACTCAACAACCAGAGACATCCATACAACACCCGTCTTTTACCAAAAACCAGAGGAGATATATGAGTGAGTCTATGGTACTGTATGGTATTATGCACAGTACGATTTGATTCGTAATACAGATTATTATTTTTGTTTTTAATATTCTAATAGTTGATCTGAAACCGTTCAACATAATTTTCATATAAATATATACTTGCAGATCGAATTTTATATTTTTTTAGAATTTTTTTACTATTTTTAAAGATAGATAGAAAATCATTATTTTTTAATGGTCTAGAATTTTCTACCTATCTTGAAAAATAGTAAAAAAATTCTAAAAATTCTAAAATTTGATATGCAAGTATATATTCATACGGAATTATGTTGAACGGTTCGGATCGACCATTAGAATTTTAAAAACGAAAATATTGATCCATATTACAGACTAACCCGTGATATATATACACAGAGCAATTTCTTCAATGTGACTCAGCATAGTAATCTAATATTAAATATTTTCAGGGCTTAGATTGCTGAAAATTTATCTCTCAGAAAGAATCGACCAAATACAGCATTTTGTTTATTTATTTTAAACAACAAGTATGATTTTAAAAATATTTTAAGGAACCGTGGCAATGCTACGATTGCTTTAATTTTTATTCATTCATATAATTATGCCACTAAAAACTGAAAATTAAATGAGTTCCTTTAAAGCCTATTAACTCTTTTTTTTTCTATGATTCTCTTGGATACAATTTCTTTAATTTTCTGTGGCATGATTATAAGAATGAATAAAAATTAAAAGGAAATGTTCTTTCAAGATTTTTAAAGGAACCGTATAAATGTTACTCTTTATTTACATATTAATATTCATTTTATTAAAATAAAATTTTGGAAATTCAACGTTGGCTCTGTTTTTCAATGTTGACAATTAAATAGGAGGAAAAAAAATGTAATTAAGTAAAGGACTGATATTTTCATTTACAATAGTAATGATTTTCAATTAAAGTAATAAATAAAGATAATCAGTCTTTGATCTAGTGGTAATCAAAGGCAGTGCTCTTTGTGTACAAGGCTGCATGTTTGAAATCCGGAAGAAATAATCTTTTGTAAATATTAAATAGTTGGGTAGCTTGACCTCCAACCTTTACTAAAAAAAAAATCAATATCAAAATTTTCTAATTAATAAAAATTTGAACCATAATTTAATCTATAAAATAAAATTATATATAGATGCATATTTAATTAAGGATAATATAAAACATTGAACGCACGTAATAAATTTTTAATTGCACATGTGCGATTTCACCTCTATATAATTGTGGAGTAGAAGTAGGGTGTTCTTAAGTTCACAAAACTCTTTGGTGAACTCAAGTTTAAAACCCATTAAATCGGTTTCGAATGACTAATCAAAACTGTTGAAACCCACATACCTTACGAGTGATGCGTCTACATGTAAAAATTTTAAACATTCAAATCAATTTAGTTTAAAGTCAAGCGGTCAAAAAACGTTCAAAAAATGAATGCATTAAAATTAATTTATTAACCTTCTAATTTTGACTACTTTACTTTATACTAAATTAATTCGAATGTTTAAAATTTTCACATGTAGACGCATCACTCGTAAGATAGGTGGATTTTAACGGTTCGAATTAGTCATTCGAAACCGATTTGACAGATTTTAGATTTGAGTTCACTAAAATACTTGGTGAACTTAAGAACACGCTAGTTCTACTCATAATTGTGCATCTCTTTTTTTTTTTTCCCATTAACTATTTGTAGTACCAAAGGAGAGACTAGATAAGAAACTGGAGAACAAGCAAACTAACAAACACTACTAGAATCTCGGTTTGTTGCATGAATAAAATTTGGTTTGTTGCATCGGCTTACCGTTGCAACAATCCCTAAAAATGTCAGTTGCATGGGTTACCCATGCAACAAGCCCAAAAAAATACCGTTGCAACAACCCCCGTTGCAACTACTCAATTTCGAACTTGTTGCATGGCTTTACCATGCAATAACTTCTGGAATACTTGTTGCAACGGTGTGTCCATGCAATAAGTACTCATGCAACAAATCAGATGCATTGAGTAGTTGCAACGATATAGCATTGAGTAGTTGCATGGATGAAGTGTGTGGGTCCCATGGATTAGTTGCAACGATAAGGGAGTTAGTTGTTGCATGGATAAAGTGTGTGGGTCCCATGGATTAGTTGCAACGATAGGGGAGTGAGTAGTTGCATGGTTAAATGTCGTGGGCCCCACATGGTTTGTTGCATGGATAATTAACCTATTAGTTGCATGGACAAAGAAGGTGGGCCCCACCAGGTTATTTGCTAAGATATTGTCTGGTCCCCATATTTGTATAGATTTTGCGATGCAAAAAATTGTCATTACCAAAAAAAAAATTCAGGCCCAATTCTATAATTCACCCCGTACCAATTTGGTACCTGTACCGATTTGGTACCAACCCATTGGCATTAATAATTTACATTTCAATTTAAATAAGCATTAATAACAACACATTGCAATAAGAATTAATCAACATAATGTTATCAAGCATACATTGTAGCAAAAACCAAAAAGTATTACAATCACATTAATATAATAAACTTGTACATATATCCAAAATAAATGATTTAACACTGGACTGAACAAATCTGAAGGTCAGTCATGAAGTTCTCTGCATTAAGAGAATTTTCAATTGATGTTAAGCAATTAAGAACATAGAAAATTTAAAAGTACAAAAAATAATAACAGCACCACATGTGTGAATTAATAAATTGAAAACTATAACCATATAAAATTTTGAACTGTAGACATATTTCTACTAAACTGATGCATGCTCCTAATTTACTTCACTAGTTGGTAGAAATAAACTATAACCATAGCAAATTAGGTCATCTTGTCAAAGTTTATTTCTACCAACCAGGTCAGGTACATTATACATAGCTCCTACCTAAGCATAACTTAGTTGAAACTATAACCATATAAAATAACTCACAACATATATTGCAATATTGCTCTTTAGGATTTCCTCGAAGTGCAACTATGCCTTTCCTCTCTCTGTGCTAGTTTCTTGTACATAAAATTTCACAACATATATTGCAATTACTACCAGTAAGCATCAATTGCAAAATAATCATTTTCAAGGGTCCGAACTAAAAGTTTGCTTTAATAAATAACTAAGAATATCCTCACTGATTCTAAAACTTAGAAGGAAAGATTTATTTAATTGGCTCATATGGATTAGCCAATGTTGCTAATCTTAAGACAAAGACAAGTACAAACAAAGGCATCTCAACTAAAAGTAATTTTGTTACAGTATCAGCCATGGGGATAAAGACTAAGATAATTATATGTACATGACAATTACTTCAATTGGCATTACTTATATAACCCAGCACTTATGGCAATTACTTAAAATACAGTGACCCAGCACTTACACTTCAATTGGCATTACCCTATACCTAAACCTATGTTGCTTACCAAGTCAAATTAGATTTTAATTTGCTTACCAAGTCAAAATAAAATACAATGACCCAACAACTAAAGAAGCATGTTATTGACTTTTAATATATAGATGTTTACAAAAAGTTTCCAATCTAGTTTTCTTCCCTAAAAATCTAAAGTACGTGTCATAGTATATTAATTGATCATTTCTATTATAACATCATTCTTATTTAATTATTACCATTTACCATTGATCTTGGTAAAATTACCTTCTTGTGCCAAAATTTTGTTTGCACATGCACATGTTTGGCCACTGTTTCTGAACTTGCCAGCAACCTGAGAACATTAAACATTTTCAAGTCATGAACATAAATTCATACTAGAGTGCATCAAGATTAGTTTAGAAATCCATATTTAGTTTATTCAATTAACTATTTTAACCATTGCAGAAAATTTACACTTACAAGTAAATTTGTACTAGTGTGCATCATGATTTCATTCATGCATATATACACCTACAAGTAATTATTTTTATGTAGCTGCTCATTACATCAAAATAAAAAAATTACATCTTGTCATTTGATTATAGAAAAGCCTGCATCATTAGAAATACAGTCTCCTTAGAAAAATATAAACATTTAGAAAACAAGAAAGATGGAATCAAATACAGAAACCTTGAAAATAAAGGTACAGTCAGATTTTATTTGAATTGACAAAATAAAGGTGCTTCTTTGTTGCCTAAGAAATCACAAAATTTCTAATAATTTGAATTGAAAGCATATAATTAATTGGGTACAGTGGATTCATATGTTAAGTTGAAATATGCTTTTCCAAAAATGCTCATAATGGACTTAAGAACAACAATAGGGATGTGAAATGCTTATTACCTAAATTCGATCATGATGGAAGGCAAACATTAACCCACCAAAATGAATTGAAACTTGCTGTGTTACAGAAAGTCATGCCCAAACTTGACCTGACATTAAATTGAATACCCATATACAATCAGCATACTTAAAACAAGATCAAAGATTGAGATTGAGCTACAATAACAAATTAAATTTTAAAGAATCGATAAAAGACTCTCTTAAACCGTGACCGGGAGTGTTTGATTCAAGAGGTGTCCCTAAACTTTGAATGAAACCTGAAATTGATCACATGCATTTAATTAATAAGTCTAAACGATTTCACATATCCAATCTAAGTTAAAATTATTGAGATATGCAATACAAAATCGATAAAGACCATCTCAAACCTAGAATCAGGGTCCTAGGAGGCGCCACCGCCTATAACGGCCACCAGTCGCTTACACAAGGTCAGAGAGGTGAAAGCGATTGAGCTGACAAGGTAGCAAGGGGTTTCTCTTGGAACAAAGCAAAGGGCTGGAGGACTCCATGGCGACTCAGATTGGATTTGGGCGAGAGAGAGGCGGGTCTGAGAGACCACAAGAGAGAGGATAGGAGGGGAGATTTTTGGTAATTAGTGGGATGAGGGAATTTGGGCGAGTAGTGTAGAATGGGAGGGAACAAAAAGAAAGTTAGGGTTTTGGCGTAAATTAGCGGGAAGAGAAAAAATAATTGGAGGCTCGTTCATATGAAAAAAAAATGCCAAGTCCAGAGAGGTTGAGAGGAGAAGGGGCTTCGTATTGTGCTAGGAGATTTAACCACCAATTCATGGTCACTGAGGTAATATAATATTTATGTTTTGATCGGAGCCGTTTGATCATAATTACACATGAGTATTAAAGGATCATGTGCATCATCTATGTTCGGATCTAAACAAAAATATTATGCTACCACAGAGAATAGAGACTCCCTGCCCACAATCTCTTAAATGAAGACATCAGGACAACACATTTTCAATCGAACGGATCAGATTTACATATTTACAAATCGTTAATGAATTTACAAAAAATAATATGAAAAAAAATTCAAAAAAATATATTTAAATTTGATGCAGTTTTTATGACCATATTACACTTATAATTGTCAATTTTAAATAATTTCATGATTATTTGTCCCTTCGAATTTAGTAAATATTTGTGAACCGTTCATTTTCACGTGAGCGATCGACTATCGATCTGAAATGAAATGATTCCAAATTTATTTTGAAATGATCAAGGGAAAACGTTGAACGTAACCAACATAAAAGTTTTGAAGTTTTATTGTGTCCGAGCTTCGATCCAACATAAATCATTTATAGCCCTTCGATTTTAAATATTCCGTCGTCTCGATGGACATGTAAATAAAAAAGAAATTTTCGTTAGACTTTGATGCAAGAAAATAAATGTAATGCTCTTTAATTCTAACGGTTCCGATCGACAAACCGATGACATATTTCCGTTCGTCTTCATTGACTCACAAACTAGAGTTTATGAGTTTATGTCTCATAAGACATAAACTCTAGTTTGTGAGTCAATGAAGACGAACGGAAATATGTCATCGGTTTGTCGATCGGAACCGTTAGAATTAAAGAGCATTACATTTATTTTCTTGCATCAAAGTCTAACGAAAATTTCTTTTTTATTTACATGTCCATCGAGACGACGGAATATTTAAAATCGAAGGGCTATAAATGATTTATGTTGGATCGAAGCTCGGACACAATAAAACTTCAAAACTTTTATGTTGGTTACGTTCAACGTTTTCCCTTGATCATTTCAAAATAAATTTGGAATCATTTCATTTCAGATCGATAGTCGATCGCTCACGTGAAAATGAACGGTTCACAAATATTTACTAAATTCGAAGGGACAAATAATCATGAAATTATTTAAAATTGACAATTAAAGTATGATTCGTCCATAAAAGATGTAAACAATTTTTTTTAATTATTTTCATATTATTTATTGTACATGCATCATCTAATTAGTAAATATCAAGCTCTCAACCGTCCGATAAACAATTAAAAGTCCTGATGTCTTCATTTGAGCGATTTTATTAACAGAGCAGTTTTAATTGTATGCAACACACATCCTATATAACTTGAAGAACGTCCAATATATTTAACAAACTTCTTGAAGCTAAAATTGCTCTGTTAAAATATGCACTTGGCCAATATTTTTTGTCCCCTATGGCATCCAGAGAGGATTCCTCCTAGGAAAAGGGAGTCTATATTCTCTGCAGTAACATAATATTTCTGTTTATATTTGGTCCTAGGTGATACACTAGATTCTTTAACAGTCGTGCATAATGATGATCAACAGTTCTGATTTAAACACAAATATTATGTTACCTTAGAGTATATTGTGGACAGATCTCCCTTCCATCTTTCTTCTCTGGACTTTGGCGTTTTTTTTCTTCTGAAATTTCACTTGAAAGATCTCTAAGACGAAAATTTCACTTCCCTCCTTCATTTCCCTCTAGAAAGTTTTCTTTTCCCTCCTAAATTTTGATTCCCTCTACTACCCTAAAACCCTACGTCTCTGAGAAACACTCTCCGTTACAAAAAGAGGTGGAGTCCTACGAGCTCGGCCAACGCGATTCAAGGCGAGACCCGTGCGCAGCTATGCAATTCTGGTGCGATTCAGCTTTCCGTCAACTCTGAGCTTCTCGAGGTAGTTAATCTCACTAATTAACAATCCAAGTTTTCTTGTTAGATGAATTTTCAGTGAGGCATTTACTCGAACAACTTGCAGGCTATGTTATATTTGGGTGCTAGTTATTTAATTATTTAAACTTTTGATATTGCAGTTAACCATGCTGGACCACCAACTATAATTGATGGTAAATCCAGAAGAAAAGACAATGGAGGCGGTGATTGATCTGGACCACCAACTGTTATAATTACTGTTTTATTTTTGGCATTTGCTCACTTAGTATTTCTGGATGCATACTTTGTAGGATATTTTTTCCCCCTTCTTCATGCTTTCAATTAAAGCAACAAATTGCAAGCTCATATTTTGTATGCTTTCAATTAAAGCAACAAATTGCAAGCTCAATTAAACCAACAATTTATTGAGAAAACCCGAACTAAACGGGAGATTAGTATTAATTGTTAACTTCTGTTTTGCCTTTGAGGTTCAAAAATCTGAAGTGCTCATACAATTCTTACATGGGTCCTTCTCTACAAATTTAGACAGAAACAAAATCAAATGAGCTATTAGAGGTGAGAAACATGCTCGAGAATGAAAAAAACTTGAGGCAATCATCTCAAGATGAGATCATTAACCTTAGAAATCAAGTACAAAACCGTTGTCATCTCAAGATGAGATCGTTGACCTTAGAACTTTTACCTGTACCACTCTTCGGCAGTGATCTGGATCGGGTTTAAATACAAAATTGCTGTTATTTTTTTGTGTTTGAATTTAATTACTTTAGATTTGAGAAATAATTCATTATTATAACCATGTGGTTTCCATGTGGGTTTGTATTTCCAAGGCAATGAAGGGTCCTCCCAAGTCAGAAATTACATCCCTTAATTTAAAATTTCACAGATCGACATCCTTAATTTCAGATCCTGGTATTTAGGGCTGAGATGCTTCTTAGGCTGGGTAAAGTTGACCAAGTCAAGGAAACAATCACGAGAGCTGATGCGCTTGAGTCAAAGGTACCAAGTTCATTCAAATTTTTCATGCTGCCTGAGGCATACTTATGTATACTTATGTGTTGTTGATGCACAAATTGAGTTGGCAATTGGAAGGTAAGGCAAACTGTAAATTTTTATTTATTTATACTATATTATCATTTGTTTAGGCTGGTACCAGTTTTGTATATAGTAGCAAGAACTATATTTTCACAGGCCTTGATAAATTAGCATTGTATAAACAATTACCATTGAGATCAAATTTACATGTATGAGAATGTTGTTGTAGTAGCAAACATGGTCCACATGATAGACCAATTCAATGATGAAATTTCATCCATACATAGACATGTGCGAATGATCTTTATATAGCAACTGTCATATATATTTTGTAAGGATTGCAAATTCAATTTGTAGGAACTTTATACTGAATGGTTGGTTTACCCTCGACGATGAATCTGATGAAGATGGCTATTAATTGGTTAATCTTGTGTAATGTGTTGTCTTGCAATTTGGTGAATTATTATGTATCTCAATAACTTTCTAATGTTTACTCTCAAGACCAAAATTTCAAGATTCTACAAATTAAGTTTCTGAATTATTTGTGTATCTCTTTTATTTTTGTAATATACTGCTCTAATTCTTTTTGCTATGATTTACAAAATATATTCAATTTAAAAGGAGAGATCAAATTTCCTTCTAAATTTGAACAATATTAAGTAGGATGTGAAGAAATTAATATACTGCTGTAATGTATCAATTGTTGTAATTTATAAGAATATATTCAATTTGAAAGGAGATCAAATATATATAGAAAAGTCACTGTCCAGAAATTTAATAATTGTTGCATGGGTAGGCCCATGCAACAAATAGTTCAAAAAATCGTCAAAACTTGTTGCATGGATAATCCATGCAACAAATAGTTCGCAAATAATCCTTCAGACTTGTTGCATGAGTTACTCATGCAATTGTTTAGTCTAGAATTTAGAGATTTGTTGCATGGACAAGTCCATGCAACAAATAGTTCTCAAATAATTGTTGCATGGGTTACCCATGCAACAGTTTAGTCTAAATTTGGAGACTTGTTGCATGGATATGAAATGAGTTGTTGCATGGACATTCATTAAAATATACTTTCTATTTCTGCTGATGGGTCATGGGTCATCAAATATTTGTTGCATGGATAAATAAGAAACAGTTGCATGGTTAACTATCACATTTGTTGCATGAGTAACAGTTGCATGGGACTGTCCATGCAACAAATTTAATTGTGTCAGAAATGCCAATACTTGTTGCATGGACACTACTTAACCATGCAACAATTATTTTTATCCATGCAACAAACCCAGATTCTAGTAGTGAAATAAATTAGATTCGTTTAAACTTTTAATATTCTGATATCTTATAGTTATTTCTTTTCTTCTTTATTCTTGTTGTTTTTTTCTCAATTATAAACATGAATAGTAATTTGATAGTTTATTTGAATAGTATAATAAAACTAACTATTATATTATATTCATTATTTCTCAATAAACAAACTTTAGTAACATAATTAAGAGTCAATTCTTAATAAGTACGGATAATGTATGAATAAATTATTTTTTAATAGATATGAATATGAAAAATACTTCCTATCCATATCATATTGTACCTGTTGACATCTCTATACTTACCAGAAAGTTTGTTATTGTGCACTTCTATCAGAATTCACATCCCCTCAGATTACCGGACTGAGTAGAATTGAATCGGACGATCCAAAATTGTTCTTTTTGGCACAAATCTCAAAGCACAAATAATATTGCCCCCTACATTATCCCGAACACACACCGGCTGAGAGTAAATCTGGACCGTCTGTTTCAATTGTGTTGAGTCAGGTACTTGGGAGGATACAGATCCCTTCTATCAGGAGTGGAGGGGATGACAAAATTTGATATGATGTCTAATTGGATCTGTCTGATTCGTATCAAAATTTATGAGTATTTAATCTGTGTGAATCTTAAAATTGTCCGTACAAATCATGATATAGATCAGATGGCTTCGAGTTGATATCAAACCGACTTTGATGAATTCAGATCCAATGCAATATTTGACTGAGTACAATGAAATCTGAGCCATCAATTTTAACCTGACACGAATTTTAAAACATATCTCTATATTTATAATAGACATCAAATTATTTTTAATGCTTATTGAGGGCCTTTTGATTTTTCCTATTGATGCTAATATGGATCTAAAAGGAACTAATTTTATTTGCAACAATCTAGTTTAATTGGATTACTCATAATTTTTAGTAATTAAATGAATAATTTTTTCATAAAAAAAATGGGCCTAGCTCGTTTGCTCTTGATGTGACTGTATTTGTTTTTTCCTCAAATTTTGCTGCCTTGTTTCTTCCTGTCATTAATCATCATAGCTGTTGTTGCTGCGAATTAATCATGACGGTTTTCTAACTTCAATAATTCAATTCCAATTAAAATAATACCTACTGTAGTTGATGTACCCAAATCTTGGGAAATAGTAACAAGTGCATCATAGAACCTTAAATACAATTGAAATAAGATATTCAATAATATATTTTTTTTTTTGTTGGAGCGTAACGGGAAATGATTGAAAGAGATTAGCATCTAATTAACAATATGATATTATGATTGATGAAGGGATAAGGATAGGATAAGAGGAAATTATTAGGATTAAAATTATTGTTTTATAGCAATTGTCTGTATATATGTTATTGGTCTTGCTACAACCTATTATACTAACACTAATCTCCCAATCATTTTCCTATAAAGTATAAAGCCATCAATAAGTCCAAAGAATGTTCACAAATTTCAAAATAAATTCTGGTCCTACAAGTAACATTATTTAATAACAAAATAGACAATGATATTGCATAATGGTCGTACCTAGAACTTATTTTGGATTATGATGTGTAATCGATCATATCCTCTACTTGTTTTTTGAACATTATTCATCATTTTTTATGATGAATAATTACAATATTAAATTGAACAATTATATTACTCTACCCCCATTCCATCCCCTCACCATCCCCCCATTCCAAATTATTTTTATCTCATTTCAATCTCGTTCACATATTTCACGATATATGAGAAATTTTGCGAATCTAAAATCACGAACATTTTCTACGTAATTTTCTCTTTCAAATGAGATTCATGATGACATACTTTCAGACAAGTTATTACAGAAGTATTTATCCCTCATCGTGCAAGTATTTATACCTACACAGACATATGAAAGTATTACTATCAATTATTATAAGTATTTATACTGATATATGAAAGTATTAATATCAAGTATTATAAGTATTTATACTGATATATGAAAGTATTAATATCATGTATTATAAGTATTTATACTGACATATGAAAGTATTAATATCAAGTATTATAATAAGTATTATATGCAAAAAAATACTTTCAAGTATAAGTATAAATACTTGCACGATGAGGGATAAATACTTTTGTAACGACTTGCTCGAAAGTATATCATCATGGATCTCATTTGAAAGAGAAAATTACGTAAAAAACGTTCGTGGTTTTAGATTCGCAAAATTTCTCATAGATCGTGAGAAATATGGACGAAATTGAAATGAGATAAAAAAAAAACCCACATCTAAAAATGTGCATGGTCCCCCATGTGATTTGAGATTCCCCCCACCCTCCATGAAAAAAATGTGCATGGTCCCCTAAATACTTTCGTGCTTAGGGATAAATATTTTCGTTCTTCGAGATAAATACTGCTGTACGTAAGTATTAATACCTTATGAAAAAAAAATGACAGCTGGAGTTTTTTTGCATTTTGTGCGGGGTTAATTGCGTGGTTGGTTTTGCGGGGTTAATTATCACTGTCCTATTAAATTATGTTATATTTTTTATGAGACTTATTATATTACTATTTGTTAAGTTTGATTATTTATATTTTTCATGTCATTTTAATTATGTTAGAGTTTTCAAGAAATAATTATTATTATGTGTTGTTAGTTTCTAAGTTGGATTTTTAATTTTTCTCTGTTTATAAGAAGAGATGGCATGTCATCCTCTTCTTTAAGCTCTTGATAATATATGAAATGTTTTTTTTTTTTTTTTTTTTTTAATCTTCTCTCTTCTTGTCTTAATCTCCTCTTAAATTGTTCAATATCTTAGTAAATCAAACAAAAACTGTACACGTGGAATAGAGTTTGGAATGTTGTTGTCATCAGTTGTCAAGATAAATCATTGTCAATAGATTGTAATTGTTTACCTATCTAAAACAAATAGTAACTTCTTCTTTTTTTTAAAGAAAACACAAAATTTAGTATGCAAATGTCGCATAAAAAAAATGAAAATATTGATATATATTATGGACCAATATGCCTTATGCATAGCTTAACTTACTCAATTATAGCACAACCAATTAAAAAAAAACAATGATTAAAAAAAAAAATTCTCAGAGTTTAAACGCTATTCTAAAAATGTCGCATAAAGTTTAATTAGTAAAATACCATTCACAACATGTTCCCAATTTCCTGTCATTTTTCTATCATTTACACTATTCAATCCAACAAATGAATAAAACAATCAACTCACACAAATTATTAGTTAATTAATTAATTAGTGCATAAAAATCTTCCACGTAAGATTTATCTCAGCGTATGTGGGTCCGCCCCATGGAAAATATACCAGTATCACGAACTGGAGTCTGAAAATATAAACAGTGGGGAAATTCTCAGTACAAATACAACAGAAAAATAGTATAATTTGCATTCACAACACCTCAATAAAACAAAGAAAAATCTTACTGAAGTTTTGGCAGTAGGAAATATGTTCCAAAATCTTAGGGTTTCATCTCCTGCACCGGTTACTATAGTCTAGAAAAAAATAAAACACATTTGTCAGATTATTTTTTTATCCATCTGTAGAATTTTTTGCAAAAGGGTCCTCAGAGATAGAATTAGTACCTGGCCATCTGGAGATGCGGCAAGATAGAGTACCCGATAGCTGTGACCCGTCAGAGTTGCTATCTAAATTTTTTTTTAAAGAAAATTAGATTCTCCATAAAAATGCTTTTTTTTTAATGATCATTCTGAGAATTTGGTATGAACTATACCTTTGACATAGAAGGATACTTCCACACCATGATTTGGTTCTGAGAGTATCCATGAGTACTAACTAGCTCATTTGCATTCTTGCACCAAGCCAGATTGCACACCTAAATATGTGCCAAATTTCACTTAAGAATAAGTTTTCAGTAAAATTTTTGTTAAAAACAAAGAAAAGTTACACATTTACTGTATTTGGAAATAACACCCAACATTTTCTCATATTTGCAAACAACAAGAGCATTTTTTTCTGGTTTATTCACATATCTCAACAAGCATGTTGCTTTAAGTTTTTTAAACTAATGTTAAACAAACCATCAGAAAATATATTAAGTTTGCCAATGAGAATTTGTATTCTAGCAATCAAATCACTTCATATTGTAGGACCTACCAGCAGGCACACTATGCACAATTCTACCGGGCTTATTTTAGTTTAATTTAAGGGATTATAAAGAAAGAATTATTACATGTAGGGCCTGAATTGTGACCATCTCTGGTCTGGTTCTCCAAAACACACACACACACACTTGTCTAATATTTTAGTTGTATTAGTACATATGGAAAGAAAAATTCTTGTCTCAAGGATAAAACAATATTGGCTATTATTATATCTTGCATGCTGGAAAAAAGTCAAATAATTGATTTTAGGTACTTGAAGAAAAAGCAAACCTGGCTTCCAGTGTCAATTGAATTGAGCATTTTTCCATTAGCTGTATTCCAAAATCGGATGCATCGATCTGCTGTGCCACCTCCTGATGCAAGAAGCCCATGCTGATGTGGTGACCATGCAATGGCTTTTACTGCTGCTGTGTGTTCTGTCAGACGCAGGATCGGCTGCTGGGTTGACCTCTGATTCCAGACTAATAGCTGTTTCAATTGGTTAAAACATGATTAAAATTCTTTGAATGCAGCAAATTTAATTAGTTGGCAAAACGATATAAGGATTTAGAAGAACTTTTTACTATACCTGGTTATCATTTCCACCTGAAGCCAATTCACGGTCGTCATGTGACCACTTCAGTCCACACACCTAACCAAGATATTCATATTGTTCATAAGAAGAAAAAAAATATCCAGGCTTGCAGATGTGCCATTTTTTTACAACAACTGTACGGTCAAAACCAGATGGTGAATGAAAGAGCTGCGCGTCATAGTAATGGCAGCAGATGCCAATAATTACAGCAGTACAAAATTATAGTATCACCAAAGATGTGCCAAATACAGGTACTGCAGTTGTATTATAACACAAGTATTTTATAAATTTATAATGTTGACTGGCATCACATGTTTTCACCTACCTCAGATCTGTGGCCAGCAAATGTGCTTATGAAATCAGTCGGTACGCGTATGTCATGTTGCAAAATGTTCTTGTCTCTGCTTCCAGAAGATAAGATGCATGAGCTCCAAGCAAGCACACCTGCTCTAGTCTGATGGCCTGAGAAATTTCTAATCCTCTTACATTTTGTGCTGTCCCATATCTGTCAGACATATGAACAACCAGTTGTGTGTACACATTAATAATAAAGGATTCAGTTGGGCTTTTAACAAATATATCATGTGCATTCACCAATTACCGTTGTAAGTAATAGAAACAGTGCATCACGAGTATCAAAAGGCCTATGACACAAATTCATATCAAATAATTTGAATTGATATTTGTAATTGTGTTCTTATCTAGAACTGCACTAGATCAGCATATTTGCAAATTGCACAGTATGTAAGCTTCAGTTGGTGTTTCTCATTATGAAAACTTGAAATGCAAATTTTATGAATCAATGTTCAATGGCCAGGCTGTTTTACTTATTTGAAGCCAAAGACACGCATTTCAGCAAACAGATATGAGCTTCAGTTAGGAATTTCAACAAACAGATAGTGTTCGCTGGTTAAACATTGGTTGTGCATGTGTTAATGTACCTGCACTTCTCCACGACCTGTACCAATGGCAAGGTATGACCCCTCCCTTGTCCACTGTACTGCACAAACACCATCTCTTGAGCCCAGATCACACAATTTTGTAACCTAAGAAAGGAAACCACAAATTATTATACTTACATAACAAGGAGCAAATTTGTGTGTGTGTGTGTCACAGAGATAGAGAGAGAGAGAGAGAGACCTTGCTGGTGGATGCCGACCATAAATAGACACTGGTGCCCAATCCAACGGCCAGTAAATTCTGAGATGACCAATCAACCAAATTGAGGTAGAAATCGTCTTGTAGAGATGGTGCATCCAATACCTACATTTTTTTAACAAATAACTGCATTAATTACCTCGTATTTTATTTCATATAAAAAACCCAGGTCAATTCTCACTACTTCTCAACTGTTGGAATAGAACCATAGTATGGTATGTAGCTGTATGCTGGTCTCAATTGGTTAATTTTCACAGGATTATGGCAAATAATTAAGTTGTGAAAGAATAATAAACAAGGGATTGGAATATTGAAATTACTTTGTGAGGTGATTTGGGTATCTTCCTGGGAGCCTTAGTTGGTGTCGACACTTCTCCCAACCCATTGCTTCCAAAATCCTGTCCCGACCCAAGACCAGCTAAGGGAGAGGCAGGGGAAGGGTGCTCTGTCTTGTACCTGAAGATCTTACTAGGGCTAACTGGCGAACAGGGTGAACCCGTACCTACTTCGGTCCCAAACATCTCTGACCGTAACAGTCTCAAGTAGGCCTCATTGCTTCCCTCTTTTTTCGGAGAGGGTTTCTCCACTAAATTGAAATTTTGAAGCCGTGAACTGGATCGACAGGGGATGAACCGGTCGCTGTATGTTGTTTTGGATGGAGAAGTGATTTTGGGTGGGGGCGTGAAATGAATTGGAACCGGGTCGATACGGAGGCTGGATTGCATGCCTACTGGGAGGTTTAATTTGGTCTTCTTTGTGGAATCCATTTTGATCGGAGGTGTGTCAATCTTTTCCCCCGCTTTTCTTGAATCGAGAAAGAAAGACAAAATCCAATCTTTAGTTCCCTCGCTTCTAGGTTTTCCTTGCTTGATTGAGATAAATAAACCTAGACCTGATATTTCTCTCTTTGCGTTCAGAGAGAGAGAGAGAGAGAAAGGGAGCGGCACTGGGATTCTAGGAAGTAGGAATTTCCAACGGTCGAAAAGAATTAAGAGGAACTCAACTAAACGAAAGAGGAAAGTATCTAATTTGCTAGCTGAACCTGGAGTCTGAATGGTGCATCAGAACGGATTCCATAAATATGAGGTTCAAATTCACATCCGTGCACCGGGTTGATATAGAAAGCGGAAAGGAGACGGGGGTGGGTCGAACCAGGAGCATGACACAGAGTAGCCGTTGGGGCTTGACGTGGTTTGAAATTGTGGGCCCGCACATGCAATTTCCGTGTTGGGCTTGAAAAGGCCTATTATAGGCTTACAGCCTATTTTAAGTGAATTGTACTTTTTAATTTGCTTTGAAAACAAACAGGCCAATACCTTAAAATTTCAAGGGCTTTTTATATTTTGTTTTGTTTTTCGAAGCCCAAAAGTAAAATTGTAATTGTATGTATGTGCAGCGAGAACAACGATTTTGCAAAGGGTAAAATATATTTGCTGTGTAACAAGACCCAGCTAATTTTTTTTATGTATAAAAATATAGTAATACCTTACAATATTAAAATACTTTAGTACTATTCAATCCATACTAGCACTACATCTCTCTCTCTCTCTACAATTTCTATTTTCTTCTTCAACTCACATTAAACTAGAGAGAACACTCATATCTGTAGTATAATCATGAGGAGCCCAAGAAAGTATAGAATCTGAAGGCGACGATACTTCCGGTGAATAAAGGTCGTATGAAGATGAGGTCGCCGAGCTACACGGCCTTCTGACTTGAAACGGTACAACGTCTTCGAGAAGTCCATGTGCATTATTATCTTCATCTCCAACAAGCCCATTTTGTGCCTGGGCTTGGACTCCAACTTGAGCTTGGTCCTGATTGCCAATATCCATTCCTTGATTGTTTGTAATTCCTTCAAAAGGGTCATATGATGTCGCTAATGGGCTTTGCATCGGGCTTTCTAAGGTTTGCGGCTCGGGGTCATCGGAGTTAGTTTTGTGCTTTTTAGATTGATTCATGGCTGATGTGGGCGTATCGTTGGGCCGTGATAGAAGGAAGTGTGAGTATGTATAGTGGAGATGAAGGCCTTCATACGTCACAATCAACGTATCGGGATCTTCTATCGATTTCTCGACATGCTTCTTTGCGTTGCACCTTGGATTTGTGCACCTGTAGTAACTCCTACAGTTTTTTAAGAAAAAAAGTTTGGTTATTAGATAGCCTGTTGATTTGATTCACATTTGTGTACAGGAATTATACAAATTTAACCACTTAAGTCTTTGTGTCTGCTTTGTCAGCAGGGGAGTAGGGAAAAAATTATTTGGTACTTGGACTAGAGGATCTACAATTCTACACTGATTCTTATTTTATTTCCAAGTATATAAATACTATGGAACTAAAATTGTAGCTAAAAACAACAATTTTTTTATTATGAGAAAGGAATTAATAATAAGAAGGAAAGTACAGTGGAATTGGGAAAAGAAAGCAGTCTGTTTCAAGGGGGTTGTGGGGGCATTTATTTGACCCATGCAAAAACTAGGTTCTTAATTTCTAGAGAGAGAAAGAGGTGAAATGGGCCCAATATTCCAAATAGAATCAATAGTACGTGCCCTTTATTAAATTTGCACTTGTACAAAAATCTTTGCACTATTGGAATAGAACCTTGGTAATACATTTGCACTAAAGCAAAAATCTTTGCATTATTGGAATAGTACTGCTGTTTTTCACATCTTCTTTATCCTTTTTTTTGGAGCCCTTAAATGTGAGAAAAAAAATGGCGGTAACATGCCAAATTAAGAAGATGTTAATTTATTGTTTCTAGGCCATTTTTTCTTCTTCTTCTTCTATTTTTAACGTATTGGGCTGGGGAGGAGCATACCTTGTATTTGAATATATGAAAAAAAAAAAATAGTTTTTAAACATTGGAGTTTATTAATTTGCGTGCTTATATATATATATATATATATATATATATATAGAGTACGGCTAACGCGCTTCCTCTAGCATATGGGCCGAAATGCTTCCGGTGGAAATTTGAAATTTCAAAATCCAAAAAGTCGATCTGAACCGTTCATCTTCTTCTCCATATTAATATCTGCTTGGAGACCAAATTTTACATTTTTCTGAAATTTTTTACTATTTATTAAGCCACTTTGAAAATCGCTGATCCAATGGTTTTACTGTTTTGTTAAGCCACCGTTGGATCAGCGATTTTCAAAGTGGCTTAATAAATAGTAAAAAAATTCAGAAAAATGTAAAATTTGGTCTCCAAGCAGATATTGATATGGAGAAAGAGATGAACGGTTCAGATCGACTTTTTGGATTTTGAAATTTCAAATTTCCACCGGAAGCATTTCGGCCCATATGCTAGAGGAAGCGCGTTAGCCGTACTCTATATATATATATATATATATATATATATATATATATATATATATATATATATATATATATATATATATATATATATATATATATATATATATATATATATATATATATATATATATATATATATATATATATATATATATATATATATATATATATATATATATATATATATATATATATATCCATACAGTACCCTTGCGTACAGTATGTAAACTAACCAATCTCGTGGAGATTCTAGAAAGTTTCCCATGGTAAAATGGAAACAATAATGGCAGTTAGTCATAGTGATAATTAAACTAACCATTGTCTTTCAAAATAAATAAATAAATAAATAACGATCATTATGTAGAGGCGGAGTTACACTATATGAATGGGGTCATCTGACCCTCACTTTATTTCAAAAATTATATATTTATAGACAATTTATGTATAGTTCAGAGTAAAATTATGAATAATGTAAAATTGATTCTTATTCGCAGCGCATGAAAATTTTATATGATTGATTTTCATTCACGTTTAACTTTCATAGTTTGAATGTCTGGCTCCGCTCCTGATTATACATAGTGATGATGATAATAACAATACAATACCTTGCTTTAATTGTTATAGTAAAACATATGTACTTTTTACATTTATCTATATAAACCCATACATCCAACGTGTGTATATATTAATATATGATAAACTTTCAACATTTTAAAGTTGTACAACCAATTAATTAATTATATATATACACCAAGCTTCGTCGTTTGCTTCTCTCTTACTAAGTTGAGAATTGTCATCAATGAATTGAGACAACAAATTTAATTAATGCTGACCTTATTCCTTATAGGCCTAAACAACCCCATATCGCTTGTCTCATCACTTTAAAGAAAAAAGTACAATAATATTCTAAATAGATAACAAAGAAAATGTCAAGTACTATATGTAAATTAAATTTAACCTTGGATTGGGGCTATTTTTTATTGCCTTTTGCCCATACTTCCTCCATTTGTAGCCATCATCTGTTAGCCCATTTCCACAAGCCTTGATTTTTATTGTATACTTGTTCTCTATTTTACCCAATCCCTTCTCTGGTAAAGAAAGGCTGCACCAACAAAAAAAATTTAATAATTACAGTAAATTCTCAATTGTTAGGTATATATGCTACATACCAAGCTTTAATTCACTGATAAAATTAACAACATATATATATTTAGAGAGAAAGATATATACGAGCGGTGCAACTACGTACATTGGTCTAGAATTGTTCCATCTCTCATTTTCGTTAATCCGACCGGTTAATGATAAAGCACTCTCTATGTCACCGATTGTCGGGCCTGAATACACAGTTGAGATAAGCTTGTTCACCATTGATTCTTGGCGAGAGTTTAGGTCGGAATCTGTACAATGAGAAGGGAAGAACTTTGGTTGTGATTTCTCTAGCAATTCCTTTAGGAGATCCTCCCCAAAGTATTGATGCCAATTAGAATCTCTCCCGTCCAATTCGGCGGTCATGATGAGATTTCGAAAGAAAAAATGTTTACGTTAGAAGTAGAAGGTATTATAGGATATGAAGATAGAATTTGCTTATGATGAAAGCTTTTGGAGATTGCCTATGTGACTTGTGCACTATATGCCCTTTTAAAGGGGGCGCTGAAGGCTAATATAACTTTTACCATTTTTAAAGACCAAAATGCCCCTCATTGCAAATTGTTTTTCCCCTACTGAAGAAAATTAATCTTGCAGTTTCTAACTTTCTTTATTGAGCTAGGGTTTCTAAAACCCTATGTATGTTACCTTTTAAGTTGAACTAAGAGCACCTGACCCATATCAGTATAGCTATCCCAAGGTATTCAAAATTATTTCAACTAATGCAATTGTCAACAACTAAAGTATAATTTGGATGGACCCTCTCTCAACTAATACTTGCAGCTTTTTAAGCATGGGGCTTTTAATGTGTTGTTTGATTATTAATGGTTTGAGAATCCCATCTTATCAACCAAATTTAATAAACATTGAAGGGCATAAAATACAAAAAAATTGTTGTGTGGTTAAGTGATAAGTTCCATTTGAAGGAACATTCCCTTAGCTACAGTATTGATTAAGGCAATGGATGTGGGTCTCTTTCTAATCAACCACCACACTAACATAGGTACAAACTAGAAAGGGTCTCAATCACATAGAATATATATATTTAATGAATTTTCTGCAAGGCCCCTATAAAATTTTTGTATAATATATACGTGCAAATATATATATATATATATATAAACCCGTTTGATTAAAAATGAGAGTATCTACATCTCATATATGAAATCACAATATGAAAAAAGTAATTTTATGCCTATCTATAATTGTTTTCAACATGGAATCGCAGAAGTGGTATGATCGATGTGCATATTAGAGATTAAATTCATTTTGATGTACGATCAGAGTTGTTCAATTAGCATAAGATTCGGGTGGACAACTTCAAGAGTCGTGCGGATCAAGTGTGCACGAATTTTGATTTCTATCATACGGCACTGACTAGATATCAGACCAAAATCTTAAAGTTGTCTGTTCGAATCATTATACTAATCGAACGACTCCGACTGTATATACATCGGACTGAATTTAATCCGATGCCCATCGAACTCCTCCCAGCTACTCGGATCCTTTCAACATATATATGTCTCTAGTATAGAGATTGTTTTCCATATAATATTTCATTTAATTATTGGGGTTATGCGCATGATATTTCTGTTCCTACAAGATTTTAATAGGGTAAAACAGAAAAATTGGCCTTATTGTTTAATTTAGCCTTCCTACGTACCTAATCAGAACCCTATTCTACTAAGAAGATCCTGGAATGCTCCTATTAAAACCCTAAATAATGAAAGCATGAAGACAGTTTCTCTACCTATTTCAATATACCACTACAAGCCCTAGCTAGTCCCAAAATTTCTTTCTCTAACTAAAAGACACAACCAAAAGGGTTCAACTAAAGATTTGGAGTAGGTTAAGCATTACCCGAGGGCATTTTAGTCATTTTGATTTTTGCTACAATGAGGTGCTGAGGTTTATCCTTCTGAATCCTATCTTCTTCAACATACAACCAAACGGTATTGCATAGGCGTGACGAAAGCATAGAATGCTACAATATTTTCATGTTTTTTGTGAAGTTGACTTTGGAGAGAAATACAATCAGGGTAACTAAGAATGGTTAAAGTAAAAAAGAAATTTAGAAAGAGAACAAGAAATAATTAAAGCTAGGAGGGATATAATGTGACAAAATGTTGACCGACAGAGAGAGTGTGGGGATGGACAAGTCTGGTTCTTATGTGGAAAAATCTGTCAGATATAATGTGCAGCAGCACATAAATACATGTAATATATAAGCAATTATTACTTTTTAACCATTTTTCAAATTTGAATTATAATGAATCTCAATTGAAACAGTATGTGTGTGTGTGTATGAACAAGAATGTTCGCTGTAGTCACAAGATTTATGAATTATACCCGAATTATTTTCGAATTACGAATTTTTGACATTGCCGAACCGAACTTGAATAATTCATTTGTCACTATGCATGTAATAAGCAATTTTTACTTTTAACCATTTTTAAAATTTGAATTATAACGAATCTCAATTGAAGCAGCATATATATATAATGTATGAACAAGAATGTTCGCTATGCCCAAGAATAGATCGAGTTTAGTTGATCCTCATTTTATTCTAGAATTCTACAAATATACCCCCTATTTCATATATTTTAAACAAAAACCGCATTTATTTAAAAAAAGGAACCCCCAAGCTTTAAAAAAAATATTTTCTAAGATTGATTTTGATATTATTTAAAAAAAAATTGATAACTAACCTGATTTTTTGAATTATGTTCTCATGACCCAGCAAGAGAACATTAATGTTAATATACATATTTTCTCAAAAATATTAGTATACAGATTATGCAATGTACCTTTAACTTTGTAATGTTAATTTTTAAATGTTAGTTCTTATAAAAAAATATTTATCTCTACTTTATTCTAAATATACTGGGAATAAGTTTCTTTGATCGTTTGTTAGAAATAAATACTTATTTTAGCTTCGAAGGAAATATATGTTTTATATATCATCCAAAATAAAAAATTTAAATAAATCTGTTTTTTTTTTTTTTTAATTAAGAAGATGCGAGTCGTAATCTCAAATTTATTTTAAAATCCATCGTATGATTGGCCACACAATTAGTGCCACAGATACCACAAAGCGGTGTGGAGAAACTGTAAAATCATCTCCAATTTGCATATTTAGGTAGGCCCATTTCCCCTGTTCAGAACCGAAATAATAAAAATTAGCTGTAGCATGGGGGGCAATTTACATAAAGAAATGCTGATATGACAAATAATAAGACACATAAATTAAAAAGGTCAACCTTTGGGTGGGGCAGAGCGTGCTATAGAACCTTAGGTGGCACTTGCATGAGAAGTTTGTCCATTCATGTCACATGCATAGATCTCATGAAACCGCATGATGCATGATCATGTTCTAATCAAGCATGCATCATGTATGTGTTTTTGTGTGGCTTCATTACCCCACCATACAAGAAACTTCCAATATTTCTTGTTTTTTAACAACTTGACTTCTAACTAATTAATCCTACTCCACTTATGGTAAAGTATACTTACATATTTTTATTTCATGGGAGTTGATATATAGCTAATATCAAATGTTGTTAGGTATTTAATTTTTAATTTTTATTTTCTAGATAGGTGGAAGAGTTATTTATTAATTAATTAATCATACTTTTTATTTCTAGTCAAACATGGAGATAAGAAAGAATTGAGTCAGCATTGACTAGTGTTAACAAGGTCAAAGATGGGAAAATGGAGAAAAAAAATAATTGAGAGCATATTTCCTGACAATTTGTGGGGCCCTTATTCTGGCCCAGAGATGGAGCGCTCTGATCTAATGGCCCCATTTGAAGGGGTAATTATATACAAGAGGTATCTGAGTTGTGTGAGCAATGCACCTCTGTGCTTATAAATGCTAATATTACTGTTTACACCATCAGCAGGCAAACTTCTCAGTGAGGTGTTGTTGTCAGATGCATAAATTTTTCATTGGAGGGTCAGTGTTATATTAAACGTTTAAATTGAGGTAAAAAAATATAATATAAGGATTAACAATTGACGCAATTAAAAAATAATATGAGGATAAATCAAGGTTGAAACTATAGTATTTTTTCCAAAATTTTATAAAATAAAAAAAGTTGAAACTAGGGCTGCACAAAAAATTCATAGTTCGTGATTCGATTCGAGTTTGATTCGAAAAAAGTTCGTAAAAAATTCGATTCGAAATAGTTCGTAATTAATTCAAACCAAATTCAAACTGGACCTGGTTCGTTCAAAATAGGTTCGCGAATTATTCTAGTTCGAAATTCAAAGTAATGTGAACCGTTGATTTCCCCTGATGACTTAAAAGTTAAAACATTAGACCGCCCAGCCATAAGTCATAACTCGTAAGTTGTAACTCTCACTCTCAGTTCTAAAATCCTAGATTACTTTCATCTCTCGCTTTTGGCAACTACGATCACTCTTCCTTGTCGTAAAAAAGTTCGTAAAAAATTCGATTCGAAATTAATTCAAATCAAACTTAGTTCGAAATTAACTCAAACCAAACTCAAACTAGGGTAAGTTCTATTCGTTTGCAACCCTAGTTGAAACTATAGTATTTTTTTTTTCAAAAATTTATAAAATAAAAAATAGATCGGATAAGCGGATAAAAGGTTCACATCGGACTTTTGCACTTTTGCAAAAAAAAATATTCACGTTAACAAATTATGCTGAAGAGAAAGGGGAGGTAGCATAACTGACTAGAAAAAAATTCTAGAACTGTTGTATCTAAAGATCAAGAGTTTGATTTCTCCCCACGACTTTATAGCTTTAGCAACAATTTTTTTTTTTAAAAAACAAATTATGCTGAAGTCTTAGTTAAATAAAGTTAAGATCAACAACTTATTTAAGGAGAAATAAAATTCAGTAATTATATATTTTACCATCAACCAAATTTTGTGAGAAGCTGACCTATGAAAAAATTACCAACACCAAATGTCAATTCTGCTGGTCGATATGATTGTACATAATCGGATCAGCTATGCAACGCGAGTATCTTAAAGCGTAGGTCTCGGCCATGCCCATATAATTGCATTTTGCCTGGAGGCCCATTGGATTTATCGTGTAGAAAATGGGCCTTCGGCCCATATTTCAAATAGTGCACCCGCAGTATTATTGCCAGGCCCAGTTCTGTTAAGTCTGATGATAAAGGGCCTCATTCCGCACTATCAAGACATCGAAAACAAACTAAAAATATTATTTTTCTTTTATGAAAATTAAAGCTATTCTCCCAAAATCAGCATTAACAATATTATTTTTTCAAATGTGAATCATGATTTGCGTAGAGTACTTCTGAATAAAAATGAAACTACTAATTAATTACTATGAATTTCGAAGTTCATAAAGTGTAACCAACCATTAACAATATTAAATGTTAGTGTAAAAAACAACGTGACTACATGCAATTGGTAGACCAATTAATACAGAACAAAAATGTCCATAACAATTTTTAGCGGTTTTCAAAATAAGTAATATACGGAGAGTTTTTATGATTGTTATCTTCATATTATGGAGAGAGGGAGATGTAATTGAGATGAGATGATAGCATAGTTGGCTATGAGAAAAAGTTCTAAAACTATATACAAGAGTGGGAGAGTATCCACGAGGGTAAAATACTGACATAATGGTGATTTTTCTATTAGCGACAGTAGTATCCGCAACGGTATACGGTATACCGATAGTATCCCTCGTCCATTCTTGTGGTAACCTAAAGGATGATAGATCGAGTCCCAATCATGATTAAGAAAAAAACAGAGAGGGAAATGTAATCAAATATTTAGAGGCCATTTTTATTTTATTTATTAATTTGTTTGTCAAGTATTACGAGATATGTAACTTTTATTTCATTTTTCTGCTCAATATTTATTGAACAATTTCTTTTTTGATTCGTTTGATTGTCTAGTATTTTAATTTATTCATAAAATATAAATATAAGATAAAGGACTTTGATCCCATTCTTATTTTCCGAAAAAAAAAATAGTGATCTTCAAAAAATGTATACTTGTACTTGCACTAATTAATGCTGACAATATTTTGAATAAGATAGGCGCTTAGTTAAATACACTGTTATAATTGCAAGAAGATGAAAACGCCATTCTAAAATGGCAAGGCAAAACTTAATCATTTTTTTAAAAATTAAAAATTCAAATCCTCTTTTTTATTTAAAAAAAATAAATTAATGAAACTGCATAAAAAAAATCTATCACTTTTTTGAAGTTTGAATTTTTAATTTCTAAAAAAATCAGACTTGAGTTTATAATAAACTAATAACTCTAGGTGGCCGAAATTATATATGTGATTGCCGACAAATATTGTTGCAAATCGAAACCTCTAGACGGCTGTAAAGCCTGTAATTGTGGAACTCTGACTGTATAGTGTAAAGAAAGATTTTGCTGACCAATGAATCAGTGATCTGTGTGCACTGTGCATGTATGGTACAACCTAGAGTATCTTCATAGCTAGAAAAGATTACAAGCAAATAAGCAATGGACGAATCGATCCCATCGTGCCAATGTATGGAATTTGTGCGCACGTCAACGAGTACATTCAAATTTGACATTTGCACCCACGGGTTTTCTCCTCAAAAAAAAAATTTGACATTTGCAAATCCCTTTGAAGTCTTATCTTCATTAATTCTCCTTAAACTGGATACTATTTTGTTATTATTGGTGCACAAATACCCGGTGCACGAGATCCCGCCAGGTTTAGATAGATGTGGTCCATCACGGAACGTCATGGCATGGCGGAGTTAGCTCCATTACGGAACGGCATAGCACTTGTGTCAGTTACGTGCTGTGACTCGCGTGTCCTGTGCCGTGATCATTTGCGTACCATGACTGTCTTTTGAAACTTTGACACGTCACGGCACTGCACGGGAAAGATCTAGGCACGACATGGAACGTAGTCACGGGAGTCACTTATAATAAGGACCATTAGGTATTGATTAAATGGTGAGTCTTGAATAAACTAACTTAAATTATGATTAAATGGTCACAAGTCATGTGAGATACGTTTGGATACGACGTGACAATTCGCATGCCGTGACCACCCATTAATATTTTAGTCATAACACGACATGTGAAAAATTAACTTGATTATGACACAACACAATACGTTTTTTCCACTGTGTGGAATGACTTGTCATTATAATATTGTGCAAAATTTTAAAATCATAAAATACTTTATAAATATGTTATAGAAATGTAGATTAGAGTATCTCCATCTCATTTGGAAATAAATTATTTCATTAATGTCAGTTGGAAAAGAGATAGGTGCAAATTTAAATCATATCATACATGTAAACTTTATGGGATCGACTAATTATCCCCTATTTAATTTCTCTCATTTATCCTTCAGTCAATAATTACCTGTGGAGACTGCTCATTAATTGGACATCATTAATTACTTGGGGGACCACATAATATTTGATATATTCTACAATTGATACACACAAATAACGATACCTATATGCGCAAGTGTTAATATATAATATATCAAGTATTCATACCTAAGATATCAAGTATTTCGAAAAAAAAAAACTGAACACATCACACACTCATCTTTTACACGTTTTTAGAGGTGAATTTTTTTTCTCCGTTCAATCTCGCCAATATTTCTAACAATCTGTGAGAAAATTTGCAAATTTAAAACCATGAACATCTTCTACGCAATTTTCTCTTTCAAATGAGATCAATGATGACATACTTTTGGGTTGTTCATTGCGCAAGTATTAATACCTCATCATGCAAGTATTCATACATCGTCATGAATATCTTGTCGTGTAAGTATTCATATCTGGTCAAGCAAGTATTCATATCTCCTTGTACAAGTATTCATACCTCGTAATGTAAGTATAAATAATTAATGTCTGAAGTGTTTGTACCTTACATATTTTATCATTTTTTTTCATATGACACTGGATGACGTCTGAAAATATTAATATCAAGTATTCATACTTGCACAATTAAGTGTGAATCTTTATGTTGTAAAGTATTCCTGAGAAATCGCCAAACTTGCTACAAGCATTAATTACATGGTGGGGACACTACCTATATGGGGGACCATAAATGTCGCTCGAAAGCGAAAGAAGCTGGGACCACACGGGAAAAAACAACAGCTACGAGGACCATCAACACAAAAAAAGATGCGTAACCACCACACAATCGCCCACGCTTTTAACAAAAATATTAATATCTAAAATCGTAAATATTCATACTTATGCATTGAAATATGACTTATTATGTTGTAAAGTAACATAATCAATTGATTTGTTGGTTCTTGAACATATTGATAGTTACTGAGAAAAATATTCATACTTATAACTGAAGTATGAATTTTTACATTGTAAAGTATCTTAATTTAATATTTATTTTTACAAATGACTTTGTTTAGCACTTGATTGTATTAATATGTAATATAGAAAATATTCACACATGCGCATTGATGTACAGATATTTACATTGTAGACTATGTGCAAATATTCATACCTTGTAGTAAAAATATTCATACCTCACCGTAAAATTATTCATACCTCGTCGAGCAAGTATTTATACCTCATCATGCAAGTGTAAATAATTCATATGTCAAGTATTTGTACCCAACAGATTCTATAAATTGTTTTTTATATGACACTGCATGATGTCAGAAAGTATTAATATCAAGTATTGCAAATATTCATACCTTGTCATATAAGTGCGAATAGTTCATGTATTTTTTGTATCTAACAATTTTTTTTTTCATATGACACTTGATGATGCCTGAAAGTATGAATATCAAGTATTGCAAGTATTCAAACCTTGTCATGTAAATGTGAATAGTTCATGTACCAAGTGTTTGTATCTAACAAATTCTATTAATTTTTTTCCATATGGCACTCGATGATTTCTGAAAGTATTAATATGAAGTATTGCAAGTATTCATATCTCGTAATGCAAGTGTGAATAGTTTATGTATCAAGTGTTCGTATCTAACATATTATATCAAAATAAAATTCCTTACGATATTAGATGACGTTTGAAAGTATTAATATAATATTCATACCTCATAATGCAAGTGTGAATAGTTAATGTATAAAGTGTTTGCATCTAATAGATTTTATCAAAAAAAGATTCTTATGGAATCGAATGACATTTGAAAGTATTAATATCAAATATTTCAAGTACTTATACCTCGTCAAATATTCAAAGTATTTATTCCAAGTATTCAATCTTCATGAATAGTAAGCATTATTTCAACTTTCAAGCAGTTATAATTGGATATGATTCACAAAAATATTGATGTGGCTTATATCATAGCTAGATTGACAAGATTATACAATTTTATTGTCAGCAAATTCTGATAAATCAGAAACACTTATGTTTCTCTCTAACAAAAAAAAAAGTATAGTAAAAAATATTGATCATTCAAAAGTATTGACATATTGAAAGGTTTAAATATTTTTTTTGTACTTGGATTAAATTCGAATTTTTCCTCAAAAAAAGAAAGGAAAGAAAAAAGAATAATCGATCGGCCTTTTTTACAAAGTTTTCTGTACTTGAAATTGAAACTACAGACGAAAATAAAGAAGTGATAAATTAGCGATTGGAGGAGAAACCCAAGGAAAATACAGCTCGATTTTGATTTCTTAAGAGAGCATTTTTGACTTCATACAGCGCGTTGTTACATGATATATTAGGACTACATAGTCTACATGTAATTGATGAACTGCATGAAACTAAAACTGCGTGTTAAAATCTTTACCCGAAAAGTTTGTAGGCAACATAAGTAAAAGAATGAGAAAGCATGCTCTGTTTTGATCGGTTGGTTTTTTATTACTAAAAAACCGACCAACAGAAGGTCGGAAATGACTTTAGCTGTTGGTTTAAAAGGTCCCCATCTATTACAAAACATTCGCCAAGTAAAAAGACATGACACATATTGTTGCAAAATATAAATTTGTAGCCAACTATATTACTGTACATATTTTATACCCAAGTTGCATTTATAGAATGTCAAAAGCTGAAATAAGCGTTGGAAAAGTAGTGCATTTTTATTATACTCGGTATTCGGTAGAAATTATAGGTAGGATGGTATTGACGATCTTAATAATAATAACAAATTTATAATTTTAAACTTCAAGGTTGTGAAAGAATTAAATCGGCCCAGGCCCAGATAATATGTAAGAGAAATCAGATGCGGAGAGAAAAGTGCTTTTTTTGTTTTTTTTTTTTTTTTTTTTTTAAGAAACAGTTAAGTTGTTAATTTTGATGATTAATGAGTTAGTTATAGAAATGTAGTTAGATGGGGGATAAATGGGGGTATAAAAATCTTTATTCAAGCTTTATATCAAATTTTATCAATTTTATGTACACGATCTCATTCTGAACATTGAATTTTAAAATAAAATTATTTGATAATATGACAAAAACGTCAAATAATACATACTATATATATACTAAGAAGAGGGTTCAAATGCCTCCAGCATGCCCTCATTTTTAAAAACATTAATAACTCAAATTTAAAACTTAAAGGTCAAAATTAAATTATTGGATATGATCTATATCATTTTATCTATGCACGTGTAAAAAATTATAACATTTCAATTTTGTTTTGATTGTCATCAAGAGCTTATAAAAAACACATTAATATGGATAATTTCTAAACATTAATTTTTCAACGTATTTATTCACATTTAAACGAAATCAAAATGTGATAATATTTTATGAATACACAAAGAAAATAACATAGATAACCCTCCTCGTATACTAATCAGATGACTTTTATTTAATGCACATGTTACATTTAGGGCTGGCAAAAAAATTCGAGGTTCGTAATTCAATTCGGGTTTGATTCGGGTTTGATTCGAGTTTAATTCGATTCGAAATGGGTTCGAAATGAAACGAACCAAACCAGGTTCGGTTCGGAATTAATTCAAACCAAACCCAAACCTAGTCTGGTTCGATCGAAATAGGTTCGTGATTTTTTTTTGGGTTCGGAATTAATTAAAATCACTGGCCATTCATTTTACCCGATTAAATAGAATCTCATAAAATCCAACCGATCATTTTACCCGATCATTTAACCTAACCGTTCATTTTACCCGATCATTTAACCTAGCCTCCGACGAAAGAGCCATTCATTTAACCTAGCCGTCCCCAGCCTCCCACGCTCTCATCTCGCTTTCTCTCTAACTCGCTCTCATCTTGCTCTCATATCGCTCTAAACCCTAACTTGGCCGTCGCTCCTCTCTGTCTCGCAAGTCGTAACTGCTCTCTCTCCTCTCTCTAATCGAACAGTACACCTCACGATCTGTTTCAGTACTGCACTAGACGGGCTTCGGAGCTAGGGTTTGGACTTCGGAGCTAGGATTCCAGCACCAAGGCATAGCTCCGTCGATTGGAAGTCTTTCACTGACCTAGGGTTCCAGCACCGTTGTTAGCAAGGCGATTGAACACCAACAAAGGTAACCGATTTAATTGGCACGCTATGCATAGTACCTTTGCCTCACTCTGCCAATTGATTGCCTCATCCTTTGTTTTTCTTGCCTTGGCTAGATTTTAAGCAAAACAAAAATAGTATAATACCTATTTCTTCTTATACTGGTCATTACCAGTAACTTATCTGAATCCGATATACTGGTAAAACCTTTAGTAAGAAACTGGTTTGCCAATTTTAAGCTTAATTAGTTCCCCAGGTAAGTGCTAATAAGCTATGTATTCGAGGGCTCAATTTTTCCTTGATGTAAATCTCTACGTTCATGCTCATCCATATTCTTTTATTTGCTTGCAAGTGGTTTTTGGCAATGAGAAGCATGGTCACCTCGCTCTCTGTATAATTCGAAGGCAATTTTTCTGCCAAGTTCTTAGGCTTAGTATTGAAGTTGGCAACCTAGACAGAGTAGCAATGTGAGTTCTTTTTTTATTTTTATTCTTAATTAGAGTGATTTCTGAACTGAATGTTGCTGGCTTGTTGCAGATTTATGAACTGGATTCTTAATTTGAGTTATATTTAATCCTTTCCTACAGATTTGAGCCCTTCTCAATTGTGTAGAGTTGGATCTGTTGTTTCAGTTGCGGATTGGCAAATTAGTTTAGGTATGTTCCTTATAATTAATTTTAGTAATTTACTTGGGGATTCTTTCTATTTTATCTTTTATATACTTGCTGATTTGCGTTTAGGTATGTTCCTTGATTCTTTCTATTTTATCTTTCTAATTTGAGTTTAGGTATGTTCCTTTTATATACTTGCTGATTTGCTAATTTTAGTAATTTTAGTAATTTACTTGGGGATTCTTTGCATATTTAATTATACTTGCTAATTTGCACCTTTTCTATTTTAATTAGACTTGCTGATTTGCATCTTTGTTTATTTGCTTAATTTTTTTTATAGAATGTCGCGGGTTGAATCTTCTCGTACTCCCACTAATGAGGTGGAAGAAGGTGAAACTATAGATACCGACAATGGCAGTGAGAAAATTCTCATAGATGTTGATGAGACTACGGTGGTTGACCCAACTGAAGAAAAGGTAAAGGGAAAAGGTTCGAAAGCCGGATGCAAAAGAAAGTCGGAAGTGTGGGAGTGGTTTAAAACGTTTGATGTGGATCTGAAAGGGCCCAAAGGGACAACAGTAAAGATACAAAAGGCAGAGTGTACCCAATGCAAAAAAAGGTACAATGTGAACCTAAGTGGTAGTACTTCTCACCTCTTAAAGCATGTTAAAGCCTGTTTTGAAATTAAACGAGTCAAAGGAATATCACTATCGGGTACGTTGAAATTCCCAAATAATAACCAAGTTGGACTTGATGTAGTGAGAGGGAGCGGGGGTTATGATCACATAAAATGTCGGGAGATTATTGGCCACAAGTTATCGACTGTTACCAACAGTACATGTATGTGAAGTTTGTCAGATGATTTCTTGAGTAAGATGTCTCAAGTCATGTATGTGAAGTTTGAAAAGTATTGGGGAGAAGTTAGTCTTTTAATGACTGTTGCTTCTATATTAGATCCAAGGTTCAAAATGAATTTGATCGGATTTTGTTTCAAAAAGTTGTACCAAAGTTATGAGGTTGATGCTCGTATTGAAGAGGTTAGAAGCAAGGTTGAATTGCTTTTTCAAAAATATGAAAGGGAATATGTGGCTTCCAATAGTGTACCGAGTTCTTCAACCTTGCTTCTAGATGGTACCTCTTTAGATAATACCCAACCCGAGGATGACTATTTTCATTTTGTGATTGAAAACCAAACCGAAGAGTCTCCAAAAACAGACCTTGAGGTGTACTTAGAAGAAAGGGTTCTTGTTGTGGGGCAAGGAGAGAAATTTGATGTGTTGGAGTGGTGGAAAGTTAATTGTGTGAAGTTTCCAATTTTGAGCAATTTTGCTCGAGATGTCCTTGGCATTCCAATATCAACAGTCGCCTCTGAGTCGGCTTTTAGTGCCGGAGGTCGTGTACTAGATGACTACAGAAGTTCCCTATCTAAAGATATGGTCGAACTTTTGGTTTGTGGAGGTGATTGGATAAGAGCAAGTTCAACTGTCACATTACACACTTTACAAGTAAGAGACGAGGGTTACAAAATCTATTATTCATTTATTTGATTATTGAAATAGCTTTCACACTTATCTTTTGTTTTTGTTAATATTTTCAGCAAGCAGTCAAAGAAGAGGAGAACCTTGAAGTGAAAATACCGATGACAAAAACTGATTAGAGAAGCTTAATATTTCAGCATGCTCAACAGGTAACTGATTAGTGAAAATAATATTTTCTTGTTCTAGCTTTTTGCTTGGCTGCTGATATGAATGGTTGAAATATTATTTTCTTGTTCTAGCTTTGCTTGGCTGCTGATCTAAATGGTTGTTTTGGCTGTGCTGGTTGTTTTGGTTGTGTTGGCTGTGTTGGCTGTGTTGACTGTGTTGGATGTGCTGTGTTGGCTGTGTTGGATGTGTTGTGTTGGCTGTGCTGGTTGTGCTTCTCTGTAAGCTGGTTGTGTTGACTATGTTGTGTGTTGGCTGTGCTGGTTGTGTTTCTCTGTAAGCTGGTTGTGCTGGTTGTAGCTCCTCTCTGTGTTGACTATGTTAAGTGCTTTTACTGTCATGCCTTACCTGTTTTGCTGGCATGTCTGTAAGTTGTTGGCTATGGATATTAGGATGGGTGTAATCGTGTTTTACCTATGGTCAATGATGTAAATAATCGACATGGCTGAAACCTTGATACTGCTTCTTTTGGAGTTCAGTGTCTAGTTTAGGATGCCACATATGATACTACACATGATACTGAGACCTATTATGGCATTGGTTTTCTGTTTCTGGTAGCTTTCTATTTTCTGTCACATGATACTGAGACCTATTCTGGCATTGGTTTTCTGTTTCGGGTAGCTTTCTATTTTCTGTCACATGATACTGAGACCTATTATGGCATTGGTTTTCTGTTTCGGGTAGCTTTCTATTTTCTGTCTATTTTTCATTTGAACTATTGTATGTGATTGGTTGTGCTATTGTATGCTGTTTAATGGATTAATCAATGGATTGTTTAATGGATTGTTCTATTTTCTGTTTATTTTTGCACTTGTTTAATATTTTGTTCAAAATCAGATCTCATTTCGAACCTATTTCGAACCAAACCGAACCAGTTCGAATATGTACCGAACCAAACCCGAACTGATCTATGAGGTTTGAAATCAGATTCAATTTCGAACCAGGTTTGGTTCGAAATTATTTCGAATCCGAACCCGAACCCGGGTTAGGTTTGGTTTGGTTCGGTTCGTTGCCAGCCCTAGTTACATTCATATCCAAAAAGAAGTTAACTATTAGAAAAATTATGTCCAGAGGATGGGATGGATGAAAGAAATGGAGAGAGAGAAAAAGTTTAATGGAGCAGAGCCAGAGAGGAAAGGTGACAGACTAGTATGGTGGCCACAGGCCCACAGCCCACAAAGAAAGCAGTGAGACCCCACCTGAACCTGGTAGGTTGCAACTTTCAAACCTGATATATTATGCATGACCTTTTCATCTCTCTCTCTCCGACTCTGCGTTGAAATGAGAGAGATTGAGAAAAAGGTGCATAGTGAGCGAAGCAATCGTCCTCGGGCTCTGCTTTGTTTTTTGTGTTGTTCCAATCAGCTTCCGTGGTTGAGATATTTTTTGTGTTATTCCAATCAGCTTCCGGGTTAAGATATTTTTTGTGTTGTTCCAATCAGCTTCCGGGGTTGAGATATTTTTTGTGCTGCTTTCATGCATGAACATGAGAACCGTTTGATTGATCAAGTCGGGTTGTCTGAGGAGCGCTATACTAAGTAGGGGTGTCAATGGCACCCTTTTACCCGTTTATCCGACCCGTATCGTATCCGAAAATACGGATAAGGGTAAGATTTTTATTCCGTTAGCTAATCGGGTACGGATAAGAGTAATGATTTTTTTTCGTTATCTTACCCGTTTTAGTATAAGATAATTTTTAAAAAATAAAATTACATATATAAATATATATTTGTATGAAGATGATACATGATACAATAAATTTTTTGTATTTTATTAAATTTTTATAATACAAATTAGTGGTATTAATTATTATTTTTTTCTTATTTTAAAAATTATTTTATCGAAAACACAAATTGAAATGTTAATGACACTTTTTTATCCGTTTACCCGACCCGTACCGTATTCGAAAATACGGGTAAGGGTAAAGATTTTTTTTCGTTATCATAACGGGTACGGGTATGAAAATGTCTCCACCCGACCCGTATCGTACCCGTTGACACCCCTAATACTAAGTGCATAAATTATAATTTTGAGAGCTGAGATAATTTTTTACAATGCAATATCTAATTTATTCTTAGTTTTTTAATTCTTAATGATCGATCTTATACATATTTTTGATTCTATATATGTCTCAATTCATTAATACTTACAAGTGTGCATGAAAGAAAACAAATGAATTCATTTATATACTAATAAGGAAGTTTGGTACACAATTTGTTTAATCCGCTGAAATGATTACACAGATTTTAACTTCAAATCTTTGCAAGCTGATTTTTTTTTTTCTTTTTTGGCAGATTGCCCCGTAGTCGGTAGAGTTTTCTTATGTTTGAGAATTAATATAAACATGATACATTTAAGTGCTGAGTTTATTAAAGAAACTTCGATTTAGGTTCATCCTAAAAGCACAAATATATATCTTCGGTGGATAGTGCTCCTTGAACCTTATTATTTTATTTTATTTTGTGTTTTTGAGAATACAATCATAAATTTTTACTTTAATTTAGTATCGAATCCAACAGGCTTGAGAAGCTCTCAAGTGCTAATTTTTTTTTCTTATCTGAGTAGAAGCTTGTGTTATTGAATATAATAGAAACCATGTTGATTCTGCTACTAGTGAAGGATGTACTTGTACATAGAGACTTGGTGTGCTTCATTGTTAGATCCAAACAACTCCAGATTGCAAGAAGTATGAATCCTCTGAAATAACTAAAATTTTGAGTTTAGAACCGGACTGTTTGATCAAAATCTGAACCAATCCAGTCTGAAGTGGAATGCACGAGTCCTTTTAATATTCATGCCAAAACAGATATGACGATTCAAATCTAAGCTCAAAAATTTGAGTTACTTTAGGTGATATGAATTCACATTAGAAGTTGGTGATCCGATAACTTGGAATTCATATCATCAATGATAATCGAATATTTCTATTTAGATTCGAACTGTCCAATTAGAATCCGCAAAAATATTAAAGAAGCCCTGTGCGACCCACAAATGGTTATTCATATTATAATTGATTATTTATGTTTACTTAAAATATTCAGCAATCTAAGTATATTGTTGCCTTTTTGAAATTTCAGTCTTGTCGTCTGCAGCATACTTAATTTTTTTTTTTACAGTTTAAAGGACTTGAAACTTTAGCCTGTACAGGTGCATGCTGAAGCATAAGCAAATTAATATGTAATAGTTTTTTTATAGTGCACTGGTGCAAACTCATGTATAAGCAACATGTGTAATCTTTAATTTGTTGTTGTTAATACAATGCGTTAGGGACTATATGTCAAAAATAAAATAAAATATTAAGCATGTAAACATTTCTGTGTTAACAAGTATTAATGAATCAAGACATTGCGTAGCAAATTTCCTTATTAGTATATAAATTAATTTAATGGTTTCCTTTCATGCACACTTACAAGTATTAATAAATCAAGATATATATAGAATTAAAAAGATGTGAGATTATTAAGAATTTAAAAGCTAAGGGAAAATTGGATATTGTAGTTTAAAAAATTCTCTTAGCTCTCAAAATCACAATTTGTGCCCTCAGTATAGCAGCGCCCATGTTTAGTTGTCCCTCGACGACTCGACCTGTTTACTATTTATATTTAGGGAAGGTTAATTACTTGATGATTTTATTGCTTTTGTATACACACACACACACACACACACACATATATATATATATATATATATATATATATATATATTACTGACGGTATACCAACAGTATCCATCGCGGATATTGTCCCATTCTTGTTCGCTATGATATATCGAATTGGTTCGTACTATGGATTAATATTTATGTTTTTCAAGTTCAAATTATTGATATGAATCATTGAACACGATCTCCGTATAAAAATGTACTTGGATACTAAATTTTATATTTTTAGAGTTATTTTTAATTTTCTTTTAGATAGATAAAAAAATCATTACTTTTAAATAGTCTATAATATTTTGACTATCTATCTAAAAAATAGTAAAAAAATATAAAATTTGATCTACAACTACAAGTACATTTTCTTATAAAGATTATTTTTTAATTTTGAAATATTGGTCCATATGACGTACGTACCAATTCACACTGTGCATATTACCATGACTTCACTCAATTTTAAATATGAAATTATCATAAATTCATATTTGAAGTAGTTAGATGAACCAAATTTTGGATATATCTGTCACAGGTGCAAACGGATCAGATAGTGGTAAAATTATATATGTATCCGTTTTTATTTTTCGAAAACGGATATGAATCGGATATTAAATGAATATATATGAATACGGATTGAATATCGGATATCCGTACATATATACATAAATATTTTCTTTTTTGAGTAAAAACTGAGGTCTAGGCGCCTCAGTTTGTTGTATTAAAAGTTGCAAGTATGTTTGCAACAGAAGTTGAAATACAATGCGGCTCAAAAGATTGAACCTGTAGCAAAGCATAAAATAAAGTAAAATGCAGAAAAGTAAGAAATTTAAAGTTAACTAGAGTAAAGAAAGTAAGAAGTGCAGTAAAATAGCAAAATCACAAAGTAATGTGATTTAAATTGAAGCTGCTCCTATTTTCCATTTTCCATTTGCTGGTATGTTTAATTGTTGCCAGTTGATCCTCTTGCCGTCTGTGTTTAATAAGGCCGTACGTATTTGAATAATAGATATATACGGATAATTGAAAGTCAAAACCAAATTAGATACAGATATCGGATATCCGTATTTAATTTTCGGATACGAATCCGGATACAGTCAGATATTATCTGACCCGTTTGCACCCCTAGTCATAGTTCCTAAAATTGAATTGGAGAGATGGCCATTCCCCGACTTTAAAGCTGCCTTGATTTCCGACTATTCGTACAGAGAGACTAAAAGCGTTTCGGATTTGCGAACCAATTAAGAGCACTTAGGTATCCCCAATGAGAGAGAAAGACAGTCAGATAGAAAGTGTAAAGGGATCCGACTCTGCTGCTCTCTAATAGTATGTTTAGATGTACAGAGAATAGTGAAAATAGCATTGTTCTGATCCATTCAAACATATTCAATTGTTATTCAGAACAGTGAGAATAACATTGCTCCGCTATTCCTACAAAAAATCGGAATAACAATTGGTACTCTCTCAAATGTTCAATTCCTCCATCGCTATTCTAAATGTTCAATCCAAACAACATTTTCGCTATTCCGAATAGCACCACATCAATACTATTCTCACACTCTTTCAAAAATCACTATACTCATCTACTATTATCAAATAGTAGCTATTCTAGCTATTCTAGAATGCATCCAAATAGGAGAGCATGACTTTGTTATTCAAAATCTAACTGTTGAATATTTTCATGTACAACTCTCAACACAGATAAATGGTTAAATTTGGAATAATAGGGTCCTGTTTTCCTATTTGGAGAGGAGCGGAGTTGGTTCCAGTGTAAAGTGGCAAATGGAGGTGACAAACCGACATATATAGACCCTGCTAGTGGGGGAAACGAACGGACAGATGGACTCCAAATGGATGGATGGACGGTTTCAAAAGAGTAGAGATGGACAGGTGTTGCTGACCTGTACCATTCCAGCTGGAAATTCTTTTTATTTTAATTTTTAGAACCAAACCAAGTTTTGGTCCAGCTGGTACATATATGGAGTGATCGTAACTTTGGTTCGACCCATTCTCTCAGGTATTGTAGATATAATTACTAAATTTAAATCGTTCTTCAACGCTGACACAAATATTAAAACGAACCCCCTATATTCAGGATAGGCACCGAATTTTTTTTAACCTAGCTGCAATTAAACATGCACTGTTATTTTCCTACAATGGAGTCACAGTGCTTAAGGGGATACAAATTAATGCCTTTCACAGTGTTATTCAATCAAGGAGGGTTGACCGAATATTCTCTTCATTTCACCTTGTTTATGAATTTTCTATGTGGCCAGCTTGTGTGTAGGTAGGAGTGGCAACAAGCTGGCTCGGTCCGAGTTAGGTCCTAACTCAACTTGTTAATTTTGGACCGAACTACAGTCGAGCAAACTAGATCTAGGGCATCCGAGCTAAAACCTCAACTTGAAATCGTGACAAGCCAATCCGAGCTAGCTCGCGAACTGACGAGCTGATTAGAAAATAAATTCTACAAACTTTTTGGATCGAGCAAAATTGAGTTAGACCGTATAAAATGCACACAAATTCACAAATTGATGCTTAGCTCGCTGGCAAGCAAGCTAGATCCCAACTTGAATTCATTAATTTTTAACCGAACTATATAGTAGCGAGCTGGCTAGTTAACAACTCGGTCTAGTAACGAGCGAGCTGTTAGCGAGCGAGTCAGGTATGAACCACGAGCTACGAGCTTTATTACCCCTAGCTACCCAGTGCAGGTGCAAAACCGGTGGACCGAACCAAAGTTTTGGTCTACCATGCCTGGATTGAAACTTTGGTTTGGTCATATATTGTTGTTTTTGGAAGAAAAAATAATTAATCTATTTTTCTAACAAATTGATTTTTTTTTTTCTGAAAAAAAAAAAATCCCCTCCCCTCCTACAGCTGCAAATCAATTTAACAAAATAATTCTAGATATAAATTACGATACACTTCTACGTACTATCGACAACATATAATTCATGTTTTTTTTTTTCATTTCCAAAGGAACAAATAACTGACAACTTACTGGTATTACAAATCATGATGAGTTCTGCTAATTGTCTAAATACCCCTCGTGATGCAATGATATATACACCGATACTTATCTGTTCCAGCTTTAATTACATTGCTTAATTTTTACTACATAAATAAGATTCCAGCTAGAACATTCAATAACAATAGTTTTCTCAAATCCAAAATAAAAAATCTAAAAATTATAAAAACCATTTCCCTGCAAAAATTAAATTTTCAAAATAAAACAATTTCTATATAAACAATCTTCAATTTAACAAATTTTTGACATAAATAAATATTAGTTTCGAAATGATGAAGAGATGCACAATGAAATATATATAATTAATACAATAACTGGCTTGAAATTTTTTGCTGAGGAAAAGAAAAGGTTGTATTAGTTTAAAGAAGAAAAAATATCTATTGAAGAAAATTTTTTTTTAATAGGACAATTTCTACATGAAAAATGTTGCATTCAACAAATTTTGGACATAAAGAAATATAATTTTCGAAATGTTGAAATAATTACAATGAAATATAATACAATCATATTAAGTCATGCACTCGAGAATTGTTGCAGAGGAAATGAAAAGGTTGTATTATACTTTATAAAAGAGAAAAATGTAAATGCCAAACAATTAGGATAAATAAGGAGAGGAAACAAATTGCATGTATAAAAACTTAGATGAGATGACATAACTAAAAAGTTTGAAAATTTCGAATCAGTCTTTTATCTAGTGGCAAAAGTAATGCTCTTCATATGAAATGTTGCATGTTCGAAATATGAAATAAACAATTTTTTATGAATATTAAATAGTTGAGTACTTAGATGGCTCAATGCATGGCTTGACCTCCAACCTTTACTATTTTTTTTTTTTTTTGAAATATTAACTATCTTCATATATCTTAAATAGATTTATTCAAAAAATAATATAGCAATAATGATCAATAGATATAACTTATTGATTTGCCATTTTTCTGGATGAAGCGGCAGGTTAGTGATGAGTGATGAAGCGCTTAAACACCTTGTTTGGATGGAGAGTAGAGGAAGGGAGGGAATGCAAAGAAAAGAACACTTTTATTGTGTTTGGTTGACATAATTTTATCGGAGGTAAAATGTTTAATCTTGTATCATTGTAATCAATAGAATCAGTTTCTCTTTCAATTTGAGGTGTAACGGATAGAAATAAATTTTATTGCAAATATTTAAAAAAAATGTAACACAAATGTCCAACCCTATATATATTACTTATATAATTCTCATATATACAAGTTTTTTTTGTCACAATCCTACAACAGCCACCGAATTTCTCATAAATCTTCTAAATTTTAATCAACCAAACAAGAAATAAGACATAAGGATAGTTAAATTTATTTTTCCTCATTAATCATCCAAACACGAAAAAGTTAAATATGTTAATCTTCATTTCTATTATATTTCATTCCCTTCTATTCTTACCCCTCCCCCCCTACTCTCCATCCAAACAGGGTAAATGAGAAATGCCTCCATTTTGTATGTCTCCATCATATCTCTATTTTTCAAAACTTTAATAACTCAAAATTTCAACTTAAAAATTAAAATAAAACCATTATATATGACCTACATCATTTTATCTACACACATGTAAGAAATTATGAAATTTCAACTTTGTTCTGATCGTTATCAAGATCAGCTTGTAAAAATATACTAATGTAGATAATTTATAAACATTAATTTTTTAACTTATTAATTCACATAAAAACAAAAAAAAAATGTGATAATATTTTATGAGCATGTAGAGAAAATAACATAGATCACATGTAACGGTTTTATTTTGACGTTTATGTTTTAAATTTTGAGTAATTAAACCCTTAAAAAATAGAGATACGATGGAGGCACGCAAAATAGAGGCATTTCAACCCTTCTCTTATAAAATTAGGTGAAGGATTGAGTTTTGATATTCTACAACCCATGTATATATTTGTACATGCATAACTTAATTCTATGTTCAGAATTACAGATGAATTAATTAATATCCCGTATGAGAATTTGACTACATTAAATAGAATAAAATTCTTTATACAAAAGCAATATATATATATATATATATATATATATATATATATATATATATATATATATATATATATATATATATTCTCACATATCAATTCTTATAGCTTAATTATTTAGTGGATATTTCATTCTACGTACGTACAATTATTATTTCTCATTAGATAAAAGCAGGAAGCATCATTCTCCCGTTGAAACGGTCGCCAAAGAAACACAGGCGTGTATTAATGGCACCAACAACCTCACATGCAGTTGCTCTCCTTAAATCCCTGAAATGTACACTTCTGTACCTATTCTCCTTCCAAAAGATGCATATACTACTCAGCATTAAGGGATGTATGAATAGGTTTTCAAGGGTCAATTTCATACATCTCTGTATCATGCTTGAATCAAACGCAACAGAACCGCATCTCATCTCAACCATACAAAAAAAACCCTAATGGCCTTTCCCTTATTGGAAAATGTTTATCTCTCTAGCCAGGTGATATATATCTTGGCTTCCTTTTCTCTCTCAAGTCTCAATACATCGCTGTCTGGTCTACTCTGTATGGAAAGGTTGGTTGTGATAATGGCTACATATGTAGCCATGCACGTCTAAAGTAAGTGGACGAGGTCAGGTGGGATTAAAACCCTAGGGTTTTTTTGAAGCACCTTAGATGGCGATGTGTAACTGTTACTATTTGAAAGGTGCATTGCGTGCTATGCTTTCTGGCTTTGTCTGACACCCCTGTCCTCAACCCCTTCCTCCCTAGTATAGTAGTCAACACTCTCTGTTATCTATACCCAAATTTCAGAAAATTGCACTGTTCAGGTTTGCTAAAAAAAAGAAATGTCACACACAGTGCGCGACATGCATGTAAGCCTTGAAAATTTTATGAAAAACATTTTTAATTTGGTACAAATTAATGTAATTCTTATTAATTCACAGCTCGTGGCATATGTAATGTCACACGCCGCGCGTGCACACACACATAGAGCATGGGCTACACTATTTCGCGAAATAAAGTAAGTATTTTATTTCACATTTATATTTTCAATTTCAAAGTTCAAAACGTCCATTTGAACCGTTTAAGTTGATTTTCATATTAAATTGTACTTGGGGACATAGTTTTACATTTTTTTTAAATATTTATTTACTATTTTTTTGGAATTTTTAAAATCGCTGATTTTCAAAAAATCGTGGACCATAAAAAATCAATGATTTAAATAAATTCCAAAAAAATAGAAAAGATTTCAAAAAAATGTAAATTTTGGTCTCCAAGCACAATTTATTATTGAGATTAATTTAAACAGTTCAAATCAACGTTTTGAGAAGATATAGACGTGAAGTAAAACACTAGTTTTACTTTGCGAAGTACCGTAGCCCAACTCTATATATATATATATATATATTGTGATAACTTTTATGGCATTGGATTCTAATTCCTCCCGCCTTTTAATTATTAAATAATAACAACCCAGAAGTAATTTTTTTTTTTGCTTAATCATTTTTCTTATCTTAATAGTTGCTTTTTACCACCAAAATATTTGGCCATAATTTTGAAATAAAAGAAAATAACTTGTGAAATATATATTTTCACTTTATTCTAAAAGAATTAATTGTAATGTATATATACCAAATTAATGGGGGTTTAAAAATATTTTAAGCTATGATAACGGAAAAGTACTGGGTAATCAGGAAATCCCATTTAAACAAGTATATATAACAAGAGGGGGATCCAATTACACCATTTTTTGGTGACACCGGATTACATCCTATATTTTTAAAGTCCAAACAGTCGATTCAAACCGTTTTCAACATGATAGATATATTAAAATGTGCTTGCAGATCAAATTTTACATTGTTTTTAAATTTTTTTTACTATTTATTAAGATGGGTACAAAAATTCAATGGTCTAAATATAGCGATTTTGTTAAATACTTAATAAATAGTAAAAGAATTTGAAAAAAATGTAAAATTTGATCTACAAGCACATTTTAATATATCCATTATGTTGAACGGTTTGGATCGACTATTTGAACTTTGAAAACTTTGTAAATGAAGAGTGAAATTCGGTGTCACCAAAAAAAGTGTAATAGAACATCTATTCCACTACCTACAGGAAGCACATTGCCAAGCTTATTATATACATTTATTTGTTGCTGTTTCTTTGCTTGATGCACTTGCTTGATGTCCAATGCAGTAGTACTTGTAAATTATTTACAATAATTAACAAGTACTACTGCATTGGACATCAAGCAAAGAAACAGCAACAAATAAATGTATATAATAAGCTTGGCAATGTTTAGTGCTTCTGTAGGCAGTGAAAATCATTGCATTTAATTTTCGGGTTGAGGATCCATTAACAATTAATTAATTTGGCAATATCAGAAATAATCAAGAATATTTGTATGTAGAATCTTGTATTTGATATATTGGCTATATTATAAGTATACCATGCACATAAAAATCATAAAAGTTGATGAAACTTTTACCGTTCATCAAACGAGTTGAAATTTGCAATAGTCCATATTTACTGATCTTTGATGGAACATGAAAGTAAACTCAAATTGCATAAAATTTGATACATATATAACCAATTCATATGACCAACAATATATATAAATATATTTTTTTCTATTTTAAAATTCTTTTAACTTATTTTGCAACTATAACAAGATTGTCAAATTAATTCATTGCCATTGACCAACAATATATTTTTCTATTTTTCTATTTTGAAATTGTTTTAACTTGTTTTGTAACTATTAGCAAGATTGTCAAAGTAATTCATTGTCAATGAGTCATAATTATTTCTCTTTTGCAATTTGAAAGCAATTGCAGGGAAATGAACTGCTCTCACTACTCTCACTCTCTCAAGAAGTACTCACACTTTACATACACACCAACCAACTTAACCCCACTGCTAGGTATAGCAAATGTACAAGCCATGGTCTATATTAATAACCCTCACATCCCTCTAAGCCTTCACATGGTTCTCTTCTCCTCTCCTTCTTTTATTTGTTCCCATTCAAGTATAAACCTTCTATCCTCTTTATCTATTACATACACTACTTCTGCATTTATGCACCAATGCAACTTTTAGTTAGGCTTAATTAGAATTAGCAAACGCAAAGCAGCCACTATTTTCTAGTGTGGCATCATCAAGATTCACATCTCTCTGACAAGATTTATCTTGTTAATTAGAAGAGTGCAAAATGGGAATCTTGATGATGCTGCATTGGAAACTAAGTGGCTAATTAATGGAACCAACCAACCAAGCATTTATCTCCTAAACAGAGTTAGTTAATTATGTACAGTCAGGTAAAGGAAGGACCTCTCTCTAAAATCAAGTAGCACATATATAGCAGGTACATGAATGAACTCTTTGAAGATCTGTGAATTCTCTTATTTCTCTATTTTAGCAATTATACTAGCTATGTTTTGTTCTTATTGTCTCTGGTGCAAAAGTTGCAAAACTTTTACTTGTCATAATTTGAATTAACCGATAGAAAAGGGTTAACCAAACAAAAAGTTTTAACTAGTAAACACGCTGCAACTATATAGTGTTAAGAAATTATATAATGGTTCTTTCCTTTTGCTTTTTTGTGTTTTTTCCTGTTTGGGATGAGTAATCTCCTTTTATATTTAATTATGAACACAATGAAAAAATTTCATATCTTGAAATGTGTTTGGCTTGAGTAATCTCCTTAAACAAATTAAATTAATTGTTATATATATATGTGATTGTTTTCTTTTGCTGCTCAGGTTCAAATAAGTTTACTAGGTAACAGCTATATGATTGACTTGAATGATGTATTTAATTTTATGATCAGGAGACACTTCCTTGTGTTATTTTTGTTGATTTCGGCCAGGCCACAAGAAAGGAAAAAAATGTCGGCCATATGCCTAGTGTAATTATTTTCCTTTAGACATGTTATAACTTTTTCATGGGGGGCTAGCCTAATCTCTTTTGATATAGGGAGTTGCACATATTTTGTTGCCCCAGTATAGATACACACTTTTTATGATTTTATTGTTTACAATTTTTTATTCTCTTTGGGGCTTCTCTTATGATATTATTATTTATTACCAGGCTTCTTTTTATCAGAATAATATTTCACATGTCTGGCAACCAACACCACAAAAACCCTTGTAAAAGCATAGCAGTACTGATGGAATCATGAAAGTGGAGAATATATATATATATATATTATATACAAATATCAGGATGTACCTAGTACTGGACTACTGGCCAAGGGAATAATTAATACACTCGTGTGGTGAAAAGATTTAATTAATGCAATGTATTGGGTATTGGTTGGTTTGTGCCTAACTAGCTCCAGGCATTTTGTGTTTTGCTGGTACTATTTATACGCCACTTGATTAGATCTTTTTCTTTCCAGCTACTACTTCCACACAATTTTTTTGATTTTTTTTGGTACTATATCCACCCAATGTTTTGATTTCTGCACCGACCTGTTCGCCTGAGGTACATGTCATTGAAATCTTCTCCCTCTTTTGCGATTAGATGGATGGATGGATGGATGGATTGGATGGGAGGTTTTGGCATTTGGTGCTGATGCAATGCATGCACCTGGAATATGAAAATGGCAATCGACATTTTTTTTTTAATTTCTCTCATCCGTACAGACCGTATGTTATGCCTTTTACTTTGTCAGTGCCTCTTGCCTGTAGGCCAGATATTGGATTGAAATAAGTGCTTCCTTTTGAGTTGCTTGTGTGTGCTACCAGGTAGCTTCTTTTTTTCTTTTTTCTTTTGTTTTTTTTTTGAGGAAAAAGCCCGTAGGCATACCAGGTAGCTTCTATTGTCAATGGATTGCGTTGGGTTTTGACCAAACCAAGATATATATAGATGATTTTGTGGGAAATAAATCTCCTACGATTATGAGGGATTGTAGGGTCCCTACAATTCTAAATTCAACCTTTTATTTGTTTTGAGATTTGCGCATAAAATATAATTTTTGTAGAGATTCATACAATCCAAAAAATAAAAAAGATTGAATTTAGAATTGTAGGACTCTACAATCTCTTAGGATCATATTTATTTCTTGATTTCGTGTGCTACTAGTAAGGTTGGAGAATGGTCCGGATCCCCTAAAGTAATTTAATCTTTTAGTTTACATCCCAACCGTCCGATTTGAATCCGGACCAATTTAGTATGAGGTGGAGCATACGGAACCCCTTTAATATGATGGCTCGATTCAAATCAGACGGTCCAGATCTAAACTAAAAAATTGAATTACTTTAAGAGATTCGATCTGGGTTGGACAAGGAGTTTGAATCCTCTGCATTGTTAGCAGATATATAGTGTAGATAATTTTAGAAATAATTAGCAATAGCATAATGTAACGTATTTCTAGAGATACTTCATCACATGGGCGGCACTAGAAAATTGAGATAGAGAAGATAAATAAATGAACATGTATTGTATAATTTAATTTTATAAGAGAAACTAAATAAATGAACACGTATTGTATAATTTAATTTTTTAAGAGAAACTAAATAAATGAACATGTATATTTTATTTTTGTCCTTTAAAATTTTAATTATAAAATACATGTATTTTTAGAAGATAGCTGTTACCTAATAAACTAAATAAATACATCATTCAAGTCAATCATATAGCTGTTACCTAATAAACTTATTTGAACTGAGCAGCAAAAGAAAACAATCACATTAGAAAATTGAGATAGAGAAGATAAATAAATAAACATGTATTGTATAATGTAAAAATTAAAATTTTAAAGGACAAAAATGAAAAATAAAAAAAATCATAAAAGTAGCTTTAAGTCCCTTTCACTTTCATTTGTACACAGTTCCACTGCTGTTTTATCAAAGACCTTTGCAACGGTCCTAACTACTTGATAGTTGATACAATGAATATATTACATTTTGCTGTTGTTAATTTCTTTAAAAATATATACAACATATATCTTAAACGGATACGGAGCAGATAATTTACGAATACAGATTCGAAACACTGATACATAATAGAAAATTGTCAGATAATTGAGTCATGAACTTTAAGATACAAATATTAGCTAAACAAATTAAGAAAAATAAGAAAAACAAATTAGAAAATAAAAAAATGGAGGTGCCTGAATTGGAGAAGAGAAGCGACAAAGTGTAAATTGAAAAATAAAAGCAAGCAACGCGCGCGCACTATGCACCCAATAACCATCCGTTCCGGAACAAAAGATTAGTCCACAACACAACTCGAATGAGTTAGAAACAAATATGTATGGACCTTGGAACTGCACATTTAAAGGTTTCGGATTCTATTTGAGTTCCGGATATATTTGGACGGTCAAGTAATTAATCGGGAATAATCGATTATAAGTCGAAATAATCGGCCAATTAATCGGAAAAATCCGTGACGGTTTGATTACCGTCAACAACTAACCAGCTGATTAATTGGCCTAAACGGACGTTTTTTACAACACTGATTTGGATATATTTGTTTCGTTTTCGGATCCAAAGTCTATATTATATGAGATCTCTTTCAATATTTTTGTTAATAGTTTTTTTTTTGAAATTATGAGTTGAGAATCAAGATATCTAACATATTTTTAAATTAATTACGTTTATATTACAGAAGATTTTTTATTTTGTGGATTTTCGAACCCATAATCTTATACATAATAGCTGTGTATTTGTCACTAGATCAAAGACAAGTTCTATTTTTATTTTTTTTATTTTTATTTTGGGAGCTGATAATAGTACCCGCGCTACAGTACCCACAGGGGGGACCACCGAAAATTAAATGTTAAAATATAACTTCCTGTGGCGATTGCAAAAACTGCACAATTCGAATTTTTTTCCTAAAGTATTAATACCTATAAACGGACGTATTTATACCTATGTACAGAAGTATTTATACTTATGATGTGAACAATTATTTATTGCGTGGATTATGTAGCGCCAAGATAACAATATCCGCGCTACAGTATCCGGGGACCACCGAAAATTAAATGCATAAATATAACTTCCTACGGGGACTGCAAAAATTCCACAATTTGAATTTTTTTTGTAAAGTATTAATATTTAATGCAAGTTTCTCTTTCAAATGAGATCTATGATGACGTACTTTCAGGCTCATTGTCATGCAACTGTTTATACCTCGTCGTACGAGTATTTATACCTACACTTGCAAGTATTTTTTACATATGACATTGAAAGTATTAATATCTAAGTATTGAAAGTATTTCTATTTATACACTGAAGTATTTATACCTATAGGGTTAACTATGTTTGTTAGAGGAATGTTGACGCTGGAATGATTGAGAAACTCGAAAGGAGGTTATCATAACAAGTTACGCATCAAAGTATTAATATTTTACTTTTTTAAGTATTAATATCTTTTCTTCTATGTATTTATATCTACGAAGTTATAAATATCTAAATATTTTTTTTCCATATGACACTAAAAGTATTAATATCTAAGTAATGAAAGTATTTATATCTACGCACTGAAGTATTTATTTTTATGAGTTCAACTATTTTTGTTAGAGAAATGTTGACGCGGAATTAGTGCTGGGACTTTAAAAGGGGAACCATATAGAAAGAGTGCTGCTGAAATTTTATAATAATAATTAGCTGAGACTATAGAATATCTTTTTAGAATTAATAATAATTTTTTTGGTATCAATTAATTAGTGGACACAATATAATTAGTGAGGGTCATAATACATTATTTCTCTGAGTGTGGGTACTGTAGCATGGGTACACAAATAATTATTCTTTTATTTTCGTTAATATATAACTCAAAGGGTCCAGTGATTGCGTATCCTCTGAGATATCTCATATTTTGCGTGACCAACGTGTCCGGTGCCTATTCAGGGATAGCTCAGGGGCCAGAAATTAATTTGCTTTGAGATTCGCGTGGAACATATTTGAACGGTTGAGATTTTCCAAAAAAAACGCAAAATATGAGATATCTCAGGGGATGCTAATTCGAGATACCGTCGGTGACATGAATTCGTTGGACAAGTTTTAATTTCTCACGACTGCGATGATTTTGAGAAAAAAGATTGAAATTATTTTAAATTGGAACTTTGCCAGAGACAACATATATCTGATGAGATTTTGTAATAAACATGTAATTAAGTAGATTTTTTTTGTACAAATTAATAACAACGATATAACAACCAACAACATTTTTTTTGTTTGAAAAAAATTGACCTGCAAAACTATTTAAGAACATGTTAATGACATACGTAATTAATGTTACTACATAATTGAGATGATATTTTATAATTCGGATGATTTTTCATGTATATTTAATTACCTCTATTCATCTGCCCCTTTTTAAAAAAAATAATAAAAAATAAAAATCGTTGCTCACAACACATCATCATAGTCATCAGATTCGTATTTTATTTGCAAATAAAATGTTTTTTTTAACATTTCTGAACCGAACAACGAATAAAATGCAAAAAGACGTATTTTACATTTTATTAGCGAATACAAGATTTTTTACGAATTATTCACGAATAAAATGCGATCTTTTACGGAAAGAATCATTCTGTAATTATACCCTAATTATTTTCGAATCACGAAATTTTGACTCCGCCGAACCAAATCCGAATAAAAAATTTGTCAGTATGCACACCATACGACAAATAATTGACAAATAAATCCACCATATTCGTCACACGGATGACAACTGGGATCTTGCCGTAGGAGATCCGGAATGAGACTTATTGGGGTCAGTTAAAGTTGTTGAACCAGCAGGAATGCATGCAATCACGCAGGAGGATTCGATTCCTTTCAAAAGTTGCTCTGACCTTTTTGTGGATCCAATCAAGAGATCTATGCTTTGATCTGACCAGGTTGTGCTGTGTACCATCTGTTTTGTGGATTTATTTTTTTATATATTATAAATAGAAAAAGAATTTTATGAAACCAACATGATTTTTTTTTTTACAAAAATCATAATAACTGAAATATCATTTCGGTTCCGATTTTTTTTTGAGACCGAAATGGCAATTCGGTCTCAGGTATTTTTATAATTTTTCAATGTATTTTTTTTCTCAAAATTTGTAAAAATGGCTAGGATCAAAATGACAATCCCCCCCCCCCCCCAAAAAAAAGAGACTTTTCATTCTTATTATTTATGTAAAAAAATAATAATCATCTTGGTTTCATAAAAATCTTTCTTCTAATTATGCTTTATAAAAAAAATTCTGTTTTGCGTGGCGAATAAATTTTTCTTAGTATTTTAGAAAGAAAAAAATGAATTCTCTGCACATTTAAAAATTTGTGAACTATATACTGAGTGATCGATAAAGAAAATTTCGTAACAAATTACACTCTTTTTTTTCTAACCCTACTCTAAATGCATGTTTCTTTCTTTCTCGTATAGAGGACCGGTATATTGTACTTAAAAATATTGTTTCTTTCTTTCGTAAGATTATCCAGTTTAGCTAATTAAAAATATTGTACTTAAAAAAATAGCCAATATTTTTCACAGTGATCACTTGACAATAAATTATTTCAACAAACTTAACAAGTATCAATTACAAAACTTAAATTAAATATTTAATATTTTAAACATGTGTATATATATATATATATCAGTGTTGTAAAAAATGTCCATTTAGGCCGATTAGTCGTTGGTGGTGACCAAACCGTCATGAATTTTTCTGACTAATCAATTGATTATTCCCGATTAATTACTTGGCGGTACTCTATCTGTCCGACGACCGCATACCGTTATTTACAACACTTATATATATATATATATATATATATATAGAGAGAGAGAGAGAGAGAGAGAGAGGTAGTCTACGGTGAGTTGCGAAGTAAAACGCGTTTCTACTTCACACTGTATTTTTATTTTGAAAGTCCAAATTACCGATCCGAACCGTTAGATATTTAATCCATATTGAAATGTGCTTGGAGACCAAATTTTACATTTTTTGGAATTTTTTTACTATTTATTAAGCATTTTTAAAAATTGTTGTTTTGCTGTGAACAGTAAAATTTTCTGGACCATCAGATCAGCGACTTTCAAAATTGCTTAATAAATAGTAAAAAAATTCCAAAAAATGTAAAGTTTGGTCTCCAAGCACATTTCAATATGAAGAACAAGATGAACGGTTCGGATCGACATTTTGAACTTTAAAATCGCAAAATATGAGCGTGAAGTAAAATAGTCGCTTTACTTCGCAACTCACTGTAGCCTAGCTCATATATATATATATATAGGAAATGGCTAGTATGCTATCGATAGCTAACTAAAGAATTTGCTACTGATTTTTCTACCGTCGGATTGCTTTAATTTTCGTGCAAAGATGATGAGGCGCTGAATTGAATTAACGGAGAGAAATTTTGAAATTGTCTCTCTCAGTCTCTCCGTTATGTCTTCTTTCTAATTATTCTCCCCTCTCTCCCGACCATTCCCTCCCCCGCCCCATGGAGTTCGCTATGGTTTAGCGCCTCTCGCTATCGCCTCTCTCCCCTGCTCACCCTCCCGGACTTCACACCTCTTCGCAGTTCGGATCTCCCTGTTCTCTCTGCCTAGCGCTTTCCCTCTGCACCTCTTCCCAGTTCTGCGCTCCTGTAGGTAGGTCTCTCTCTCTCTCATTTTGCCCCTTTTCTAATTGATGCAATTTACTGGTTATTGTTTGGATCTCCCTGTTATCACAATTTTTTAAGATGGGTAGAAAATCACTGTTTTTGGAACTTGTGTTTGTGGGACAGAATGTAAAAAGTGCTACTGGCACAGATTAGAACTGATATAGGTTGCTACTGACACAGAATGTAAAAAGTGCTTCAAAGGTATATTATATTTACATATTCAACATTAAACAACAAGAGGTGTTGTACCGCTGTAACAGTCTTGTCTGCTTATTTTACTTTTAAGCTTTCCCTTCTATATTGAGTTTTATAATGGTTTCGTTTGGGAGTACATATTAGTATGAGGTTACTAATTATCCCTTATAAATATTTCCTGAATTGATCATCCATGACAAAATGCAATTTGAGTTTTAGTTGAAATACTATTTTTATATTAAGATCTGGACATGTCACTCTTGTGATTAAATCATGGTTTATGTTTCATTATTTTTTAACTGACAATAGAGGATAAATTAACAAAGAATAATTTATCAAATCATGCTTTATGTTTCTGATTTAGGGGTGCGAATTTCTGAAAATGTTAAAAATTGCTGCAATTATGTGAAATTGGTGACTTTCTGTAATTTTGTTCAATATTAGTTTATTTGCTCCAAAATTTGTATTCTTTGTGCAAATCTTTATTTTTATTTAGGACTTTGATTGGTACAAGTCATTTTTTATGTTTGTATTTACTTGACTAGGTAACATGAGCAATGAGAAAAATGGGCTTCCGATAGCCACTGTGGAGGAATGTGAGTTTGAGGAAGACTGGTTTGGAGGTGATACAATTAATGAAGTGGATGTTATAGGTGATGAAAGGGAGGAAGATGATGTTATAGGTGACGAATGGGAGGAAGATGATATTGAAGGATGTGAGAATGTCGAACCGTTTGTTGGCATGGAGTTCGCTAGTGAAATTGAGGCTAAGAAGTTTTACAACTCATATGGTGGTAGACTCGGATTAGTGTCCGGGTACATACTAGTGCCAAGACGAAAGTTGGGATTTCTTCAATTAGGATGGTGTGCTCAAAACAAGGGTTGTCAGATCGACAGAAGCAAACAGACAACATGGGGACACCTCAAAAGGAAATCCCAAATAGGAGGAGTGGTTGTATGGCTTTCATTAGGTTTAGAAGATTTAAGAATGGAGTTTGGAAAGTGTCCACATTTAATGCCATACATAATCATGTTTTGATTGCTAGCCCATCAAAAAGAAGAAATCTGAGATCTCTAAAAGGCATGACCTTAGAGGAGAAGGCAATTATAAGACGGATGCGAGCATCGAATGTGCCAATCTCACAAATTTGGCATTACTTAGGAGAAAATGCTGGTGGGATTAATAAACTTTGTTTTTCAAAGAAGGATGTCAATAATCAAATAGTTGAGGAAAACAGGAGGTTGGTGGGTATAGATGTGGAAACGACATTGGCTCATTTTAATAAAAAGCAAGAGGAGGACTCGGAGTTTTTCTTTGCCATAGAGCCGGATAGTGATGGAGTTGTAAAGAACATTGTTTGGATTGATGGTAGAGCGAGGCGGGCATATGCCGAGTTTGGAGATGTGGTGACATTTGATACAACATACAACACTAATAAATATTGCATGCCATTGGGACTTTTCATCGGAGTCAACCACCATTGGCAAAACATTGTTTTTGGTGCATGTCTTCTTAGAAACGAGCAAGCCACAAATTTCATATGGTTGTTCCGTACTTGGATGCAAGCCACAAATTATTTTGACATGTATTTAGAATATGATTTCCTCTACTTTTTCATAAAAAGAACAAAAAATATATTGTAATAAATCTCTCTGAATTTGATTTTAAAGTTGACTTGTCAGAAAAATAAGATAATAAAACAATGCCTCATGTAAACCTTGTGCGGTCATGGTGCCATTGCCTGTTCCATTTCTTACAAAGACACATAAATTTTGAAAAACAACCATCAACTCAAAATTATTTTACAAGCACACATTCAGAATAATAAACTATACCAACAATGTACCAGCAACAAATTACAAAGCCGAATTACATGCTACATCAAAATCCATTAACTACATCAGCTACATTACATGTTATTTAATTACAACTTCAAAATTTACAAACTCAAAATTAATTATTATTCAAGAGATCTTCATTAGATCATCTTCCCTGCTCCTCTTTCTCAAAAATTAAATTAACATAATACATAATTAGATGAGTATATCTTCTCTGTTCCTGTAAATTAAATGAACATCAAGTGAAGAGAGTGAGAATGAGAAGAAAAAAAATAAAAACTTGATGCTAGAGTTGAAGATAATTCAAAGATCATCATCAGATTACGAGTATACTTCCATTGCATCTACTTGTAAGGTAATTTTATGAATTTTCTCTGAAGTTTTTGAAAATTAGCCCCTAAAGTTTCTAAAAATTAAAAATCAGTGACATGGCAAAATAGACTTCTCCGAGTTTATAAACCCAAATTATGCCTCAATCAAACACAAGTTATACAATTAAATCCAACAAATCCTATAAATTCAAACCAGTCGGATAACATTCTCATTTAGATCAAAACCCATGCCCCTGCTAAATTAATTCAATAGATTGCTACTAGTTTAGTGAAGGTTAATTCTGGTTGATTTTACCTGACTGGTACCATACAAGTTTAGTGAAGAACCATCCCATTTAAATAGATTGCTGCTACTAAAGAAAATAGAGAAGGGATTTTAACCGGTATTGAAGCTAGGCTTGTTGCTAGTGCTTCAACTGCCTTCGAGTGCTCATTTAGTGCAAACTAGCTTTGATGTGAGAGCTGGTTGGTACACTAAATTTAATTTACATGAGAAGAATGAACATATATTTCTACATTTAGTGCATAAGTGAAGAGATAAAACACACAAATGCACACACAGCAATGCACAATAATAACTTGAGATTCCGTCAGAAGAGATTTTAGTACTTAGTTGTAAAAACCATTATATTAGCAAAAGAATATAAATTAATTACTAAATGAATACATCTAGGATAAAAAAAATATATTGTAATAAGAAAGAGATAAGTACCTGATACACATGAACTATGAGGTGCAAAGGCAGAGTTATCAGCTCTTAAAATTCTGACAAAAAAAAAATACCAAATTCACAAAAAATCAACAAAATTGATAGAGGGAGAGGAGGAATAGCACAGAGGAGAGGGCCTTACCAATAGCAATGACATTTGTTCAACAGCACGTCTCTAAACGTTGTCTCTCCTCCATGTATCTTTCCTTTGGTAGCGGAGAGAGGGCACATGTTTCGACATGGGGAGGACGAGGTGACAGGAGCGGTGACAGTGCTGATGGAACGGAGAAAAATTTGTAACGGAGAAGGTCGATCCATTACGGAGGAGAGAGGGCTGGGAGGTGGGGGCAAGGAAAACCCTAGAAAGGATTGGGGCGGTACTGGGAGGGGAGAAGCGTTCACTTCAATTGAAATTAAGAGACTGAGAGAGCGATTAAAATGTTCCGTCTCCGTTAACTTAGAATCAGCGCCTCATCATCTTTGCACGAAAATTAAAGCAATCCGACGGTAGAAAAATCAGTAGCAAATTCTGAAGTTAGATACCGATAGCATACTAGCCATTTCCTATATATATATATATATATATATATATATATAGAGTTAGGCTGGGGTGCTATGGATAGCATAGTGGCCTCTATGCTACGGGTCAATATTCGAGTTTTCAAAATTCAAACGGTCGATCCGAACCGTTCATCTTATTCTCCATATTAATATCTGCTTGGAGACCAAATTTTATAATTTTCTGAATTTTTTTACTATTTATTAAGCCACTTTGAAAATCGCTAATCCAACGGTTTTACTGTTTTGTGCAGCCACCGTTGGATCAACAATTTTGTAAAATACTTAATAAATAGTAAAAAAATTCAGAAAAATGTAAAATTTGGTCTCCAAGCAGATATTAATATGGAGAATAAGATGAACGGTTCGGATCGACCGTTTGGATTTTGAAAACTCGAATATTGAGCCGTAGCATAGAGGCCACTATGCTATCCATAGTACCCCAGCCTAACTATATATATATATATATATATATATATATATAGGATTTGGCTAATATGCTATGGGTAGCTAAGAGGCCTCCCGTGCTACGGCTCAATATTCGACTTTTCAAAATCCTAACGGTCGATCCGAACCGTTCATCTTGTTCTCCATATTAATATGTGTTTGGAGACCAAATTTTACATTTTTTGTAAATTTTTTACTATTTTTTTTATTTATTGAATATCTCTGTTTTTTATGGTCCAGATTTGTCTGAAAAACAGCGATTTTCAATAAATCTAAAAAAATAGTAAAAAATTTCCAAAAAATGTAAAATTTGGTCTCCAAGCACATATTAATATGGAGAATAAGATGAACGGTTCGGATCGACCGTTAGGATTTAAAAACTTGAATATTGAGCCGTAGCACGGGAGGCCTCTTAGCTACCCATAGCACCGTAGCCAAGTCCTATATATATATATATATATATATAGTAAGGCTTGGGTGCTATGGATAGCATAGAGGGCCACCGTGCTATGGCTCAATATTCGAGTTTTTAAAATTCAAACAGTCGATCCGAACCGTTCATCTTGTTCTCCATATTAATATGTGTTTGCAGACCAAATTTTACATGTTTTGAAAATTTTTTACTATTTTTTTAGCTAGGCAGAAAATCACTTGATCTAAAAAATTCTGCACCATTAAGATATTTGATTTTCTACCTATCTAAAAAAATAGTAAAAAATTTTCAAAAAATGTAAAATTTGGTCTCCAAACACATATTAATATGGAGAACAAGATGAACGGTTCGGATCGACCGTTTGGATTTTGAAACCTTGAATATTGAGCCATAGCACGGTGGCCCTCTATGCTATCCATAGCACCCAAGCCTTACTCTATATATATATATATATATATATATATATATATATATATATATATATAGACTAGTAATCGTGCCCGTGGACAGCAACGGGAGAAAATTATGTAGTAGAAAACATTAAGCTTCTTAATAAGGAGGAGAGATAATTTAAATCAAATTTATAGAGAAAATAGTTAAATACTATATTTATCTACAAGATAACACATGTGAACTCTAGTGTAGTGGTAAGAATTTTGGCACCAACAGAACCCAACTGGGTTTGAATCCCGCCTTCAGCAGAAAAAAAGAAAAAGGGTGCGTGGTTCACAGGCTCGATCCGCAGGTGCCGTGCGTGGTTCAGAGGCGCGTTCCATGGGTGCAGCGCGCAGTCTACGGGCACTGGGATCATATGCGGTGCGACCAGTGCATACTTAAGTGTTGAAGCTCATAATTTGAAAAATTCATCTATGTGCGATCTGGAAATTCAACGGCTGAGCATCATTCCGAAAAAAAACAGTAAATCAGGACCCTTGCAGGATCTAGACATTAAGCTCCTTAATAAGGAGGAGAGATATAGAGGAGGGATCCGATTACACCATTTTTTTGGTGACACCGATTACACTCGCCATTTTTAAAGTTTTCAAAGTCCAAACAATCGATCCAAACCGTTCAACTTGTTGGATATGTTAAAATGTGCTTGCAGATCAAATTTTACATTTTTTGGAATTTTTTTACTATTTATTAAGTATTTAACAAAATCACTATATTCATACCATTGAATTTTTGTACCCATCTTAATAAATAGTAAAAAAATTCAGAAAAATATAAAATTTAATCTGCAAGCACATTTTAACATATCCAAAAAGTTGAACGGTTTGGATCGACTGTTTGAACTTTGTAAACATAGGGTGTAACAGGTGTCACCAAAAAAATGGTGTAATCCGATCCCTCCTTATATATATATTGAGGAGGGTTCAAATGCACCCAAATTCACCCTATTCTTTTTCTCCATTTTTAAAGTCCGAATAGTCAATCCGAACCGTTAGATGCGATCTATATATTAAGATGTGCTTGGAGACCAAATTTTACATTTTTTGGAATTTTTTTACTATTTATTAAGCCACTTTGAAAATTGCTGATTTTACATTTTCTGGACCATTAGATTAGTGATTTTTCAAAGTGGCTTAATAAATAGTAAAAAAATTCCAAAAAATGTAAAATTTGGTCTCCAATCACATCTTAATATATATATATCACATCTAACGGTTCGGATTGACTATTCGGACTTTAAAAATGGAGAAAAAGAATAGGGTGCATTTGGGTGGACAAAAATTTGGGTGCATTTGAACCCTCCTCATATATATATATATGTGAGGAGGGTTCAAATGCACCCAAATTTTTGTGCACCCAAATGCACCCTATCTTTCAAATCCTTTTTCTCTGTTTTCAAAGTCCAAATAGTCAATCCGAACCGTTAGATGTGATCTATATTTTAAGATGTGCTTGGAGACCAAATTTTACATTTTTTGTAATTTTTTTACTATTTATTAAGCCACTTTGAAAATCACTGATTTTACATTTTCTGGACCATTGAATCAGCGATTTTTAAAGTGACTTAATAAATAGTAAAAAAATTTCAAAAAATATAAAATTTGGTCTCCAAGCCAATCTTAATATATAGATCGCATCTAACGGTTTCGGATTGACTATTCGGACTTTGAAAACAAAGAAAAAGGATAGGGTGCATTTGGGTGCACAAAAATTTGGGTGCATTTGAACCCTCCTCCTATATAGGAATATGCTAGCATGTTATGCATAGCATAGAGCCCCTCCATGCAACGCCTTAGATTTTGATTTTTCAAAATTCTAACGGTCGATCCGAACCGTTCATCTTGTTCTCCATATTAATATGTGTTTGGGGACCAAATTTAACATTTTTTGGATTTTTTTTACTATTTCTTTAGATTTATTGAAAATCGCTGTTTTCAGCAAATATGGACCATAAAAAAACAGCGATTTTCAATAAATCTAAAGAAATAGTAAAAAAATTCCAAAAAATATAAAATTTGGTCCCCAAACACATATTAATATGGAGAACAAGATGAACAGTTCGGATCGACCGTTAGGATTTTGAAAAGTCAAAATCCAAGGCGCTGGATGGAGGGGCTCTATGCTATGCATAGCATGCTAGCATATATATATATATATAAGAGATGAGCTATGCTACTCCATGGAGTAAAACGCATTGGTGTTTCATGACACTATATTTTTATTTTGAAAATCTAAACGACCGATCCGAACCATTCAACATGATCTTCATATTGAAATGTGCTTGGAGACTAAATTTTTCATTTTTTGGAAATTTTTTACTATTTATTAAGCAATTTTGAAAATCGCTGATCCGATGGTCTAGAAATTTTTACTGTTTTTACTGTTCACAGCAAAACATCAATTTTCAAAATTGCTTAATAAATAGTACAAAAATTCCAAAAAATGTAAAATTTGGTCTCCAAGCACATTTGAATATGGAGATCACATCTAACGGTTCAGATCGGTCGTTTGGACTTTCAAAATGAAAATACGGTGTGGAGTACAAATGCGTTTTACTCCATAGAGTAGCGTAGCTCATCTCATATATATATATATAGAGAGAGAAAAAGAGTGGCTAATACGCATTCGGTAGCATATGGGCTGAAATGCATACGGTCCAAATTTGAAATTTCAAAATCTAAAAAGTCGATCTGAATCTTCATCTTGTTCTCCATATTAATATGTGCTTGGAGACCAAATTTCACATTTTTCTGAATTTTTTTACTATTTATTAAGCCAATTTGAAAATTGCTGATCCAACGGTGGCTGTTGATCTTACAGTTTTGTTAAACCACCGTTGGATCATCAATTTTCAGAGTGGCTTAATAAATAGTAAAAAAAATTCAGAAAAATGTAAAATTTGGTCTCCAAGCACATATTAATATGGAGAACAAGATGAACGGTTCAGATCGACTTTTTGGATTTTGAAATTTCAAATTTGGACCGTATGCATTTCGGCCCATATGCTACCGAATGCATATTAGTCACTCTCTCTCTGTATATATATATATAGAGAGAGAGAGAGAGAGAGAGAGAGTGGCTACGCTACTTCGTGAATTAATGGGGGTGTTTTAATTCGCGCTCATATCTCTAGTTTAAAAGTTCAAAATAGCTGATCCAAATCGTTAGATGTTTAATCTATATTAAAATGTGCTTGGAGACCAAATTTTACATTTTTTGAAATTTTTTTACTATTTATTAAGATGGTTTGAAAATTCCTGTTTTTTAATGGTGCATAATTTTAATAAAAACAGCAATTTTCAAACCATCTTAATAAATAGTAAAAAAAATTCTAAAAAAATGTAAAATTTGGTCTCCAAGCACATTTTAATATAGATTAAACATCTAATGGTTTGGATCGGCTATATGGACTTCGAAACTAGAGATATGAGCGTGAATTAAAACACCCCCATTAATTCACGAAGTAGCGTAGCCTTACTCTATATATAGAGTAAAGCTAGGGTGTGATGTGCTCATCAAAAGAGTTTGGTGAGCACAACTCCAAAAACATATCGGATCGACTTCAAACACCGAATCTAAACCGTTGAAATTCATGTACTTCATGAATGATGCATGTACACGCAAAATTTTGAAAGTTTAGAGTTTATTTGTTACAAGGTCAAGTGGTCAAAGGAATGAACCTTTTATAAATTAATTTATAAGTTGTTTCATATATTCAATTTTTGTCATTTCTTTGACCGCTTGATCTTGTAGCAAATAAACTCAAAACTTTCAAAATTTTGCATGTACATGAATTTCAACGGTTTGAATTCGATGTTTGAAGTCGATCCGATATGTTTTTGAAATTGTGCTCACCAAACTCTCTTGGTGGGCACATCACACCCTAGCTTTATTCCTATATATATAGTGAGATATGTATATCATGTCTTCTAAAAATGATGAAATTTGACACGTGTTATAAAATTTATAAATTAATTTACTTTTTACATTATGAAATTTAGCAATGCCCTTGTCGAATGAGATCTGAATCTGCTGCTATTCTTCTTAGAATAACAGCTTTCTGCTCTCTATTTTTCTGTCTATCTCTCGAGGAGGAGAGAGAAGATAGAGAAATAGAGAGGATAGCAGAACATGAAGAGCATATAATTTTGTTCCCACCGAATGATACTCTCGCTGTCTCGCATGAATTTTGATTGGAACTAAGTATTCAGCAACGTACCAAAGAAATTTTTACTTGGTCAGTTTTGATTGGAATGATTCTTTCCTATTTTTTTTTATCTAAATTGAAATTTTGTAATTTCTGAGTGCTATTCTCTGGATGATTCATTACCATTTACCACCTCGTATAAGGGTAAAATTGTCACAAAACACTTATTTTCCTTATTTAATTAATCATTTTAATTCTCTGTCCTGTGACCCTGTCTGTTACCTGAGCTCATTTCGCAGAGGCCCAAAAGAAGGCCTCTTACAAATATTATCGATCTAAACTAGGCCAGGCCTCATTGGGCCAACAAGTCGGCCTTTTACTTGTTTGTTTAGCTATCTTGGGTATTCCTTTCAAAGAAGGGTCAAAACTCAAAACAGAGAGCGCATTGATTATTTTTTAAATAATTTGGGGCTCAATTCATGTCATAAAATCGCAAAAACTTACAATTTGTTTAACCTTTTTTTTTTTTTTTTTTTTTTTTGCCTTGCTTGTGTTGATATACAAACTGCCAGAAAAGTCAAATATTTTGGGTTTCAATCTCTAGAGTCTACAACCGACAACGTGCCAACAGTGCATGTACAGGCAAGGCGCAAGATGGAAATAAATCTGTTTTTATTTCAAAGGAATAATAGGAAACCTGTTATTTTGATTTCAACTGTTTCTTTGGAATAACAGCCCATTTATATCCCGCAAGATGAGTTAAGGTTATAATAATTTTGACAATACATTAACAAAAATTAGATAAAATTAAAAGTTGAAAGAATATTTTATTGGTATATAATTGAACATGAGGAGGGTTCCAATGCCTCATGCCTTTCATACCTCATCATACCTCATATTTTATATCTTCGTTTTTAAAGTTCAAATTTCGATCCGAACCGTTCAACATGATATATATACTAAAATATGATTAGGGATGAAATTTTATAATTTTTGAAATTTTTTTAACTATTTTTACAAGGTTCTAAATAGCGTTTATCGCGTCATAGCGAAAGCTATGCTGCATAACATTTTTTTTTATAGAAGTTATATCATATATTTGTACTAAATATCAACATTATCTAAGTCTCATAGAACAATAAATAATATCAAATTAATTAAAAAATTATAATATTCATATTGAACCAATACAAAGTCCAAATTGCGACTCAAAATATCTATAGTAATTAATATCATAACTATCGATCTTTTTCTATTCAAAATATATTCAGCATCATGACATAATCTATTTTTTTTATTTAAATTTGAAAATAACCTAGACATCATGGCATAATTAACTATCTTAATCTATTCAAAATATTCAAACTACCATATAGTATGTATCATTTTGTTACTTCAAAAAATATTTTAATATATTCAATTTGAGCCTTTATTTAAAGGCCATATAAATTGGAAAAAAAAACTCATGTTGTATAGCACGCTGTAGCTTCCTTATTTTATTTCGTTTGATGGATCTCTCATTTAATAATTAATAGTTTAATATAAAGCTTAATACGTCAATTGCAAAAAAAAAATCACGATTAAAATTCAATCTGAGCCTTTGTTTAAAGCCCATATAAATTGAAAATAAAATTAAAAAAAAGCTCATGCTGCATCGCGTGCGCTATTTGCGTTACACGCTATGCGCTATAGCAGACCGCTATTACCGCTATAGCGTTCATAGCTCAAATAGCTCATTTTGATGCCATAGCTTAGCGTTTAGGGTCCAAAAAAGCTATAGCGTGCTATTTAGAACACTGATTTTTTAAGATGGGTAGAAAATCACTGTTTTTTGAATGATTCAAAAATAGTGATTTTGTACCTATCTTAAAAAATAGTAAAAAATTCCAAAAAATATAAAATTTCATCTCCATGCATATTTCAGTATAAAATTATGTTGAATGGTTCGGATCGATAATTTGGACTTTGAAAATAAAGATACAAAATATGAGGCATGAAAAAGATGAGGCATTGGAACCCTCCTCATTGAACATATACAGTCCAATAATGGTTGAAGGTTAAGCCATTCAATAAATGATCTTCTCCATCCGACTTTCGAACTCATGATCTCTCATATAAAAATTATGTGCTTTTGTCACTAGAACAAAGACTGATTCTTAAATACTGTTAACTTTCAATCTCTAAAATTTTAAGTTTCTTGTTGTACGGTGAAACATACATTAATTTTGTTAGACATAATATTGATCATATTATATGAGATTTTTTAAATTTAAATATTATCAAAATTATTAAAATAAATAATCATAATTGGTCCGTCTTTATAATCTTGATGCACGCATAGGATGGGTGGTATTGTATTTGGATAGCTCCCAGGGATATATGCGTGAAATGGCCATCGTTCAGCATTGAATTGGTCACCTACTCAACATGAAATCCACAAAAATTCGGGTACGGATTCCCTAAAGTATCGCAAATATTGAGTTTAGATTAGAACCGTACGATCAGAATTCCGGCCAGTCGGGTCCGTAGTGGAATATAACATAACAGATCGAACGGTTGGGATATAAACGTAAAATTTGGGTTACTTGAGAGAAAGGTATTCCAAAAGTTTCCACTTCTCATGTTCTTTACTTTTTTTAATTCAACTCTTTCTTCGTTAGGCGTTACCTTACGTCGTTTATCCAAAAGAAAGAAAGAAAAGAGCTCTGTCTTTTCAAAGCTTTTTACTGCAAACATTTATTAAAGTTCATATTTTTTAGGGGCAATTTCTTGTATATTCCTCAAAAGTTTTAATATTACATATGTATCCCTTCAAAATTAATAATTACATATATATCCTTAAAAATCATATAAACTCACATATTTGTTCAATCTAACTCTATAACATATCAAATATTTCAAAAAAGATTAAATAATATTTTTTAAAACTTAAAAAAATTATCTTACAGTATTGATTAATAATATGTTGACTATTATGCCTTTTTTTGTCTCTTTAGCCCGTCTAAGTTTTCATCTCTCTAAGGCGTCAAACATCCCGCCTTACCCTTCAAACAAAGATGGAAAATTAAAGCAGTAAGGGGTGCCAGAAATCTGTGAGAGGGGAGGCGACTAAGGAAGGCAGGGAGAAATCTATGATTTAACGTGTTTGGAGAGAGACAGGGGAGGTTTGGTGCCATACAGAGAAGAGAACTCAGGCGGACTAAAGAGACCGAAGGGCATAATAGTCAACATATTATTAATTAATATTGTAAAATAAATTTAAAAGTTTTAAAAAAAAATATTGAAGTATTTTTGAAGATATTTGATATGTTATAAAGTTAAATTGAATAAATATGTGAGTTTGTACAATTTTTAAGGATAAATATGTAATTACTGATTTTGAAGAAATGAATACGTAATATTGAAACTTATACATGAAATTCTCCCTTTCTTTTAAGAATCTTATTGTTGCTGTTTGGTTGCTTTTACTTTCTCTGTCTTCTCGCCTAACTCGCTCACCCCAACTCTCCCTCACTCTCAGCTCGAGCTCGGTCAATGGCTTCTCCTTCTATGTCTAATCCGGTACGGAGCCCCGTTTTCCTCTTCTTTTCTTTTGTTTACATTTTTTGGGCCCAAGTTAGCTCATTCTCCCCTTCCTAAAATTTCGTAATTACTGAGTTTGAATTGGCAATTTGTTTAGTTTAATATTGCGGTAAACCCAGAATCGACAGTTTTGCTAAATTTGAGCTCAGGTTGTTCGAGGGATTTAAACTGTGAAGTGAAGCTATCTCTCGTTATAAAATTGTTTGCTACAATTTCTAATTTTCTCTTTGAATTTGACTTGGTAGTGCCAACTAATTGTCAAAAGAAATATATATTTTTTTAATTTACCTATAAGATGACACTATTTGTATTTCCTTTGTTTTTTCAATTCTCTGAACTCTGCTAAGGTAGGTTAATTTGTCATTACCAGAATCTTTATCTTTGATTCTGTCCATGTAGTATATGCAAGGCTAGTCAGAATTGTATGAAAACCAACCAAACTCTTTCAAAATGGTCCTGATTGTCTAGTTCCACCAACAATTAAAAATTTGGAGGCCTAATTCTAATTTTATTGTGAGGGTTTTTTTTCCTACTAAATTTTGTAAATATACTTTTCTTAATCAATATATTTGTTAGTGGCAACCTTTGCTGCTAACCATTAAAAAAAACAATTAAAAATTTGGAGACTGCGATATTTTAAAAATTTTCATTTAGATTATGGCTGACAGCCACAGGCCATGGCAAGTGTTTCTTTTTTTCTTTTTTTCTTTTAACATTTATGTTTTATCTTATAGTAACAATTTTTAACAAAATCAAAATGGAGTGATCTAGTGACAAAAATCAAAACTTGGTGATATAATTTTGAATTGAAACAAACCAAACTTCATTGACCTAATTGAAACATGGGAAAGTATTATTGAGGGACCATGAATTGAACTTAAGCAAAAAAAAAAAAGGTTTGATGTCTTTGAATTTGGTGATTGAAGTTTGGTATGGAAATTGTTATACTCTTAATTAAAAGAAAATTTTAAGTGCACCCCTGAAAAACCTTGATATCAGGTACAACACTGCAAATTCACCGTAGTTTAGCAAATGTTCTTTCAGTGATACTTTGATTATTTTCAAAGGCGAAAACTTCTCTTTGCAATATAACCTAGCTGTTGATGACCAATCTAGTTAAGATTTATAATGAGACAAGCTTATGTTAGCTTGGCATTGGTAATAACAGTAGTTCTTCTGATGATGATTTACTATATCTGGTGCATTTGTGATATATTGGTGGTTTTGTTGGGGCTTTTATTATATATTTTATTTTGGGGATTTACATAATATTTTGAGTTTTTATGCTTTTACTGGGGTATTAATGAAATTTTGCCTAATTGACTCATTATAAATGTATGCTTTACCTGGGAATTTGACCTGATACGCACTCTGAGGAGGTGAAACATAAAAGTTACATGGTACCAACAAAATATAATTTTGAATGGAAATTTTTCTCTTCTATTGTCAGGAGGCAGAGGAAGGAGACTTGTGGAAGAACAAGTTTGAAGCCATTGAAAGGAAGCGCAAGGAGGCACAAGCTGAGCGTAACATTTTGCAAAAGCAAGTTGCGGGTTTGAGTGGGAATCTCAAGGCAAGTTCTGTTTCCTCTTTTCGTTTTTCAATAAATAGTTGCCTTTCATGTGCTCTTTTGGTCGCACTGTACTCATTAAAAGCCTTTGTTTTGGTCTTTTGTGTGCCTTGATTACAGTTTACAAATACTCTTTAGTGTTAAAATTTGGATGGAAGTTGAAATGCTGAATGGATCTACCCATTTTTTTTTATGTGCAGTCTGCTAAGGACTTAATACCTACATATTTGCAAAAACTAAAGGAGCTACAATCAAAGGTTTTGTCTCTTGAAGAAGAACTAGAAAGCCTGAAGACCTTAGATGAAGAAACCTCTAGTGTCAATTTAGAAAATGTTGCACGGGTATGTGTTTTTCACTTTCCTTTTGAAGTACTTGGAAACTGAATAGTATGCATGAAACACATGAAACTCAATAGGAATGAATGTATGAGAGAAAATTTGGTACCAGTTCAGATGCATACTGGTACTGTACCAGTGAGTGTGGTTCATGGCTGTCAAAATTGCTGTCTCATAAGTGGTGCTGTACTTACTAAACAATATTTTTATTGTTAGATTTAACTGATGACTTCTTTGTTCTCGAAATATTACAGGAAGCAGCTAACACTGACTGACATAGTGGCCCCACTAAAAATTAGATGTGGAGTCTAATATATTATTGTCAATTTGTTAGAGACTGCTAACTTAGTAGTTAGTGCAGTGCAATTCGTAGGAGCAAGCTTGTGACTAATATGCTAAGTACTGAGAAAAATTATTAATCATGTACTTTTCAAGATGATTGCTGTAATGTGCTGATAATTAATTTGCATATGTATTTGATTGCATGTGGTGTGTTTCATGCTCATGTTCAGCTTTATTTTTTGCTTTTGGTAAGCTCAATTAGTCTATTATCGGAATTAATTACGAAATTGTTAGGTTTTTAATTAAGTAGAAGTGTAGGACTGTACTGTACAATTCTGAGAATAGTTTTAAACTTATGGCCGAAAAATTGGGCTTTGGGCCGAAGATTTGATACACCAAGTAAAAGTTAGGTTAATATATCCACTACATGCTAACGGTTTTTAATTATTGCTTTTTACATTGAATAAGCCGCTCTATTTAAGTACATATTTAAATCTCAGTAAATTACACAGAAAAATATTTTTTTTTACTATAGTGTAAAATAACAAAAAATACAAATATTTGCACTTCACATGGTGTTATCTTTGAAATTTCAAAAAAATGTTCAATTTTTTTAAATAATAAATTTAGTATTATACCAAATTTGATGTATGAATAACATTGAATGACTATAATCAATAATATATATCTTAAAAAAAAATTGAAACGTAACGTTGGTACATAAAGAAAACGTAGGTTGAAAGAATATCTCAAAAAATAACTCCGTCAAAGACGAAGTAAAATTAATGAAGATTAAATTGCTTAATCCATCTCAATTTTCATAGTTTATATCTCTTTTGATATTTAAATTCATAGTTTAAATTAGTCCGTTTAGATAAGTAAAATGTTGGAAAATAAATCTATACTTATGGCAATGGATCCCACATACATAATAAGTATGGAGTAACTATTGGCTTTTGGAGCTCTCGACTTGTCCGTTCAACTAGATTTGCAAAACATACATAAATTGCATTTTACAGTTTTCCTTCTTGAGAATTTGTGCAAGTTCATGACAACTGAAGATTCAATTAATACACATCAAGGATGAATTAATGAACTGCAATATAACATTAAGGATGTAGTCACGAAGCACAAGATATTGAATAGCAAAAGAATTACTCAATATTAAGGATAATAAATCTGTAAAATTGGTAAAATAAGTTTGAGACTGACTTAAATAAGGCCTACCATTGCAACAGAATAAATAAATTCTCAGCTGAGTCTGTGATGGAGAAAATCGATATTAAGCGTCACCTGACGATAAGCAATCCAGAGGATTACCGTTAGCAAAACCGTTGCAACGGTCAGCGACCATTGTCTATTCATAATCCAAACTTGTTCAACTTGACCTACCGTTGTAACGGTCCCTGTACTGTTACAATGGTCAGCACCACTTAATTCATTCTGTTTAGCTCTCTATAAATAGAAGTTATACCAAGGTTTTAATTATTATTGTAGCCGCCCCCAACTTTAATATTTCGTATTTTCAGATCTAGAGAAAGCCGTTGTTGTGTGTGCACTTAAACTTCAATACTCACAATCAATCTCAAGCTTATTCAATCAATTCAACAGCTCCTAGAGTAATCTTGTGTGATCAAATCAATTACTACTTCGAGTCTTGTGCTCACCTTGCAATCCTTGAATCCTTGTGAATCTGATTGTCTTCTTTGAGCCTTTAGTGCTCGTGTTCGGGCCGTGTGACTTCCCAGAAGATTGTAAGGGCTCACAGGTTCGACCTTGTATTCTTTTCTAATTTGGTAAAGAAAGGCACGCCATCTCAAAGGTCGTTGGCCCTGGAGACGTAGGCGTTACTGCCGAACTCCGTAAACAACTCTCGTGTCAAATGTCTTTAAACTCTACTATTTACTTTATTCATTTCGTATTTTAGTTTACGACAGAGTTATTCACCCTCTAAGTGCCTTTGGGACCATCAGTAACTTGCTCTTGATTAACTCGCATCTTACTTTTTTTCTTTACTTCTTGTTTGGTTGTGGAGTAAAGTTAACTTAATCCGTATTTAACTCAAATGTTACTCCATCTTACTTCTTCAAATTTACTTCTCGTTTGACTCCTTAAAAATGAAGTAGAGGATTTACTCCACCACTTGCTCCACATTCAAACATAAACAGATTAAGTATGGAGTAAGGGTTTACTTCACCCTTTACTCCATAACCAAACATGAAATTTAAGTTTTTACTGCCAAAGGCCATCATCAATATACCAAGTTTGATAATGATCTATACTTTAAGGCTATTTTAGTTGTTACTTAACTCTAAGGAGGATTAAATTTCTTATTCCAAACTAAAATAACTAATATTATTCTTGTTTGATTGAACTTATTATTAATCATAGCTAAAATTATCGACTATTCAAAAGAGGGAGATTGAGAAATAATTATTTATCTCTGATCATAGACCTTACAAACAAAAGTTAATTTCTCTCTCTAGACAAATTAAATAATTCCATCTAGTTCCTTTTATTTTATTACTCATGTGACAATTAAAACGTAAATTCATTACCTAAATTTTATAACTTAAAAATCAGCCTCACGACTCGTCGTACAAATAGCCTCATAACCTCTGAGACAGATAATCCATCTCCGCCGCAACTTAAAAGCCTGAGGCTTAAGCGTTATACAAAAAGGAAAACCCTAGAAAAACCCCATAGCCTCTCTTCCCGGCGGCTTCCCTCCCCTCCCTCCTCTTCGCACCTATCTCAGTTCGCCACCATGCCTCCGAAGCATTACAGGCCTGCGGTACTCTTCTGACCCTGCCTCTGTTGCACTCTCGAGTTTTGTCTACGGGACATTTTTATTTGTTACTATTTGATGAAGCGCTTACGATTTCTTATTGGATTTGTTTGTTTGGTTTAGGGGAAGAAGAAGGAGGGAAACGCGGCGAAGTATATTACGAGAACTAAAGCGATTAAGTACCTCCAAGTCAGCCTCAGAGTTTTCAGGTCTCTTCGTTCACCATTTCTTATACTAATTTTTGTACATACTTCACAATTTTTAGAGCTGAAAAATTTAATTGGGTACCAGTACCAATTTTGCATTGCTGCAATTTTGCATATCATGAGAATACTTGCATGATGATTTGTATTGTCATAATTGGCCATGTAAATAGAGTGACAAAAAAAAACTGTAGTATCATCCAAATGCAAAGTATTCATGTTATAGAGCTATTGGAAATATATAGGAGTTGATCGTCGGCTTAACTGAGTCATAATTACTTAACCATCAAGTTTAACCTTTGACTCTGATTCTTTTTTTGTTCTATAACTTGCAGGAAATTATGTATACTCAAGGGAATATTCCCTCGTGTACCAAAGAAGAAGTTCGAAGGAAACCACAAAACATACTACAGCACGAAAGACATAAACTTTCTACTTCACGAGCCTCTGTTAGAGAAATTGAGGTACACCTCTTCTTTAAAACGATTTTCAGAAGCAAATATTCTCTTATTTTAATAATGTATCCCATCATGGATTACTGTACAAGTTGGTACTTTTATAAAAAGGTGGTTGATGTGTGTCTCTGGTTTCTCATGTACAGGCAAAGAAGAGCCCATGAGAAGAAGGTTAAAAGGGCAAAAGCAAGGAAAAACAAGGAGCTCGCAGAAAGATTACTTAACAGGATGCCGGGCTATAAGCTTGATACGCTCATTCTTGAGAGGTTCCATTTCTTAACTCAACAACTTTGTTAGAATGTATTTCACTCTACAAGATGGTTCCAGTATGTCTATTCTGTACTGTACTTTCTACCTGAGAATGTTACATAATAATTAAAAACAAAAAAATTGACTCAAAAAAGGCAGGACCTTGATTTCTTCTGTCCTACTTGCATACCTTAATATAACTTTTATTAACTTTGCTTTCTTTATACATGGGGTGGAATGAAATGACATTTTTGTACTTGGGTATGCTGAGAAATTGTTAATCATATTAATTTAATATGTTCAGGTACCCTACATTTATTGATGCTATACGGGACATGGATGATTGTCTCACAATGGTACATCTATTCGCCTCATTGCCGGCCGTTGAAGGAGAACGTATCCAAGTAAACCGTATCCATAAATGCCGCAGGTACGTTAGTAACAGTTTTGTCTGTTTTTGGTGCAATATTTACTCATCTATTAGTTGGTTTACTTATTTTTGTACGTCTTTTAAGGTTGAGCCATGAGTGGCAAGCCTACATTTGTCGGACTCATTCATTGAGGAAGACATTCATATCTGTCAAAGGCGTATATTACCAGGTAAAATTGTACATGTGTGTGATGTTCGCATAGTTCTGTAATGTCTTGTGTTAAGTTTGTAAACATTGAATAAGAATGGGATGAAGAGTGATTGATGATGGATTAATTTATTCCTTCTTGCAAATTTGCAAATAACATCCAGTATTTCTCATTGTTTCATAACAATCAAACTTTGCTTGTTTACTTACTGGTATTCAAGTACGTGTGAACAAAATTCTTAAGCAACTTGTAGTTTACTGAAGAGTCTAGGAGCAAACTTTTCATTCTTTTCTTGACTCAACGTTGACTATTGCACTTACCCATCATTTGCAATTGACTATAGGAAAATATGGTTATTTATTGAAATGGTAGGTTTAAATTCTTTTACAGTAGCACTACCTAGTCCCAAGTCAAACAAAAATAATTTTGAAAGAAGGCCCAGCATCGGTGATAAGAAATCTAACATTCACATGCAATATTATAGGCTGAGGTGCAAGGGCAAAAGATCACATGGTTGACGCCACATGCACTGCAACAAGTGCTAACTCAGGATGTTGACTTTAATATCATGCTCACTTTTCTCGAGTTTTATGAGGTAATTAAGATGTTTAATTTTTCATATGGGTGATCTTTTTGAATCCCAGGCTTTTGATACTCATTTCCTCTGTATGGCAGGCTCTTCTTGGTTTTGTCAACTTCAAGCTTTATCATTCAATCAATGTGAAGTATCCACCCATTTTGGATTCTCGCCTTGAAGCCTTAGCAGCAGGTACATTCCCAAGCAATAAAAAGTGCATGCACAAGACTAGCTAATAAAACATAATATCATTTGTTCAATTTTTAAATTGGTTTCAGATGTGCATGCAAGATAACTAATTGTCAAACCTAATCTATTGTGTTGATTTTATTTTATGTGGTTCCAGAGCTTTATGCTTTGTTTCGGTATGTGGCCACCGGGTCTGCTAGGAAACCTGTTGAGACCCAAACCTCAGGTTTGATAGAGGAGAAAAAGGACACGGAGGAAAAGATGGACCCAAGTGTAGATGAATCTGAACTCCGACTCGCTCAGCTCCAGCACCAGCTACCATCTAATGAACCAGGCACCTTAATGCAGCTTCTGGAAGATTCTAATACTAATGATGATGATGATGATGAAGATCCGGATACGAAGGAGTGCAGAACTCTTTTCAAAAGCTTGAAATTCTTTTTGAGCCGTGAGGTGTGTTTTTTTTTTCAACTGTGTCACTTGCTTCTCTCTTTTCAGATTTACCTACAGCATGAGCTGCAATGGTAGATTTTCTATTTTCAGATTTCATGGCTTTTTAATATGTTTTGTATAAAATAGGTACCAAGAGAGGCTCTTTTATTCATTATACCAGCTTTTGGAGGTGTGGTGTCTTGGGAAGGAGAAGGCGCACCATTTAAAGAAACTGACGAAGACATTGCTTATCAGGTGCTGTTTACAACTTTGTGGTGATATTAGTGATATACTGATATGGGTCTGTCAAACTTAAAAATCTCATCTGAGAAGCAGGCTTTGATTTTGTGATTAGAAAATGTACCTCGTGTTCTTGAAGATAATTGTGGGGTTATCACATGTTTTTGACTTGGTTATCTTATGTCATAATCAATCTACTTAAGCTTAACATATTTTTTTTTACTGATTATACAGAAATATGCATCATTATTTAACATCTATAAGTTTCTCATAAGCAGATGACATTCCCCTTTTTTTGCGGAAAAAGTGGATACTAAATAGCCTGACAACATTAAATAACGTTGATAGTCACCTGTCTTGGGGCATACAAACATGTGGTAATTAAATGATGTATATTTTGGATTCATGCAGATAGTTGATAGGCCGACACAGGGACACAAGTTTCTCTCAAGACATTATGTACAGCCGCAGTGGGTGTTTGATTGTATCAATGCTCGCATCATTTTGCCGACAGATGCATATTTGGTTGGAATGTATGTTCTAGTATAATATAATCTTTCATATAGTCTGGTATCAAGTGTTGCTTGAATTAATGAGCTGCAAGGGGTACCTTTAAATCTGATGGGTCAATTTCACATATATTTTTAAATCTGTAATGATATATCATGTATGTTGCTGCATATGAGAAATATTTTGCTTATTTACATACCCTAGAAAATGTAGAAGTGAAATGTTACCCTAGAAATGTTACTTAGCACGAACATATGTAATATACTCTACCTTCCTCACTGTTTTATTTCTTAAATTTTTTTATGTTGCTCAACTTTTAGTGAATTTTTCCTTTACACAGTGGACTTAAAGAGGGACAATTTGGGAAATTTGATGAAATTGGCAATAGGAACATGTGAGGTTTATCATGTTTCAGAGGGACTCAGTGGATGTATTTTATTTTCCTGGCTTGTGTATGATTAACTTACAGCTATATTTTTAACTTGACACTTTTTATCACTATTCAGGGTTCCACCACCACATCTGTCGCCATTTGTCGATGATGAGGCTGAGGGGTATGTGCCTGAGTATGGCGAGACAATCAAACGACTCCAAACAGCTGCCAAGAAAAACGTGATGCCTTTGCCTGATTTGGGTAACCAAGATATAGCCGACCCTCAAAGCCTCCTTGCTCAAGGAATTATTGACCGAACGCAGGCTAACGAGGCTGCCGAAGAACGCCGAAAGGTAAAAAGAAACAGATTTAAGTTATTATTTATATTGCATATCTGTTTCTAATAGAGATTTGTAGAGTTACTTTGCCCAGCCTCAGATCGTATCTAAATAGTATCAAGGAGTTGACTTTAAGTAACTTGTCTCACGCCTCATTGAATCGGTGCCTCTTTTTTGTCTGGTGGCACGGTAGCAGTATCAGCGATTTTAAATTTGGTCATCTTTATTAGAAATTTTGTCATATTCTAATCAAGAATGACTGTTTAGTCTGCAAATGAGAAATATTTTGCCTATGATGTTAACAGTCATGTCCAGTAGTGTCAGGGGTTAATAGGAGGGATGCTTGTTCTGATTTGTTATTTATTTATATTTTTAGCTGTTATTGCTGGAGAAGCAATACCATGATGAGTTGAAGAAGGAGATGAGTGGAACTACATACTCTTCTTCTCTATCCAACAAGAACTCAGAGAACACTGGTTCAGATGAAATGCAACACCAAGATGAAGATATGGTGCCAGTATCAACTGAGAAGGATGATGAGGATAACCGTGCTAAGCTTTACATGTCACGCAAAAAGAAGGGACTTTTTGAGGCTATGGAGGTAATTTTTTTCTTTTTCATTTACTAGGTTGCCTTGTGTGATACGTGCACTATTCATTATTAAGAATAATGAGGTTGTGGTTTGGGGTTGATTTGGATTTGTTTCAATTTACAGTCTAGATACTTTGGCAAAATTCAGGTGGCATGGGAATTTCAACTTTTTTTGTTGTTTGAAGATATGTTAGAATGATTTTATTTGATTGAAGAGATGAAGTTGTAAGGAATTAATATTCTTTTCTAAAAATTTCTGTTTAAACAGATAAGCAACCAAAGGAAGAAGAGTAAGGTTGAACTCCTCAAAGAAAGGAAAAGAAAAGCTGAATCCAGCAAGACTGGTTGACAAAGACTGGGATAATAGGGGCTGGACTGGAGGGAAGGGATTATGTCATGCAGATGTAACATTAGTAGGTTATGCATCTTCTAGGGGATGGGGTCTATTTAACAATTTTGTTTATTGCATTTGCTCGTCTTTACATTGAGACACCTTGTACCATTGCCTTCTGGTAATGTACCTTAAATTTTGTGTTATGTGATCTTTTTTTTCTTTTCTCTATAGCAATATGATAGCATTGCAGCGATAATGTAACGATGTTATAACTTGTCAGGGATTAAAAGATTAAACTGTATTACATCTTGCCTCTTTTGCAATACCATAGCAATATGATAGCATTTCTTGTTCCAACTTCTAGGTTTTGATGTCACTTCCGTGTTGGATATCTCATCTCTGCCAATTGAAGCTCATAATAATTTTTTTTGCTTTGCATCTCATAATAGTAGCCAATTAGCTAATGGATTTGAACATGGTTAAATATATAAATCTGATTACCCTTGTTCTAGTCAGAAATCTTGAATTCGTCCTTGAAATATCTCATAAAATTATCAAAATTGAGATACTTTTGAAACATTTCGAAATACCTTAAAAGGATTTGAAATATCTCATAAAATTATCAAAATTGAGATACTTTTGAAACATTTCGAAATACCTTAAAAGGATTGTAAATGTCCGGTTATCTTCCTATCTAGTGACACTACTAGAGTGCTCCAAACACATTCAGTTGGAGTGTTGTATTAGGGTTCTGATAGGATCATGTTCTTAAGGCCCTTTTGCTTAAATATGGGTCACAAACAAGGCCGGGATTAGGACCTTGTTGTTGAGAGGCTAACCCGGGATACAATGCAAAGCTCGTGATTGAAACCTATTACGATGAAAACTCAGAATTGACCGACTTAAATGGGCCGAGATAGCTCGTATCTCGCGGCTTAAAGCCCTGAAGTTGCCCCTGGGATGACAACCGCTCATAACCGATCGCGATGTCGGTTATGGCATAACCGTTCACGACGTCGCATAACTGTTGGTTATGTTATGACCACACATGATTTCATAACCAACCCACGAACTGGCTTATCCTACATTGGTGTGGCGGTACGTAGGTTATACTATATAAAGCCCTCCCTTTGACAGGAAAAGGGTGAACCACAAGCAATACACGCTTAGACACTTACACCCTTAGAGATGAGTTTGGCTAATATAACATTAGTGTCATTTTAGCCTATATAACACCAACTCTGAAACCTACAAATCGACTTTGAACGACTAATCCAAACCGTTCAAATCGATTTACATTATGAGTGATGCGTTTACATACAATTTTTTTTTTATATTTTCGAGTTATTTTAGTATCAAATCAAGCTATAAAAATATTGAAAAATGAATGTATTAAAATTAACTTAAAAACTCACACATTTGACCGCTTGACTTAATACTAAATAAATTCGAAAAGTTGTAAATTTTGCATGTAAACGCACAACTAATGAAGTAGATCGGTTTGAACGGTTTGGATTCACCGTTTGAAATCGATTTGATTGGTTTTAGAGTTGGTGTTATATAGGTTGAAATGACACTAATGTTATACTAGCCAAACTCCTTAGAGATATCAGATAGGAAAGAGTCTGATATCTCTGAGATCATCCCTTAGTCTCCGAGGTCACCCTCCGACTTCCAAGATCTAAGATACGAGATCATCCCTTGATCTCCCCGAGTTAGTCATTCCTCGGCCTGCGATTTCGAGCAGGACGAGCCCAATCCAAACCCTTTTTAGCATACGACCTGCTATCCCGAGTTAGCCCGTATCAATGCTAATTTACGCTAATATGAAAAAAATATGTTATTCGGATAAAATATGCTAAAAAAAGCAAAAATATAGTAACTTGGCTTAAAATACGCTATTAGGGTAAAAATATGCTAAATTATAATTACGGTAAAAATATGTTATTTAGGTCAAATATGATAAAACAAGCAAAATTATACTCAAATATGATAAAATATACTAATTGCGGTAAAAATATGCTAAATTAAGCTAATATGAAAAAATAAGTTATTCGGGTAAAATATGCTAAAACAAGCAAAAATAATACTCAAATATGCTAAAAATATGCTCAAATATCCTCAAATATGCTCATTGCGGTAAAAATATGCTTACTCGGATCAAATTGCAGTCAAAATACGTTAATTTTGCTAATTACGATAAAAATATGCTTATTCAGGTCAAATATGTCAAAACAAGCAAAAATATACTCAAATATGCTAAAATACGCTAATATGAAAAAAATAAGTTATTCGGGTAAAATATGTTAAAAATATGCTCAAATACACTAACTCCGGTAAAAATATGCTTACTCGGGTCAAATTGTAGTCAAAATATGCCAATTACTGTAAAAATATGCTAATTACGGTAAAAATATGCTTATTCGGGTCAAATATGTCAAAACAAGAAAAAATATACTCAAATATGCTAAAATACGTTAATTGTAGTAAAAATATGCTAAAATACGCTAATATGAAAATAATAAGTTATTCGGGTAAAATATGCTAAAACAAGCAAAAATATACTCAAATATGCTAAAAATATGCTTACTTGGGTCAAATTGCAGTCAAAATACGCTAATTTTGCTAATTACGGTAAAAATATGTTTATTCGGGTAATATACCAAAACAAGCAAAAATATACTCAAATATGCAAAAATATGCTAAAATGCGCTAATTGCAGTAAAAATATGCTAAAATACGTTAATATAAAAAAATATGTTATTCGAGTAAAATATGCTAAAACAAGTAAAAATATCCAAAATAAAATTAAAACTAACTTTGGTACCATAATTATCACTAATTACAAATAATTTTGGTATCTACATTAACACTAATTACTACTAAATTGGTACCATAATTAATTAACCCTAATTATAACTAATTGACAATAATTAACACTAACTCTACTAACTAAATATAATTAATACTAATCAAAACTATATTATACTAATTTGGTACATTAAAACTACATTATATCTTAATTGGACTAATCTACAATATTTACACTACGAATGAAATTTTAAAAAAGTATAGAGGCTTATTTGCAAATATGCTGAAGAGAGCAGAAAAATGGGAGAAAATCCGGATTTGATGAGAGAGATCAAAATTTGAGAAAATGAAATGGGAGGAGAGAGAGTGTGCTACCCATGCCTATATATAGCCTCGGGACGTGTATTTATTCCATGGTTTGGAATAAAAATTCCGAGCCGTGTATTTATTCCACGGTTTGGAATTAAAAATCAGAACCGTGTATTTTTTTCCACGTTTTGGGTATTTTTAAAATTTTGGCTGAACCATAGTTATTTTTAATAAAATATTTTTTAAAATGGGTAAAAATAAAAATGTCGGGTGTTCCTAAGTTCACTGAGTCTCTTTGTGAACTCAACTCTAAAAACTATCCGATTAACTTCAAACGATGAAACTAAACCGTTGAAATTTTTCTACCTTACAAGTAATGCATCTACATATATGTTTTTTTAAATTTTAAATTAATTTTGTATAGAGTCAAGTGGTCAAAAAGTGTCCAAAAAATGAATGCATTAAAATTAATTTATAAATTTTCTAATTTTGACCACTTAATTTTATACTAAATTAATTCGAAACAATGAAATTAACTCGTAAATAGAAGGATTTTGACGGTTTGAATTTGTTGTTTGAAACCAATTTGATAGATTTTAAAATTGAGTTCACAAAATAAATTAATGAACTTAAAAACACCCTAGTTCTACTCCTGTCATAATTATAAATGATATATTGATTTTTGTGCAATCAATTTACTTGAATGCATTTTACAACTCGTTTTGTGCGTATTTTGATACTTTTTTTTATTAATTTGGGTCTAATTTCTAGCCATAAAATCTCCATAAACAGCAATTAATTTTCAAATATTATCATATACGTGTTTAGAAAAAAAAAACTATGTGCTGATTAAAATAAAGTGGACAAAATTAAATTTAGTAAAAATGTATGTCATTAGATAGCAAGGTTTTAAATAACGATTATTGCGTTATAGCGGAAAAACTAAAAAAAAGCCATTGCGAATAGCATAACTATAATCAAACCTATCCTACATAGCTTTTTTTATTTTAAAAAATATATTTTATATTTATACTAATTATCAACATTATCTAAAGTCTCGTAAAATAATAAATAATATAAAATTGATTAAGAAATTAGGATATTCATATTGAACCGGTCTAAAGTTCAAATTGCTATTTAAAATATCTCTAATAATATCGTAAACTATCTATCTTTTTTCATTCAAAATAACCTAAGGATGACATAAACTATATGTTTTTTCTATTAAAAAAATATAGGCATTATTGAATAAACTATCTATCTTTTTTATATCTAATAACAAAATTAATCTCGACCTTAAAAAAATTAATCTTTAAAATTAATTTTTAGTTTCAGTCTTTATATAAAAGCTTATGTACCGTAGTGTGAGCTATAGCGTGTAGCGCAAATACTGTTATTACCGTTATAGCTGTCGTAGCTAAAATAGTGAACTTTTATCCCATAGTGTAGTATTCAAGGTCTGAAAACACTATAGCGCGCTATTTAGAATACTGTTAGATAGCATGCACACGCCTTAACCAATTATATGGGTCCAAAGTATCGTTTATATTTATAAATGCCAATCTTTTTTTCTTTTCTTTTTTTAAATCTTCGCAGAGACTACAAAATATCAGAGAGAATCGAACTCTCAATCTTTAAGTTACTAATCATCATATAATTTTTTTTCCCTAATCTCTTTTCATAAACGCCAATTTGAAGAGAAAATTTATGATTTCTGAAAAAAAATCTTATTGTACAAAGAATAATTACTTTATGAAAAAAAAACTTTTATTGTGCTAGTTCATTTCCTTGGTTTTCTTTCTTTTCTATATTTTGGCACGTCACTTAGTTCATTTTCAACAGGATCTTATTCTCATAAATGATAAACCTTTTTTTTTTCTCTCTCACAGAATATTTTCCATTAAAAAGTAATGGCGCTCAGGCGCTGGATTATTGCTCACAGAATAAGCGAATAACCTTTTGTCAATAAAGACAAAAGTAGATGCACTGCTGAACGCAATAACGACATCGGTATCCCAAGAAGAGGATAATATTAATAACATAAATTGATATCGGCAGTGTGATGTGAAATGGGTTAAGATTTGGATATCTAGTGCAACTTAAAATTCCGAGATCCAAGAATAGAAAACTCTAATACAAATTTGCCGTGTTTTTTTTTTCCAGAAAATTAATATTTACAAATGAAGTAATCAACAACTCCGGATCACAAGCGTCACATATCGAATTTCTCGTGGTTTGACCCTGTACGAAGTACGAACACGTTTTATAATCAAAATTTAGAATCGCAAAGAGGTAACTCACCAATACAGCACAGATGAACGTCACAAAAGATCCCTCTTGACTACTGCGGGCACCGAGTCACGTCACGTCGGCTCCTACGCGTTTGGACACGAGTGCGTATCCTCTGAGATATCTCACATTTTTGCGTGACCAACGTGTCCGATGCCTATTCGGCGAAAGCGCGGGGGCCAGTATTATTTTGGCTTTGTGATTCGTGCAGAACGTACTTAAATGGTTGATATTTTCCAGAATGTCACGCAAAATATGAGGTATCTCAGAGGATGCGAATTGTTTGGACACCACGCCTATTAATAAAATAATGAATTCTACTAGCAGAAAATATCCAATCGGGAAAAAAAAAAGTCTGTTTTAGAGCTACCACGTCGGATAGTAAAAAGTTGGTATAATTTCTGAGTCGGTATAACCTTGTCAAACGACACGTTATTTTCTTCTTTAAGAACCCGAGCGCTGCTCATATATATCGATTCAATTTTCAACAGGCCTTGATCGGACAGCGTTTTCGTCGGAATTTTTGTGAGATTTCTCTCGTCTTTATCCTCTTCTTTTGTCTTTTTATTAAATTAAGTACTGTCTACTTCATCAATCGTTGTTTATCTTGTTGATGTAAATCGTTTAAGAATTTCTCCTGAAATTCCCTCCTCTTTTTGTTGCTGGGAAACTTCCATTAGGTATTGAGGGGAAAGTTAAATTGGTCAATTTTGTTAAGATTCTCAAAACTCAGAGGGTGAAACCTAAAAATATTCTTACCTCAAAAAAAAAAACAAATGGTTGTTTTGTGAATTTCAATTACGGAGTCAATTTGTTGTTATTGTGAATTGATTAAAGGGTCAAAGGTGACTCGGTTTAAAAGGAGATGATAAATGTCAAATATTCTAATCTACCTTGTTTTCTCAAATTGAGAATGTTCATACCATTTTCGGATTACCAACAAATATGAGATCAACTAATGCGCAAGTTATGATTCAAGACTAATGCAAAATCTTCATAGGCAAAACTTGTCCATATAACATCTTTGCAAAGTGCAAAAATAGCCTGTTTCTGGAACTTGTCTCTAACCCAAACCACAATTCTCTTCTTCCATAGCAAAAACAAACTATTTAGCACAAAATGGGAGGTGGTAAGGACAAACAAGGGAACGAAGGCGGGTATGAAGGGAGCGGCGAGAGGGGGTTCATGTCAGAGATGATGCACGGCATGGGGGGGCAGTCACATGGATACCCACAGCAACAAGGATACCCGCAGCAACATGGATACCCGCAGCAACATGGATACCCGCAACAAGGTTACCCACCTCAAGGTTATCCTCCTCAGGGATACCCACCGGCGCCAGGTGGATATCCACCTGCTCAGGGAGGCTATCCGCCAGCTCCAGGGGGATACCCCCCTGCACAAGGCTATGGTGGATACCCACCCGCTTCTTCGCACCAAGGTATACATTGATTTGTAGCTTATGTTTATGCAATGTAATTTTTTGTAAAATGAAATCAGATGAACAAAAGCCCTTTTTAAACTATTTACTCTGATTTAAGTGCCTGCCTGCCTTGAATTAGCGTTGGCCTTGCAATGAATTGTAAAGCCTTCTGTGCTGATTCAATAGATTTGAATAATTTGTAGGACATGGATCTAGTGGTGGTCATGGTGGAATGGGAGGAATGCTAGCTGGAGGTGCAGCTGCTGCAGCAGCTGCATATGGGGTCCATAATTTGACAAAGCCACATGGAACTAGCCAAGGGTATGGCGGAGGCGGATATGGCCATGCTGCGATGAACCATGGTGGGGGCTTTGGCCAAGGGGGCTATGGCGGCCATGGGGGCTACGGCCATGGTGGCCATGGGAAGTTCAAGCAAGGCAAGCACGGCAAGTTCAAGCACGGGAAGCACCACGGTGGTAAATTCAAGAAATGGAAGTAAATAGTGAAGCCCCTTTTATAAGATAAATATCTAGTCTGGAAATCTTATGGTTTTTCTGGTGTGTATCCGTTGCTCTGCTTGGCATTTTATTTTCTTTCTCCTTTTTTAAATAATGAGAAATTCTAGTGATTGTGAAATATCATATCTATTTATGTTGAATTCTTGACTTTTAGATAGAATATTTGATGTTACTGGTATCTGCTGCTTATACAATGTTAAGTTTGTTCAACAATTAGATATGCACCAAAGCAGCATAGTGATTGTGAAATATATATATCTATTTGATGTGGAATTGTTGACTTTTAGATAAGAATTTAAAATGGTACTGTTTTCTGCTGGTTTATTCAACAATTAGATATTCACTAAATCCAGCATAACTGACAAATGTTATTCGGATTGGTGTAGTTTTGTTATGTATTATCAAATGTGTTCATTGTTATTCTGATTGGTATAGTTTTGTTATACATTATCAAATGTGAAATGTGTACCTTGTTATTCTGATTAGTGTTTATATTTTATCCTACGTTGTTTCTGAATTTGATCCGATCTCTTGTTTTACTGCAATACTTTTGTGGACTGGCCTAAATATTTAGATGTAGTTTGGCAATTATTATATGTTGTCATTGGCAATAAGACTTAGCTGTATTTAAGGCAACTCCTAAAAAGAAATTATAAATCATTTGGTCGTTAAAATCCTATAACAGCAATTTTGCCTAAATGAACCATTTGATAGTGCAACTATCCCTCATCAAAACGGCAAGTACCAGTATATCAGAAAAGGACAACAATAATTGGTCAAACCAGCCAAGACATGTCTACTGGTACTTTAAAGAACATGATCACAGCCGTACCAACCAACCACCAGCAATAATGTACTTATGCATGGACTTGATTAGAGTTGAAATTTTCCAATACAATTCTTATTATTAAATGCAAAATTATTATATTCCCATGGATGCCTTATCACTATGCATGTATCCTAATTGTCAAAGGCTACCCGGTCTTGGGACTTCGCTGGAATCAACAAAGTGTTCCAGATAATATGGTTGGAAATTTATAATCTGATCCCTCTTATTAATTAATAAGACGGTGCTCTCAATGAGGAATTGAGGATCACCCTTCGCACATTGTTACACAGAATTGACCGTTCATTTAATTTAACGGCTGTGATTAAATCTCTTCCATCTGAACTACTAATCCCTCTCGTGCTGTCAGATGAAAATGTAAAGTTCTCTAATTAGGGGTGCAAACGGGTCGGATATTATCCGACCGTATCCGAAAATTTGATACGAATATCCGATATTCGAATATCTTTGTGAATACAGATACAGATATGGTTTTAAATTTTAATTATCCGTATCCGAATAATAGATATATACTATATGAGGAGGGATCAAGTTACAACAATTTTTGAATTTTTGAGTTACAACAAGCATTTTCTACATTTTTAAAGTCCAAATCGTCGATCCAAACCGTTAGATGTGATCTCTACAATAAAATGTGCGACCAAATTTTACATTTTTTGGAATTTTACTATTTATCAAGATGGGTACAAAAACTAGTCAAATGCAAACCATTGAATTTTGTACTCATCTTAATAAATAGTAAACAAATTCCAAAAAATGTAAAATTTGGTTTCCAAGCACATTTTATTGTAGATATCACATCTAACGGTTTGGATCGACGATTTGGACTTTGAAAATGTAAAAAATGTTTGTTGTAACTCAAAAATTGTTGTGACTTGATCCCTCATACTATATAGTTTAAGAGGAGGGTTCAAATGCCTCCATCTCTCTCTATCATTTTCAAAGTTCAAAAAGTCGATCCGAACCGCTCAACCTAACCTCCATACTAAAATATGTTTGGAGACCAAATTTTATATTTTTAGGAATTTTTTTACTATTTGTTTAGATAGGTACAAAATCAGTAAATCTGAACCATCTAAAAATAGTATTTTTGTACCTATCTAAAAAAATAGTAAAAAAATTCCTAAAAATATAAAATTTGGTCTCCAAACATATTTTAGTATGGAGGTTAGGTTGAGCGGTTCGGATCGACTGTTTGAACTTTGAAAATGATGGAGAGAGATGGAGGCATGATGGAGGCACAAAAACATGGAGGCATTTGAACCCTCCTCATAGTTTAATATATATTATGAAAAAAAATTATGTTATTTACTATTATAAAAAGAAGATATCTGTATCCGTATCCATCTAATATCCGATCCGTATCCATATCTGGAAAATAAAAACGAATACGAATATAGTTTTACCACTATCCGATCTGTTTGCACCCCTAGTTCTCTTTGAATCTGTGGAATTTAAATAACTTTACGGTGCTTATATTTCTTACCAAATCCAACTGATCAAAAGAAATTGAAAATAACATCTTCTCACATCATAGACCTCTCCTAACTTGATTTTGGACTCACTTTACAATGCTTATTTCTCTTGATTTCAAACATAAAATACTCAAGCACTTGAAAGAGATAAAACCAAAAGCTAAGAAAATTATTACATAAACAAAATGAGATAAAATGGGTTTGCAGATGTAATCATTTTAAAAGCTAAGAAACTGGTGTTCTTTTGTGAATCACCATTTTCCAAATTATAAAATCTATTCACAGATGTTCTTTTCTGAATCACCATTTTCCATTCTACTCTCTCTACATGCTTTCAAGTTTTCCTTTTTCCATTTGAAATATTGGTTCTTCAAGGATTAATTTTTGTTTACTTGAGATTTTAATTTTTCTTATTTTGGTCACCTGAATGTATAAGCTTGCGTACACTATTATTTGAATGGAACTTCTCAGTACAGATCTTTATAGTAGAAAGCAAGTTTGCTGGTTGATATGATAAGTGTTTTTATTGGTAAAAAGGAGAAATAGACGTCCATAAAAGATATATTTTCGTTGGGATGGTTCATACAACATAACAAAGAAAATTTGAGTTGTCAACATAGTTAAAAACAAACAAGAAATAGCCTATTTCACCACAGCATGTCAAGTGAGGGGAAAAAAAGGTTTATGGAGAATATTAATCGGTATCGTTCAATTCAATCAATCATTAAATTTACTACATTGCAAATATTCCAGCCCTCGAGAGGATATAAATCCATGTATTGGAAAGTATAACTCTTGTCTTTTCCAAAATGAAACAAGCGTTAAAACAATACCTGCTTCACTTTCTGATTCTTATTTTACAAAAGTTTGCTAAGGTAGAGACTGATCGGATAATGGTCAAACCGTATCTGTATATTAGAGACAAACTTGGATAAGGATATGGATAGTGCCACATTTCTCAAATTTTCTTACACAGACATATGAAAGTAGAAAAGAAAAAACCTGTGTTAACAAACAAGAAAAGACATGGTTTTATTCTCGGTCTTTTTTCTCGTTCTTTTTTCGATAGGCCTCTTCGACCTGTTTGGCATCAGAGAGCCAAGCTTCTGCAATCTTAGTCAATTTAGGAACATTGTAATTTTGAGCAATGTATATACCACAAACCGTTCCCACCGTAAATGAGAAACTGCTCTTGATAATTCCCATTTTACCCTTCTCTGCATTTTATAAGAGAAATACCAATAAGACAATTTCACATAAAAAAGGAACATTGGTACAGAAAGCTTGCAGATTTACATAACATACAGTGATGCCAGTACCAACGGGACAATGCATACTGAAACAGTTGATGCCAGTACAAACCATCCATTGTAAAACAAATGAATTACGATAAACTCCATATAGCTAACAGTTGGTACAAGTGCCAAATGACCATGTAAAACCAATACTGGTAAAATGCTGAAACAAAACACTGAACTGGTAATCTAAAATCCATACTGGTACAGGTACAGTGAAGACCTGTGCATGCCAGCACATAGCAGCTATTGTACAACCAATACTGGTCAAATGTTGCTTGCTACAATGGTTTGACAAATTCTATCCATGGATTTTAAACTAAACTTTAATTTTGAAAGTTGTTAAGATTGTCAAAATAAAGAATTGAAGTGATCCTCCTCTATATATGTACACTTTCACATCAATTGTCTGGTATCATTTTGATAGAATTTGGTTGTCCTTGAATAAAATATAAATTTTTCAAAAGTATATGAAATAAAATCACCCTTTCAATAAAATATAAAAGTATCTGATAAGCACATTTCAGGTGGTCGGCAATAGCTGCGCAGTTACCAGGAAGAACAGATAATGAAATAAAAAACTGCTGGAATTCATTTCTCAAGAAAAGAGTTGAAAAGAAATCCACCGAGCATGACACAAGTCGATCAACACCAAATCCTAGCACCACAACATACGAAGAAACTGTATCAAATGCAATCGAGGGATCAAGCTCAAATAATAGCTCTACTGCAGTGACTAAATGCTTCAGTCTGGAAATTGATTTGGTTTCGGACCCTTTTATACAATCTTTAATGGATCCAAGCTCGTCGTATGAAAATGAAATGGATGCCAATGAATTTGTATCTTATGGTAGTACTAATTTCTAATTTTGTAGTACTGAATGAATGGAGAAATTTTGTAGTACTAATTTCTTCCGATTAGGTGGTGATTTCCAAACAGACTTGCCGAAAGCATTTTGAAAAATCTATCGATCGTCACTGATAGCTGCTATCAGTTTTTCAAAAAAAAAAGAAAAATCTATCGATCGGAAGTCCAGGATCCTATTATTGCGCGATTTTCCAAGCCGACTTCGTTTGATTTTGATTTTAGTGAAAGAACGCTTGAATTGGAAGAAACTCACCTTAATGCCGATTCTTCCTCCCTACTGTTTGTTTCCGACTGATTGATTCTTCCGATTGGATTTTTGATCCTCGAGCTCAGTAGGCTACTAGGCTTGCCTTCCGAAGAGAAAACGAAACAATTTTGGGCCGGGCCGTATATTAAGAGCTTCTTCCGATTGGACTTTTGATCCTCAGACTCAGTAGGCTACTAGGGTTGCCTTTCGAAGCGAAAAGAACCAATTTTGGGCCGGGCCGTATATTAAGAGCTTCTTCCGATTGGACTTTTGATCCTCAATCTTAGTAGGCTAACAGGCTTGCCTTTCGAAGAGAAAAGAAACAATTTTGGGCCGGGCCGTATATTAAGAGCTTCTATTGGCAGCTATTAGTTTTCGAGTTGGGCTATGATAATATGCAAATTATAGATTCGTACTATAAATTATATTTTTATTATAAAATTTTGAAGAGTTGATCTCTGAATTATTTAATATGATCTTTTATTTGAAAATAAATTTGGAGTAAATTTTTTTTTAAAAAAATATTGTTTTTTAGACAGATAGAAAATTACTTGACTTAAAAAAATTTGACCATCCGAATTCCGAAAGCAGTGATTTCTACATATCTAAAAAAGTAATAAATATTCTGTAAAATATAAAATTTGATCTCCAAATGCATTTTTTTATAAAATCAACTTATTTAAAAATCAATGTTTAACCAACATATCTATTTTTTGTTCGGGGCCCAGCTCAAAACGCAGTTCCACTACTAATAATTAGTACAACAAAATTTCCCGAGATTTTTTTATATACCATAATAATAAAAAAAATTAAACCACAACACTCTCGTTTGACTAGAATTCCATCTTTACTCATACCACAGATTGGCTCTGCGGCCCCACATTTTTTTTTTAAGATTCTGAAATCATGTAGTTTGGGAGAGTTTGAATTTTTGAATCATAAATGTAACAATAATTTATTGAAAACATCAACAAAAACACAAAATACTTTATAACTACATTTTAGAAGATTTGCATAGATAATTTTTGAAATATCTCTTTGATTTTTTTTTAAATTATCGTGTAAAGGAAATATATTGAACGATCATATATAATTTCAATGATCTTTGAATAATAAATGAAACCGTAATCCATTAAAAAAAATAAGAAAATACACACAATAAATAGTAAATGCATTTTAAAATAATTATATGGCTAATTCTTGAATAATCTCTTAGGCTTCTGAAAAAAAATTAATACCGGTCGTTGTATATCTACTGTTGATAGAAAACTTAAACTGAATTTTTGAGACACTAACGACGTCCCCGACCATCTCGTCCCCCCCCCCCTTTTCCGAATTGGAGTCGTACGCGCAAATCTGACTTTCCTTGCTAAAGTTATGGCTATTTAAAGTTTATAAAAAAAAAACGATGCTTTCGTGCAAAAACACCAATAACGCACCGATGCTTTATGCCCGGCTTAAAGACGGCAAAAGTGTATCGATATTTCATTGCCAAAACATCAATGACGCACTCACAAATTGGCCATAACTCTATTTTTTTGCAGAAATGTTTTTTTTTTTGTCTTGTAGTTATAAATGCTCCTTAAAAAAAAAGTGGGGTCGGAAATTGGTTGTGCGGCCTCCCAAAAATGGGGTCACACAGCCAATCTGCAGCCTGGATAATTATCAAATTTTGACCAAACGAGGGTGTTTTGGTTTATTTTTTTTTTGGAATATGGTATAAATAAAAATTTCGGCAAAATTTCTCCATACATTCAGTATTTCTGAAAAATTACAAATCAATCGATTTATATAAACATAATCTGTTGAATGAAAGGTTCACATTGATTTTTTTTTTTTTATTATATGAAATGACTTGATCAAGCACACTCTGCATTATTTTCTTTCCACATGGGTGGCTATTTTGTTTTTAAATAGTCATACTTTTAAGTCTAAAATTAAATTATCCGAAGTTCAGAAATCAATTTTGTAGAAATAGATAGGAGAAAGAAGTATTTCCGACTCAACATAATTTTTTTTGACAAAAACAACAAAAGAAAATATGGCATAAAAATTGTTCTGAAACAGTAAAACTGCAGTGCAATAACAATTTGTCACCCCCTTTAATACTCAAGCTTTTACATGTATTTAGGACAATATTTAATACTTATTAGTGAAGGGTCCCACATTCGAAGTTAAAGGGTCCCACAATATTTAATACATTCTCTGAGTGAGCAAAGTAGGTTCTAAAGTTAAGAATTTTTTTAATAAATATTTAAAATTTAGAAAAATTGACTTCATAGTTTATTTCAAGGCCAGTGTGCCCTTACAAACGTTTAAAATAGCCCATTTTCTCATCAAAATATCATAATATCTAAAATTTCCAAAAAAAAAACTGAATATTATTTCTTCTATCTCATTTTACTTATTTAATCTCTTATTTAATTATTTTAAAATTATAATTGATAAATATGTTCTTTAATTTTAAATAAAAGTGTCATTTACTTCTAATTGTCTCCTTATTCTCTATACTTCACACATTAAAATTGATGTAAGCATAATGGGGCCATATGGATGAGCACACTATAAATTTTCCCTTATTTGAAAATTGTTGGTGATCTATCGATACTGATCGATTTAAATATAATTAAATACTTCACCTCTAATTTTTACTTCAAAAAATATTTTTGAACAGTAATTCGATTTATTAGTTCGGTCTGTACTTCGGTTGATTGAATTATTTGAACATTTCGATTTACATTTATACAAAATATATAAAAAAAATTGTTGACCAAATTTAATTCCATTGAAGCAAAAATTCATTACTCAATCTAAAATGCCATCAGTAATATAATCTAATTTATTTTAGTGGTATCAAATCCAAGAAGGATAAAGCTAGCGACTACTACAGTCAAACTCTGATTTGGCCTCTTTCGACAGGTTGTCAGAAACTCAGAACCCTTGCATTAGCTCATTATTTGAATTTGAATCCGGACCATTCGAATTAACCAATTTAGTTCAAGTCTGTAGTGCTCGGGTTTTTTAAAATTCGTGTCAACATGTAACGCACCGAATGAATTCAAACTTCAAATGTACTTTAGGTCTTTATTTTTTAAAATAAAAATTAGAAGTCAAGTATTTCACTATTTCGTATCTAAAAAAAATTATTTAGATTTTAAACTTGTGATTTTTTTACCACTAAAGCAAATGCAAATTTCTCATCACTGTGAAATTTTAAGTAATAACTAATAATACAAGTATAAATTTGAAAATTTCTATATTCAGATGTAGTAAAACTAGCTTGACTTCCGAATTGATGAACATAACTCAAAAATCCCTCGTATGAGCAAAGTTAACGCGTGTTATGCTCATCAAGAAGGTTTGATAAGTATAACTCTAAAATCTATCAGATTTACTTCAAATTATGAATTCAAACAGTTTGACGAGTGATGCGTGTACATACATAATTTAAAATTTTTCGAATTCATTTAGTACAAAGTCAAACTGTCAAAAAACAATGAAAAATAAATACATTAAAATAACTCACAAAACTTCATTTTTTTATACCACTTGACTTTATATTGAACAAATTTTAAAATTTTGCATATACAAACTTGACTCGTAAAGTATATTGGTTTCGACGGTTAATATTTACCATTTGAAACCAATTCTTTAAATATTCGAGTTATGCTCACCACCCTTTTTAGTCACCATAGACACTAGTTTTATCTTTCATATGTATAATATTACAACACTAACATTATTTACTAATATTTCTCGATTTATTCGATTTTTCAGTTTATATTATTTTTAATTGTCAAAATCGAACTGAACCAAACAAATCTAACAACCGAATTGTTTTATTCAAAATAAATTTAATTTGATTAAAACCAAGTAAACCCTACCATTTATATACATCTAATCATAAATGAAGAATAATTCAAATACCTCTATTTTTTTAACCTCAGTTATGCTTTTATTTTTAAAATTACTTTAACTTAAATTTTAAAACTTAAATATCAAAACTAAACCGTTAAATATGATCTACATCATTTTTTCCGTACACACATAAAAGATCACAACATTTCAATTTTATTTTAATAATATCAAGAGCTCGCAAAATTACACCAATGTGGATAAATTTTGTACATTGATTTTTTCAACTAATTGATTCATATAAAATAAATATTAAAAAATAATAACCTTTTACGTTCATGCAGAAAAAATAATATAGCTAATATTAAATTATTTTATTTCGAAATATAAATTTTAAATTTTTTGTTATTAAAAAATTAAAAATTAAAAGTATGACAGAGGCATTTAAACCCTCCTCATCATAATTATGACATTCTTTTTCATATACGGATGCATCAACTACGTACTGTGTATATATAATTGTGTAATTAATTAAGTAGTTGGTCAAGGTGTAAATTACGGAAAGAGATGAAAAGAGTGTAGCCGTAGCCTCTAGGGACTGCCAAATCCATGTGCAATTTACTGTTATTTTGATTTGCTTTCTGATTTGGTTTTATTTTGAGTTATGCTCAGTCAGGACTTCAGGGGGAGTACAGGAAAAAAACTGTTCTGGCATGTCCGGAAAAAGAATTTAAAAAAAAAAGAAGAAGCTCCAACCTAGTCAAAAACTAGAGTTTGAATAAAACCCGGGTCGGGTATACCCGACCATACCCGCTGCTCGGGGTATCCGTGCCCGAGCCCGGGTATGGGTCGGGTACGGGCAAAAACCGGACGGGACCCGTTATTTTGGACCAATACCCGACCATACCCTACCCGAGTTTACCCGTACCCGACTAAACCCGTACCCGTATACCCGACCACTGTTCATCCCATTTCAAAATTCAAAAAATCTGATTTTTTCCCCCCCAAACCAACAAAAAAAACTAGAAAAAAACCAGAAAAAAAAAACCAACAAAAAAACAAAAACAAAAAAACCAAAAAAAAAAACAAAAAAAAAAAACAAAAAAAAAACCAACAAAAAAACCAGCAAAAAAAAAAACCAACAAAAAAACCAGCAAAAAAAAAAAACCAACAAAAAAACCAAAAAAAAAAAAATACCCGTACCCGCCTTACCCGTCAAGGGTACACAGGTAAGGGTATAGGACGGGTAGGGTATGGTTTTTGAAAATTATACCCGCCATACCCGTACCCGTATACCCTTGTACCCGAGTATACCCGTACCTGAGACGTACCCGTCCCGGGTATACCCGGGGTACCCGTACCCGCCCGAGTATAAATACACTATCAAAAACCATGATTATAAAAAAAATAAAGTTTTTTATGAAACTAATATGATTATTTTTTTTTTGAGGCAAGTTCATGTATATCCCTCAAAAGTTTCAATATTACATAGTTATCCCTCCAAAATCAATAATTACATATTATTCCTTGAAAATCATACAAACTCACATATTTGTCCAATCTAATTCTATAACATATCAAATATCTCCAAAAATAATTAAATAATATTTTCTAAAACTTAAAAAAATTATTTTGATGTATTAATTAATAATATGTTGACTATTATGCTCTTCGTTTTTGTCTCTTTAGTCCATCTAAGTTCTCTTCTCTCTAAGGCGTCAAACATTTTGCCTCTTTCTTCAAACGAAGATGCAAAATTAAAGCAGCAAGAAGCAGCAGAAATCTGTGAGAGGAGAAGCGACTAGGGAAGGCAGGGAGAAATATGTGATTTGGCGCGTTTGGAGAGAGAGACGGGGGAAGTTTGGTGCCTTACAAAGAAGAGAACTTAGGCGGACTAAAGAGACCGAATAGCATAATGGTCAACATTTATTAATTAATATTGTAAAATAAATTTTAAAGTTATAAAAAATATTATTTAATTATTTTTGGAGATATTTGATATGTTATAGAGTTAGATAGGGCAAATATATGAGTTTGTATAATTTTCAAGGATAAATATGTAATTACTGATTTTGGAGGGATAAATACGTAATATTGAAACTTTTGAGGGATATATATGAAATTTCTCCCTTTTTTTACAAAAACAATAAGAACGGAAATGCCATTTTGGTCCGAAAATGACAATATATATTTTTGTTTTTTTTTACCGAAATGACAATTCGGTCCGAGATATTTTCACAAATTTTTCAACGCATTTTTTTTTTCTCGAAATAGGTTAAAACGACTCGGATTGAATTGTCATCTTGGTCCCAAAATAAAAATGGGACCAAAATGACATCTCAGTTCTTATGGTTTTCGTAAAAGCCAAAGTAATCAAGTTAGTTTGATAAAATCTATTTTTTATTTATGGTTTCTAAAAAAAATTCATAACAACCTACCGTGTATAATATATTTATATGTATTATTTACGTTGAGAAAGGTATCGGTCCTACAATTTTGTTCATCAATGTAGAGAGTCAGTATTACAGTGGCAAAAGACTGTTTTTTGTGTGTTCAAAATTCAAATAGAAATTCTTCATGATTATTGAAATTTTGAAAGCTAAATGTCCGTATTTATCTAAAAATAATATAGATCATGAAAAATCATTTAATTTCTTTTTGAGTTTTTTTTTTTTTCGTAGATTCTCCAGTACTCGATCAATATTATTTAGTATAATTTTCTTAAAATAGTATCTTTCAGTCCATGCAAAAAAATGAATGACTGACGAAATATAAGAATGCGGCACGTGGGTTTATACTCACTAAAAAAAGGGAGAGAATTTCATATATACCACTCAAAAACTGTGAAATTACATATTTACTATCCAAATTTCTATAATTACATATTTACTATCTAAAAATTTAATAACTCACATATTTATCTAATTAATCAAAAAATGATATTAATTAAGTTTAAGATTATATAAAATATAATTAATAAGTTATTTAGTCTCTTCTCCTTCTCTGTCCCTTCCTCTTTTACGCACAGATTTTTCTCTTGTCTTTTTTAGTGTAACTTTCTATTTTCAGCTTTTCGCTTAAACTCTCTCCTCATCTCGTTTTTTCCACTTAAAACAAAAATACTGTTTTTTTAGATGGTTAAGATTTACTGATTTTGTACCTATCTAAAAAAATAGTAAAAAAATTCCTAAAAATATAAAATTTGGTCTCCAAACATATTTTAGTATGGAGGTTAGGTTGAGCGGTTCGGATCGACTGTTTGAACTTTGAAAATGATAGAGAGAGATAGAGGCATGATGGAGGCACAAAAACATGGAGGCATTTGAACCCTCCTCTTTTTTAATACATGATGATGCCGCAGTAAAATTGTTTAATAAATGGGTATTACCTTCAATTTATTTGCTATTTGGTAATCTTCTCGTGTTGCATTTGAAATTAGATGTTAGTTTATTTCTCCTTTTTCTTTGTATGAAATTTTGTAATCTTGTTTCGTTTCTACTAAATGTTTCTTACTACAATATTCTAAAATAAGAAAGACTAATGATTTAAGTGAAATGATCATTATCTAAGGTTAAAGATATTAACAGAGCAATTTTGACTAATTATCATTATCTAAAGAAAGAAAGACTAATGATCATTATCTAAGGTTAAAGATATTAACAGAGCAATTTTGAATTTATAGAATGCACAAATCATATGCATCAATGCATCATTATTTTGACTTTATTATTTGTACACCGTATGAAGCCAAAACTTCGCTGTCAATATCTTTACGCATTATCTATTTGTAATTTTCTTTTTTACTCCTAGCCGAAATTTAAAGTTCTGTGTAATTAATTAATAATTTGCTGCCCGGTAAAAATATTCAAAACTTTGCATTTAGCAACAGAAAGTTATTTTGAACAATACCTGTTAAGACATTAAATAGAATTTAATCCATTTAAAGCCTGTTGCATAACATTGCACATTGATCACAAAATTAATTAAGAAAATGAATACACTTTAAATGTGAACTGTTGAAATCCAGCTAAGGGTTTGTCTTAACTAAAATCTTTAAAGCAAACAGGAATCTAATTAATTACTGCCAGCATTAATTTTTTGCACTAAATACTGCAGACTTTATATTGGATACAGAGGGGGAAGCAAATGTAATAATTCTCTAATTATTTTGCTCTTATCATTATATCAGTATCAGACCTAGCTGGTCTTATAGTCTCTCCTTTCACTTCAAAATAAATGCTACAGAATGTTATCATTTTGTGATTACTCTGACAAAGAATCCAAAGTAGTTGCACACTTACATTTGGGTAAATTTTGTACCCCCCATAACTAAATTTGACTTGATTTGTGCATTAATTTGTAATTGCTTCAATTTTTATTGTGTTGCAATATTAAATAAAATATTAAATAAAATGTACAAAAAATCATAAATATAATTACTAAACACATGTTTTTTTAATCAAATTTTATATATTACAAAATAATAATAAACTTATTTGTTAAATTTTATTTGAACTCATTCACATAATCCGTAAACACTTTAAATAAAATTTAAATGACATTTACACGATAGATCATTTCTTTTTTATTATAGCCACAAATACTGCATGAAGATACCTGATTACAATTTACAAAACATCACAATACATACCAGTTTCATGTAAAACAGAGCTACAATCATACCACTACCAAAGCACTCACATCAACTAACTAACACATAAGCAACTAGACACATTAAGTCTGCCCATATGCAACAATTCAAAAGCACAATAACCATAGCATAAGCTTAATTATAGCACAAAAGCTGTAGTACTATAAGATATTCAAAACCAGCATTCAGAGCTCAATTAAAAAACATAAATCAATCAGACTCTGCATCGCTAGGTGGATCCTCTTCTCCACACATTGATGGAGAGTACTGGTCCTACCCTCCATGTCTAATTTCAGAGGAAGATTCTCGATTTCCTAAGCTAATTAAACTTTACACGATAGATCATAATCATATAAAATAAAATAAAATTATTTTGATCAACTTAACAATAATTTCATTTCCAAATTATTTATATCAAATTTATAGGTATGTTGTGAATATAGATAATCTGACAATCAAATTTCAAGTATTTAAATATTGTTTGATAATGCATCAAGAACTGTTAATTTTATATTATTGTTGAATTCACTTGACACATGGTGAAATATACATCGATCAAATCTCATCATTTTTTATAGACTTCATACAATAATGTTCAAAATAATGAAAATAAGAAATTATCAAAGTAACCCCCTAATCAATAAAAATCCTTCACGAATAAAAATAATGAAAAAAACAAAAAACATACATGCGCTATTCTATGATTGTACCTGCATGCACTGCAAACATTTAAACTGTGATTTACATTCTTTCACTTCAGATTCTCCGTGGTCCCAAATCTCTGCTCCTATTAGTTATTTTTTTTGTACTATAACTCACAATTGTCACTTACAGAGTTATGCTCGTCAGTAATTAAGTGGGGCCACACATTAATTTGTAGTCGCTGCAATATTACTATAGACAAGATGATTAGCTGGTCGTTCAGGTCTGGTTTTGTACCACTGCCACAGATTACAAGTTTGACCTTTGAATTATATTAACAAGTTCCCATAAATAGTCTTTGGCTCTTTACCCACATTTTTATTAATATCCACTTTAAAATATAAAATTACAATTCTATCCGACTTTCAATATTTAAAAAAAAAATACCCAAACTGTATCCTAATTATGTGGTTTGGATTAAAAATTCAAAACCGCATAATTAGGATGCAATTTGGGATTTTTTTTTGTTTTGTTTTTTGAACTATAAATACTCTGTTTCACTCTCCTCCCTCTCAAACTCACCAGGATTGAAAGAGAGAAAGAGAGGAAGAGAGAAAAAAAGAAGGCAATTTCTCAAGCGAAAAGGGCTTTTTCTTTATGTGTTATTAGAAAAATATAAATATGCTTTGAATTTGAGTTATTGATCGCGGTTTAAAAGTCACTTTTAGGTAATACATAAAATATTGCGATCTTTATAGTACATTTAATTTCTAAAAAGTTATATCTATTTTGAAAATTCTTTTTGAATAACAATCATTAAATAATTTAAAGTTTTTTTTAAATAGATACAACATTTTATAAATTAAATGTATTAGAAGGATGACAATGTTTTCTGTATTTACATAGAAGTAACTTTTAAACCGGGATCAATAACTCAGAATTCAAGTATTTTTATTTTTTTTCCAATAACACATAAAGAAATATATTAATTTTTTCTTACAACTACGAAAAATCCGACCTGAAAAATATTGATCTGGGTTATTTGTCACAGTATTTCTAATAAATTAAATTATATTGTAATCCATCTATTTTCAAAGAAATATATTAAACATTTCTAATATTTAAATACAATAAATAAATAAATTTTAAAAAAATCTGTTTTGTAAAAAAAACAGATAAACAAAACCGGTGAGAATCTCATCGGAAAGAAATTATAGAACCGGTGAGATTCTCACTGGTTTGGGCATTTTCCGAAATTCCGCTGAAAAGCGGGTAGAATTTGAAATTTTTTAGTTTTTTTGGATATTAATAAAAATTTCGGAAATTTTTCATTTCACCACTTTAATTGTAATATGTAATTTCTTGTGGGGTGGATCTTATTATTTACTATTTTTGTTTTTGTTTATCTATATATTATTCAAATTAGATTTTTTTTTTTTTTACTATTTCATCATGAAAATAAAGTACGTATTGAAGAATGAATTTAATTTTTAAATTAAGACAATTGTGTTTAAATAAAATGCAACATCAAAAACTATATAAACTTCAATTAATAATTACATGATAAAGTAATTAATTTCTTTATCGAATAAAGTATACACATTATCAAATACTTATTAGTAAAAAACTAAAATAAGTTTAGTCACACGATTATAATTTATCAATAAATAATAATTAATATATTGATTAACAATATTTAATAAGGGTAAAAGTTTTAGAATGAAGTGGCAATGTGGCATTATAAAATTTTACTTTTTGGGTGTCGTGTGGGACTTGTCACAAAGAATAGCAATTCAGTCCCGAAATTATAAGAACCGAATAGCAATTCAGTCCGAGATATTTTTAAGAATACGCGCTCATTACAAAAATTATAAGAACCGAAATATCATTCTGGTCCCGAATTTTTTTTTTCTTCTCTAGGGACCGAATAGCAATTCAGTCCGAGATATTTTTACAATTTTTAATGTATTATTTTCTCGAAATTTGTGAAAACGGCTAGGACCGAAATAGCAATTCGGTCCCAAAAAAAAGACTCAAATGGCATTTCGGTTCTTATGGTTTTAGTTTAAAAAAAAAATAAAAAGTAACCATGTTGGTTTCATAAAAATCTTTTTTCTAATTATGGTTTATAAAAAAAAAATTTACTCTTACTTTTTCATTTGACAATAGGAGGAGTCATAAAATTGACTGATCGTAGGTGAAGACTGATACTGCTGTTCTTGGAGATGTCACAAAGTTCTTGCATGAGTACAACACGTCAAGTCACGCGTGTTGGTCACAACGTAACACGCACCGATTGACATATCTCTTCGCATGATATATTTTGTTCACCTTAAGATAACATGATACAACATGTTATGCAAACTGATCTGGTCTCGTGACGTGACGTGATAAGTTTTTTCAACATTATTTCTTTTTTAAAATCTTTTTTTTTACTTGTTCTATTTTTTAAAATAAACTAACTTAATTATAATCCGTAAAAACTAATTAAATTAACATGACCACATATGACGTGGTTGTTCCTAATTAATTATTTTGATCATGTCATGTTAATTAGAGTAGATATCTTTTACGTGACCTTTTTTGTACACTACTTCTATAACCGTTAATTACACAGATGGCTACACGCTGCACATCCGAATCGTTTAATTTAAATTTGCACAAATATTAAATATTAAGCGAGCCAGTATATTAAATAGGCCTGAAAAAGATTTTGGTTCGACTTTGACTAACAGCTGGTTATTACCCTATTGATCAGTCTTTCATTCCTCCTCTGCAACGAAGCAAACGGCCTGATATGGCTGTATGAATTCCAGTTCTTCCTTTTCCTGCAACCGTTAGCATTTCCAGCCAGTAAGCGGACCCCACAACGAGAGCGATGCCTTGACATTTCATGTCTTTACCCATAATTAATCAAGTACTGGTATTGGTATGTGGTCTTTACCCATAATCAAGCCAATATGTAATTCTTTTTAAATAACTCAGCTACAAAACTCATCTGAGCAGGAAGGCTCACATGGATATCTCTGGCTCGTCTTGATTACAATAACACTGTGTGTAAATATTTTTCTTATCTTAATATATTGTCAGCAGGCTTCTTGCCATCTGACCTTCAAAAAAAAAGATTACAATAACACTACTTTGTGCTAATGGTAAGAAATTATACAGATTCACAATCTACCAATCTGAGCATGAGCACAAAAAATAATGCAAGCTCATTATATACTGATCCGAACGCAGTAACCCTTGGTTCTGCTTTTTTTTTTCTTCTAATTTTTCTTGTCTACTTTTGCAAAGGGGTTTCAGTTGTAATAGTGTAAGTACTGGTACAAGTGTTGTATATACTAGTACGAAACGATATATAATTAATTTTGTTATGATTAATGAAATATTACCTACGGGCTTTCAACCAAAAAGAAAAGAATCAAGCCAATATATCTGAAATGCACGATTATAAACTTGTACAACTCTAGATATGAATCCAACGACTGAGAACCAATTAGCGTCATAAAAACTACAAGAATGGGAGAGTATTCGCGAGAATAAAAGTGACTATCTACGAGGGTATACCGAAAATGCAAATAAATAAGAAGATAAATGAGTAAAATGGTAAGTAGAATGGCAGAGGAAGGATTTAAATATATACATATAGGGATCAATATATGCATAAAAATTTATAGAATGCAATTTTTATTCTTTGAAACAAGTATGGGTCAAGCTTAAATAATTTAGAAAAAAAAAATAGAAGTCAAATTTAAATATACATATTGTTTATATTTAATTTTATAATTTATAGTACAAGTTTAAAGAATTTTTATAATAAATAATTGACTCTCATTTGACAAAAGTAAATCCGTCCTACCATGGAATTAATCTCAAGAGCAGTAACTGCACAAATTAAAAGGAAAATAAAACATCCATTTCTTACTTCTGGCAACATAATTAGGCCTGCATGCTTCTGGCAACATATAGGTTCAAAAATGACCATTGACTCAACATTTAGAACTATGAGTCTTCTTAAGCTCATCAAGTTCTTTGATGAACATAACATTACAACCTGTCGGATGAACTTCGAATAATGAATCAACACCGTTGAAATTGATCTACCTCACGAGCAATGCATTTACGTGTCAAATTTACAGATTTTTAAATTAATTTAGTATAAAATCAAACGGTAAGAACACAATAAAAAATAACATATTAAAATTAACTTACAGACCTTATTTTTGTGACTACTTGACTTTATATTAAATTAATGAGCAAAGTTAGTGTGTAGTGCTCATCAAGAGAGTTCAGTGAGTACAACTTCAAATATTAATTGGATTGGATTAAAATGGCGAATCCAAACAATTGAAACCGATCTACTTTACGAGTGATGCATGTACATTCAAAATTTTAAAATTTTTGAATTCATTTAGTACAAAGTCAAGTAGTAAAAATATAATGAAAAATGAGTGCATAAAATAACTTAGGAAAGGTTAATTTTCTTTTTACCTCTTGACTTTGTACTAAATTAATTTGAAACCTTCAAAATTTTGCATGTACAGTTGTACACACATTACTCATGAAGTACATTTGTTTCAACGGTTTGGATTCCTCGTTTGAAGTCAATTCAATAGATTTTTGGAGTTGTGATCACTACACACTGTAACTTTGCTCTATATTAATTGAAAAAATTATAAATTTGATATGTAAATGCGTCACTCGTAAATTAAGTAGATCAGTATGAACAATTTGAGTTTGTTATTTGAAGTCATTTTGATATATTTTCGAGTTAAACTCACTAAAGAATTGGTGAGCTTAAAATCACTCTATTCTACTCCTACATTTATACTAAAGTGTAAAAATTTAAATTGTAAATTTATTTCTATGATTCAGATATGTTGTATATCAAATCTGATGCCAATAAAACTCAACTATTTTTAATTTTTTAAACCGCTCGGTGGATAATTAATTGGTTTTTAAAATTGGAAATTTAATACACTATATATCTATATTTATAGAGAATATATGTATAGCTTTATTCTTTATAATAATAACTATGAGTCAGTTATCGAGAAACTATTTTATTATCAAGCATATTTATATAATCAATATAAGCAAATTAAGAGAAACATTCCCAATCATAACAGCAGAATCTGAGGACTGTATGCGGAGCAGACGTACATATACTTGACTCTGAATCAATTAACGGCTATGATCTGTTCTGATGCGCAGTGCTATTTTGATTATAAACAATCCAATCGAACACAGTGATTCAATCTTAAGAGAAAAAATAATAATTCAAAGATGGACAAAAGAAGCACAATATTAAGTACTAATAAATTAAATTAGTGCATATTAATAGTTCTGAATAAAAAAAAAAAGCTACATATATATTGTCACAGGACATGGACCTAACAAAATCTAACTTCACTAGATTAATTAGCATTTGATCACCAAAATCTTCATTTTTTTTTTGTTATCTAGAATTCTACTTCAACGCATCCTAGAACTAGTTTAATTTGTTATTCTAATAATCTCCAATATAAACGAAATTTTGGATGATCAAATACTATAACATCTAACAAAATACAGCAAATTATATGTATCCATGCATATAAGAATGCACCTTTAGCAGTATGTAATTGTGCAAGAAGAAGTGGATTTAGATGAGGTGCATTCTTCCTTTAATCCAGTGCTCTTTGTTGGAAATAAGTCAAGGGTCTTAAGGGGCCGGCAGCACGGAGACGCCGCCGATTCCAAACCCATCACCTTCATCAAATCATGATAAGTTGGATCGTTGGCATGAGCCGGCAACACGTGTGCTGTCTCCCATGGACGTCTGTCCGATCCAATCAGAAAGCTTGCGGCTGGCTCGTTAATGACCGCCTCCTGCATTGGTTCTGCTCCTGCCTGTGCCAAGAAGCAATGTAAAAACATGAGCTATATATGTATATGCAGTATATTTAGGTCAGATGTAGTATCTACATTCTTATCGCCAAAAATTTTACAGTTAAATTATATGAAAACAATCAATTTTACTGAATATTGTATATTTTTTGTTGTGCGTAAAGAAATTAATTCTATTAATGAATTCACTGAGAGATGTTAATTAATAGAGCCGTTGCATCAAGAAATGATGAAGACATGATTGATATGTCTCTCTTGAAATGAACAGGATTGACCCCATCATTAATACTGCTTTATTTTTTGTACTGGTGTGCAAGTTGTAAATGCATGCATGATTCACAAATCAATATATCAAGAAAACAAGTCATGGATTTAATGTAGTTATTAAGTAAATCTACACAGACTAAATTAAGTCTAGTAAAAGCTTCATTTCCTTTTGCACTATATATTTATGATATACAAATGTGATGAAGTTTACACAAAAAAGTTCCTAAAAACTAATGTATATGCCTAAAAATTTTCAATACAAATGATGGATTAATGATTTCTTTATTTCCTGTCTTTTTCTTTACATTTTCTTTTGTATTCATGAGCCTTAATTTTCATTGAATTCTATAGCATGACTAAGAGTACAGCAAACCTATAAATACAGAACCATTAAAGATACTTAATGCCTACAGAAAAGCTTTGTAAGCATCCTCATTTCATTCAACCAAAAATATATATACTACTTCATAGTAGCTAGCGACACCTAAGAACTAGACCTTAATTAAAAGCTGCTTTTCCTAAATAGTTATATATTAATTAATGCAATAAAATATATGCTAGGTACAGTCAAATTTATTTCTTATACAGTTTTAGAAATTCTGTTAACATGCATGCAACATTTAACCAACACCCGTTAGAACTTAGAACAATGACAAATTTATATAAGGTAGTGCCACAGTGGGCTACATTTACCTAGTTAGTCACAAAAGCCTCCTTGTTCATAACTTCAATACCAATAATATATATGTTGTTTTGGATAATTGGATACATCTGTTAATACTCTTTTCAATGCTAGTCAATACACTTTGTACATGCCTTATATATATGTATGCTATGTTACAGCATCTGAAAAGTATATATTCTGTATGTTTCCTTTCATTCTAAACATAAAAGTACAATACCCATAAAATTTTACTGTTCATTTTTTATTAGCACAAGTACAGTTAGAGTTTAGAGTTTATATCATGTTACTTGTGAAATAGTGTCACATGAACAGTTTAGTTTAGAGTTTAGCACAAGTACACACAAATTAAACAAATTATTTGAAAAAGAAAATTTGCATGTGGTCTTTAAAAATAGTGTCACATGAACAGTTTAATTTGCATGTGGTCTTTAAAAATTATTTGAAAAAGAAAATTATATTCATCTATATTTAAAACAAATTAATGAAAGCTAATTTATTTACTTTACCTGGTGGAGGAAGGGAACCGTAGAGGCGGTCTGAATCCCCATGAATGGAGGCAAGAAAGTTGAATGAGGTGAAACAAACCCTTGGTCCATGAATTGATGGTGCACCAAGTTTTGATAACGGGACTGATGAGCAAAGTAGTAGCTCATGGAGAGCCTCCTTCTAAGCTTCTGCCTATCTCTTGCCTTGTGGTTTTGAAACCAGTAAAAGACATTCTTGCCCTCTATCCTGCCATAGCAAGACAACTGCCTTGTTATTTGTTGGATCTGAGATGCATTTGGTGTTCTCAGACCGTTTCTATACATCTCTTCTAGTATCATAAGCTGCTCTGGTGTGGGGCACCACCTTGTGGTTGGACCTTGTGGCATGTTCTCTTCTTTTCTTCTTCTTCTTCTTCTTTGTTATCTTTTTTCTTGCTTTTGTTTTGTGTTGGAAGGAGACAAGAGACAAAAGGGATGGTATAATGAGAGGGGTTGAGGGAAACAAGATGCAAACTTTGGAGGTTATAGAAAACGACTATCTAGAGAGAGAAAAGGAAAGAGAGGAAATAAATACAAATACTGTCATGCTGATGTTATACTCAAAAGAAGAAAGACATTGATTGTGTTTTTCTATTTTTTTACGAAATTTTCTATGTTTCTCCTGTTTCACCTTTTTTTTTCTGACTATTTACTCCAACTTTTGTATGGATATGAGAGAGAGAGAGACTGAATAAGTCTGAAGAGAGAGAGAGATATGCGGAGCTTGTCAATTTGTCGTCCCAGTGGAATGTATATATATATACTCTCACACGACAAAGTCTGTCTGCCTAGCTTAATTTGGAGATGCTAATGCAAAAATCATGAGGTTATCATGATCAGAACCTGAACCATGCAATGTGATATATATAGTGCTGTAAACACTTACTTATTGTATACTTGATAGTCTTTACCAAGTATTTCAAAAAAAAAAAAGCAATGTGATATATATATAGGAGTTGGCTATGGTGCTACGCGTGGCATAAAAGGTCTCTATGCAACGGCCCAATATTTGAGTTTTCAAAATCCTAACAGTCGATCCAAACCGTTCAACGTGATCTCCATATGAATATGTACTTGCAAACCAAATTTTGACATTTTTTAGAAATTTTTTACTATTTTTTTAGATAGGTAGAAAATCACTTGATCTGAATGGTACCGTTAAGATTTTGAAAACTCAAATATTGAGCCGTTGCATGGAGACCCTCTATGCTACGCGTAGCATATTAGCATTTTCCACACACACGCATATATTGTTTTATTGGTGGATTGTTATTGTCAAATTAAAAAAAAATTATCATGATTGTTACGTGCATCTAATTTAACATTAGTTTGATTATCACTCTTTTAATACTAAAAAAAATATTTCTTCAGTGTGGAAACAAGTTTGAAACTTAATTAATTAAGATAATCTTAGTGAATATTTAACTTCAAAAGTTTGGCCTTTTTTTTATTAAAAAAAAAAGTTGTCATCGGATCGATTGAAAACTTTTTTAGGCCTGATGCATGCATGCACTTCGTACAAAATTAATCATACAAAGTTGTTCAGATCTATTGCCTATTTATTATGAGTCATCAAATTTCTGCTATGAAGAATTTAATTAATCATTTGATAAAAGACTAAACAATTATGAAACCGGTCTAAATTTAATATACAGTTCACAAAAAAAAATAAGACATACATGTAACTAGGGGAATAGTAACCCTAAACCCTAAGTCAATTGAAAATTCTATTGCCCATTTATTATGAGTCACCAAATTTCTGCTATTTAGAATTTAAATCATTTGATATATAAAAGACTAAACAATTATGAAACCGGTCTAAATTTAATATACAGTTCACAAAAAAATAAGAAGTACATGTAACTAGGGGAATAGTAACCCTAAACCCTAAGTCAATTGAAAATTCTATTGCCCATTTATTATGAGTCATCAAATTTCTGCTTTTAAGAATTTTTAATCAGAGGCAGAAAACGGTAGGGCTCTTGGCAGATGAATCTCTGTTGAAGACAAGTAGATGGATAATTAATTGCTAATAATACGCGCTCATTAATGGAAAGAAGGGATAATTACTGATTGTTGTTGTATATTTATGTTTCTGTCTTTTAACAGTTTGTAAATAACTGTTTATCAATGGAAAATCGTAAGAAAGGCAATTGCGCGCCTCTTGTTATCAAAATAAGAATTTAAATCATTTGATAAAAGACTAAACAATTATGAAACCGGTCTAAAATTTAATATACAGTTCACAAAAAAATAAGAAATACATGTAACTAGCCAACTAGGGGAATAGTAACCATTTGGCTATATATATACACACACACTTAAAATATTTGTATGATAAAAGTCAAATAGGAGGGATCGAAATCCCAAAAGAACAAAATGAGAGATAGGTGCAATAAAAACCCTAATAGCTAGCTGTTCTGTTCTAGTAGAATCTAACGAGAAAGTAGGTGTATATTAGGGGTTTTTGGTATCAATACCGATACCTGATACCGCTACCTGTTGATCGTTTTGTCATGCATCACAATCAGACTAGAGAACTAGGTTCCAAAAAGAGCTGTTTTGCTTGTCTCCTATACACAAAAAAAAGTATAAATAAATAAATTATATACAACTTCTCAGATCTGAATCTGGTGCAATAGTTAGTACATGTTGTCGTTGACATGAACGATTCATAGTCTGTACTCTGTACGGATAATTCTATCAAATTTCATATCACATTGAAGTTTCTTTTTGGTGACAGCTTTTTTGTAAGTAACAGGAGGATATATGTATGATATGATAGAACTTGTTGAAAAAAGAAAAATTGTAAGATACATACAACATTGGTTTTGTCAAATTCGGTGTTGTTTGACCGGTGCAGATTTGAAATTCTGTAGTAGTGTGGGTTGTTGTAGGTAAGTTGTTTATCGGTAAAATTAAGTTGTGTGCAAATTAAATTTGGTCCTAAAATCTTATCTGAAATTTAAACGCTTGGCCTAATTCATTTTTTCTGAAAAAAAAAAATCAAACAAGAAAATAAATACTCATTCACAATGAAACGTGTTTTTTTTTACATTCAACAATATATTATTTTATTTTTTTAATTGCATACTCAACATTTAATATTCTATCCAATTATTAATATCAGTAGTTGTTAATTCTATGACAGGTAGAAATTTAAAGTTACAAGATTGACAGGAAATATATAATATTATATATAGAATTTTTCCTCCTTTAACAAATCTACAGTCCACACTTATAATTAAGAAAAAAAAATTGTTCATGCTTCTTTTTCTGATCATGAGCTGTCGGAACAATTCTCTAGAAATTTACGGTTTCTATCTTTGCTTTACTAATTTAGCTCTCTTAAATTTGTAATAAATCGTGTGCATTAACTTTTGGCTTGTGTTTTTGTGAAAAGTTCTAGCTTGGTTTGAACTTTGAACGGAGATGATAGAGAAATTATTGAATACAGTATTACACCGGTTTATGTGAGCCAGGTTTTTCTGTTGCACAATGATATAACTATCAATGTAACGATACTCTCTTGCATCCTTGTTTCGGTTAAAAACATTCAAATCTGCATCTTTTCTAAAGGAAAAAAAAATTACCTAGATTTGCTTCACAAATCACAATGCTTTGGTTAAAGGAAAGTTGGGGGTGGGGGGTGTTTGAGAATTCACATCCTCCCTGGTACTGTAATAGAAAATCTTTTACAATTATTGGATCTGGATCGTTCTTTTTAACCTGGCATGAATCTCAAAGCCTAGTAATGCTGCCCCTTGTGCTAGCCTGAATCCCAAAGCGGCTGGGAGTAAATCTTAAACCGTAAAGTGAAGGAAATTTTTTACAATAATGGAGAGGATACTTGTTCGGGTGTTTGAGCCACTAAGAGCATACTTGACCAACATCGATTATTTGTTTCAGAATTAGAAAATTTTAAAGGGAGCGAACTGAGATGATCTGACTGTGGTTACTAGCTTTAACACCGGTTACTTGCAAGTGATCGAGATCAACTGCGTGTATAAACTTCGTAATTTGCTCAGCTCTGATTCAAAGTGTATATGAGGTGAACTCTCTTGTGTCTCCTCTCATTTTTTTCGTCTCTTTCCATTGCGCAAGTATTTATGGAGCACAATCTTAGTTGAATAGTTAACTGAGACAGAAATATAAATGGTTACTATCTTTTCTAAGATTAAAAAAAAATGCACAAGAATTGAAATTTGAGAGCTCTTGAAGGACAGAGAAAAGAAACACAAAAGGCTACAGGTATTAGAGAAGCAGGAGATCCGAGTTGAGGGGTCAGATCAATTGTAGAATTCAAGGTGTAGACGCTAGATACTACTTCTAAGGAGCGTATCCGTATCTAGCATTTATTTTTACCTTACTCTTTTTCCCAGAGAATTCATATGGCCTATGATTTGATTGATCAAGGAGTTGACTAGGATACCCCCAATTGAAATCTTTAATGACATTTAATATTAAATTCGAGAAACTAATTCTATTAAGTACGTTCAATTCTTAAAATTTGAACTTCTAAGTTTTCTAAATTTCGTTTAAATAACATATATCACATAGCACAAGCATATCTCTCTCTTTTCATTATGATAATTAATTTAAAGATATTTTTATATGACTAATGCAACATGATTGGCTAGGAATAGTCACAAAAAAAAAATTCAAAAGGTTTGTTTATCTGGGGATAATGTATAAGAATATAAGAATCTCAAGGGTTGTTTTTGCAAAAACAAGAACAAGGAATATATAAGGGTTTAATGTTCTCTGGGCTTAGGTCATAGATTGGGCTTTTTGGGAAAAAGGTCTATGAACAGTACATATCTGAGGAATTGGATTGGAATTTCATTCTCATTTATTTATTCGAGGAGCAGGTTTTTGTTTGAATTTCAAAAAATATTGGAACGCATGAGCATGATGCATGAAATACCAAATATATGTATTTAAGTTAATCAATTTTTATTGGTTGAAAAAAATAACATATTTAAGGATCCATTTTATAAAATTGGAGCATAAATAATTTTCTTTTTTTTTTGGCAATGTTATATGGAGTCTGGCTAGTATGACGTCAGTGTCATTTCAGCCTATATAACACCAGCTCCAAATCCTACCGAATTGATTTCAAACGGTGAATCCAAACCGTTCAAATCCCTCTATTTCATTAGTTGTGTGTTACATGCAAAATTTATAATTTTTCAAATTTATTTAGTATCAAGTCAAGCGGTCAAATGTACGAGTTTTTAAGTTAATTTTAATGCATTTATTTTTCAACATTTTTGACTGCTTGATTTGATACTAAAATAACTAGAAAATATTAAAAAATTGCATGTAAATGCATCACTCATAAAATAAATCAGTTTGAACGTTTGAATTAGTCATTTGAAATCTATCCAATTAATTTTGTAGTTGGTGTCATAAGACACCGATGTCATACTAGCTGGACTATATTGGAGTCATATGATTAGAAAAGTTTAAGAAGTTTTAAGAGTATTTAAAATAATGATGATGCAAAATAATTAATGGACATTAACTTCGAGCAATATATATTAAGTTGGCACACTGACGAGAATTAAATTTTCATCTAACCAAGCAACTGTAACTCGGAATAATAAATTTCAATCTGCTGATATAATAACCTAGCATTCAATTAATAACCCTAAATAAAAGTGGTTAAATACATTGACCCTTTCTTAAGGGGGAATTCCACGTATACCCCTTAAAAACTTCAAAATTACTTATTCTTCCCTTTAAAATTTAAAATTACATATTCCCCTCTAAACTTCAAATACTCACAAATTTACTTATTTTATTGTCTTTTATATTAAAACTCATTCTAAATTTATAAAATACTCATTTTACCATTTATTAAAAGCATATAAAGTCTATCAAACTGAAATTTGAATCTGAACAATTCCTCTACCGTCCAAACGGCTTTTAGATATGCGCACGCAAGATCAGCACAAATCTTGATGCGAACACGCACGTATATTGAAGCGACGTGCACAGATTTTAATGCGATGAGCACAGATCGGGATTGCTTTAAGATCCATGCAAGCTAGATCAGCACAAATATTGAAGCGCTACGCATAGATCTTAATGTGATGTATGCGAATTGAACGGCAGGGAACCTTTTAGATTTAAATTTGAGTTTGATGGGCTTTATATGCTTTTAATAAAGGATAAAATGAGTATTTTAAAATTTTAGAATGAGTTTTAATATAAAAGACAATAAAATGAGTAAATTTGTGAGTTTTCTAAATTTAGATGGAAATATGCAATTTTAAAATTTAGAGGGGGAAATACGTAATTTTCAAGTTATTCAGGGGTGTACGTGAAATTCCTCCCTTTTTTATTAAGCCATCTTATCCACTCTCTATTCCTAGGTAGGTACCATATATACTACATTCCATCATGAAAAGTACCAGAGAATATACATCAATCTTTTTATATGAAAATAAATATACATGTACATTTCACAATGTACAAAACAATGAATTAAGATGAAGTACGGTACCTGACCATGTAGAATGAAATGATCTGAGTCATTTGTTTTAATCTGGCCTGACTATCAAAGAGGAGGCCCTAACCTCTATTTTTCAAATGAATTCCAGAATGATTTGTTTGGTCAAGTACTGATTTATGTCAACGATAAGAAATTATGTAGACTCACAATCTATCAATCTGAACATGACCATAGAAATTATGCAGGTTCAATATATATCTATCGATCTGAGCGCAAAAACTCCGCGTTCTACTTTTATTTTCTGAATTTTCTTGTCTACTTCTGTAAAGAAGTTCAATTGTAATATTTTATGTACTGGTACAAAACTATATAACTAGTTTATCCTGATTAATAAAAATATCGCCTAGACTTTTAACCAAAAAAAAAAAAAAAAAATTTGATTTTCGCTTGATACAAGACACTGACCAATTAAGTCTCTCACAGTTCAGTACAAATATTACATTACATTGATAAAATTGAAGCTTGGTTCAATATCCTCGTTCTATGTTTAAAAAAAAAAAATATGAGTCCTCTTCTTCATCTAAGTTCTCTCACTAGGATGCTAGCTGGAGGATTTTTTGTAAGTCCATGATTAGTTGATTACACATAATTCAATTTGTTTTAATCTAATTAAAGTTAGATTATGAGCAACATAATTCTCATTAAATAAACATATATATCTACCTGATAGAGAAGGTTCAACAAATTCAAAATAGACACCCTTTCTTAAAGGGCAATTTATGTATACCCCTCAAAATCTTCAAAATTACGTATATCCCCTTGTAAACTTCAAAATTACCTATTTCTCCCTCTAGACTTTTAAAACTCACAAATTTATCCATTTTTATTAACTTTTATATTAAAACTCATTTTAAATTTATAAAATATTTATTTTACTCTTTACTAAAAGCATAAAAAAACTATAGCTCGTTCAAGAAAAATGTCGGCCTTATATTTGATCGATTTTCGAGGACAAAATTGATATTTTATAAAGGTAAATGGTATAATGAGTATCTGGTTTTCGAGGTCAAAATGGATATTTTATAGATGGTAAATGGTATTCGATGTTATTTACTTTACATACATATAAAGAAATTGTATAATATTATGGTTCCTTTTTTATGTGAACTAGCAACCTAAAAATTCAGCATCAAGAAACTTTCAATTGTAATATACTTTTACGAGTTTGTAATATAATTTTAATTACGAGCACATGATCTCAATCAAAATAACATCGAAATAACATACATACTTATAATTTGTACGTAGAAAAGGAGGGCATAAAATATTTAATAACTTCGTAGATAATATATTCCAGCTTTAGGCTTAAAGAGGAGGGATCGGATGACATCTTTTTTGGTGACATCGGATGACACCGTGCATTTTCAAAGTCTAAACAGTCGATTCAAACCGTTCAAATTAATGAATATGTTAGAATGTGCTTGCAGATCAAATTTTTCATTTTTCTGAATTTTTTTACTATTTATTAAGGTGGGTACAAAAATTCAACGGTCTGAATATAACGATTTTGTTAAATACTTAATAAATAGTAAAAAAATTTAGAAAAATGTAAAATTTGATCTGCAAGCACATTTTAACACATCCATCAAGTTGAACGGTTTGGATCGACTGTTTGGACTTTGAAAACTTTGAAAATGCACGATGTCATTCGATGTCACAAAAAAAGGTGTCATCCGATTCCTCCTCTTAAAATTATTGAAGTTTTAAAAATAAGACGTAATGACCAATTAATGACTTTTAAATATTTCATAAAATAATTATTTTTTGTTCTACGGAGATGTCCATTGTAGTCATAAATGGAGAAGAATTAGCAAGGAAGTACTGTGGTTGTCCAGTTGACGTGAGAGAGAGAGAGAACTCAGAAGAAGTTTAAAAAAAAATAAAAAAAATAAAAAAATAGGATACTAGGTATAGCTGTGCCATTGCCATGACATGAATGCCATGCCATGCAGAATTTTATAGAATAGGAAAGAAAATCATAATTTCATAATCTAGCGCCAAAAGAAAGGTCGTTCTTTATCCTTATCTTTCCTGCAATAATTTAGGTTGAGCTTTTTTGTACCTATGTATATATCCTAATATTACAAAAGCTACTTCAATGAAAGCTTTAAAAAGTTTACCAAAACTATGTTTGTTTGTGTCAGTTCATGCACACCACGTCGCCAATTTTGTTTTGTGTAGCGCGCCGCGCTCCGTGTGAAAACAGCTCATTTGTAGCCACACGAGACTAATTAATACTAAATAGTAAATAGACATAAATTTGTGAACTATTCGAACAAAACATTTTTAAATATATAGCGTAATTTATTTCATTTAGTAGAATTTTATCTATTACCTTTTGGGGTATGTTTGGATGTAGCGAGAATAGTGCTGTTCCGAGTCATCCAAACATACTCCGGAACAGCGAGAATAGTGTTGTTCTCACTGTTCTTGCTATTCCTACAAAAACATGGAATAGCAAACATACTCTCTCAAATGTTCAATCGTTGTTCTCGTTATTCTAAATGTTCAATCCAAACAACTTCCGAATAGCTTTGAGTTAGCACTATTCTTAAATAGTAGCTATTCTAGCTATTTTTAACCTACTATTCTCAACAGTAGCTATTCTAGCTATATTCTCAACAGTAGCTATTCTAGCTATTCTCTAGTGCCTGTTAGCGATGATGAAGGGGCAGTATTATTTGTGCTTTGAGATTCGTGCCAAGTTGAAAATACCAATCTTGGACCGTCCGATTTAATTCTACTGTCAAGTAACCTAAGGGGATAGGAATTCATCTATCAGTGCATCTGTGCATGCCTGATTTCCTTAATTTAATGCACCTGTACCCCTCTCTGATCCAGTGATCCTGTTTGCATCTCTCAAATCTCTCTTTGTCTTTACCGATAACATTCCCAAGTGCCCACTCTCTCTCCCTCTCTCTCTAGACTCCAGACTTTGTCTCTCCTTTGCTTCCTTTGGAAATGCAGTAGCCTTAATTGCGCTGAGGAAGCAAAAGAGCTAATAAGCTAGCACTGGGAAAGCAAATACAGTATATTATATAATATATATTTATTGTACATATTTTTAGTATATCAGGCTTTTCCATAGTAGTCCCTGAAATTCTTATATCTCTCAATTAGTATTTTTTTTGGGGGTCTGAACTATCAATTATTTAATAAATAAACAGATGGAAAAGCTATTTGAATTTTGAAGTGATAAACTTTTAACTAAAAATTTGTTGTATTTAATTACTTTATTTTAACTAAAGGTGGTGAAATTATATGAATATTAATGCTTGCCTTTTTCTGCAGACCAAATTAAGTACAAAATTAGGTTTTCAAGAGCCCAAAATGAGAAATAGATGGTAGGACTATCATAAAATATATTTCCAAAGATTTTTTTTTATTGAAGTATTCTGGTATACCCCAGCATTTGATAGTGTTATTTTTGAAAATTTAACATCCGTTCCTGTGTACAGAGACGGAACTCGCGCCACTGTACTGAGCCCTTAGTTATTCAAGGAAATATAAAAGAGAAAATTTAAGTTGCAGTCCCTTAAACTGTTTCAAGAGATTCAATTAGTCCCTCAACAAGTTATTCTTTTATATTTACTATACAGGAGCCAATTTGATAAAAGATGCACCAAATTATTTCTTATATTCAACAAAGGTTAATTTTGCCTTAAATATCTTTAAAAAGAACAAAATAATCCTTTTGTTAGTTGAGTAATTTGATTTTTTTTTCTTCTGAAAGTTCATGGTCTGACTTGGATCTTAAAGGTAAAGATCATTTAAAAAAAATTCAAGAACTGACTGAATTTTTTTTTTTAAGAAAAAAAATTAAGGATCAAAATTAGAATACTCCAAATTAAATAAACTGAGAATGATATCAACTTATGGGCCTTTTTTTCTCATAATAATGGACCTTGAATTGGATCCAGCAACCAGTTCCAAAAAAATTGTACGACAATAAAAAATCTCTATTGTATCGACAATAAGATTTGATACAATTTGTATCAAATTGAAACCAATCCTGCTAATGTAACTTGATACTTTGTATGCGCTGATAGGTTAATCTCGGCCGTGTAATTAAATCACACGGACAGGAAGCCGCAAGGTCTGTGGATTGCACTCGGAGAAAACGGGAAAATTTCTCTAGAACTGGTCCACCTTAATGTTTCACACTCTAGTACACTGATTGTGGGGACCATCTGTCTGTAACAATTTGCTTAGTGTGAATTTTCTTCATACATCCCCAAAAAAATGTTTATTTCCAAACTGCAAACTGAGACCAGGAAGATGAGCACTATTTTTTCTCTAATACTTTCTCATTTCCTTTGGTAATTTTGCATGGTTTTGGTTCAAGAGAGAATATTTTTTCCTATGTCTACTTTAACTTGTTTAAGTATCATATATAGTTTGTTTCTAATTATGATTGTTTTGTTACGTCATAAATTGTTAGCCCTAATATTTTAGATCGAAGGCCGGTGCAGATTTGCTCTTAGTAAATGAGAGTCAATTGACTACTATTTATTTTGAAAATTTTCATACTTGTACATGATTTTTTTTATATAATTTAGAGTAAAATATCATGGATACTATAAAATTGTAAAATTGATCACATTTGTAATATGAAAATTTTATATAATTGACTCTCATTCATATCTGTCCCCAAAGTTAGAAAGTTTGACTCTATCCCCGCTTGTGTAGTCAATTTTATTAAATGCAATTCCTATTTTATGTCATATTAAGTAACAACTTTATCTTAATTTTCTACTGTTTGGGGAGGGTCCCCCCTAAGGTATGGGAGGGTACAATTAGAAAAGAACAGTATAGATTTAGTTTCAGTCAGGTTAAAAAAAAATTGGTGCCTATTTTAGATATAGAGAATTCATCTTTACATGGGCGGAGCTTTAGGCAAAGATGACTAAGCCACCTCTATAATTTTAAAATTTTAATTTTGTATATTGAAATTTAATTAAATTTTCGTTTGTTTAAAGTTTTTATATAGTTTTGCCTCTCTCGTAAAATGACAGATGCGTACGTGTAGCCTAGCAGTTAGAGTTTTACTTAGTGTTAATGAAGTCTTGAATTTAATTCTCACTTTTGCAATAACCATACTTTTTTAGGTATGTCTTTTCACATATTATATATTTTATAGATTAGTTTCTCTATTCAAATTTTATAGTTCCATTATTACATCTTGAAATTTATGTCAGGGTTAAAGAACGGTTTTTATTTAATAATTGTACTCTCCGGTACCTGGGAAATCTGAATTCAGAGGGGGGAGGGAGAATCTATATCTTTGCATTAACTCAAAAAGAAATCTTTTGAGTTAATGAATCTCAAATCAAGATGTGCTTGGAGATCAAATTTTACATTTTTTGAAATTTTTTTACTATTTATTAAGCCACTTTGAAAATCGCTGATCCAATGGTCTAGAAAATGTAAAATCAGCGATTTTCAAAGTGGCTTAATAAATAGTAAAAAAAATTCCAAAAAATGTAAAATTTGGTCTCCAAGCACATCTTAATATGTAGATCACATCTAACGGTTCAGATTGACTATTCGGACTTTGAAAACGGAGAAAAAGAATTTGAAAGATATGGTGCATTTGGATGCACAAAAATTTGGGTGCATTTGAACCCTCCTCTCGTATCTTTCATTTGATATTTTTATATTTAATTTACAGATAATTGCATTATTATTATATCTGTGTCACTTCGTATTTCTGACGGTTTGATTGTTTTTTTCCCCTTTCTATAAAGCTATTGTACTTTTTTGCATTCTTATCATATATACGCTGTTGGTGATTTTCATGAAAAACAAGTTCGTTTAAATTCCTCATGTTTTCTGCCTATTATCAATATTACCGTACCTTAGTGAGAATGGAGGACATTTTACTTAATTATATTTGTAAATATGCGATGAGTTTTACAATTTGAAATAATTATCCGCCGAAATTTTTATTTGTAGCAAAAAAAATAAAATAAATACCCTAGATTTGGAGATTTCTATATTTACTCAGGCTGCACAGCTAATCTGTGACCCATTTATTAGGGGGGGAGCAGGTTGGTTTAGAGGTCCCCAAAAGCACAAAAAATGCACTGTAATATCGAATATAGTTACGTTTTGGGGATTTCTAAGCCAATTTGCGGCCCCCCCATAAGGAACCGAATCCTCTGCCCCCTTGTGGGCAGGAAAATCCTGCCCACATGTGGCTTTGACCGTTCGATCTGCTTTTGGATTCGTGCTGTGATGAAGCACTTGATGAAACGGAAAAAAAAAAAAAAACTGAAAAGCTCCGTTAGCTCTCTGTTCCTGGGTCTGATCGATACTTTCCTCTCCCCTCCCGTTCATCACATTTTTTTCCTCTCCCCTTCCACTCAACACCTCTTCTCACTCACGAGCTACGCTTCTTCTCCTTTGACTCTCTTTCGTCCAATAGAGAACGAATCTGCTCCATGACTCCACCCCCCTTCCAATCTGTTCTTCCCATCAATTCGATCAACTGAAAAGTATTTTCTTTGATTGATTTATATTTTTTTTTTTGCACAGGTCTTTATCATAGTTAGCGAGCAAATATTCGTTTCATGGCAGTATTGTTGAGTACTAATTTTGTCCATTAAACTTGTTTATTTTGATGAATTTAGTAACTGCAATGAAGCCCCTTCCACCTAGCAATCCCTCATTAGTTTGTTTTCCTGGGCAGAAATACTGAATTCAAATAAACAAATACAAAAATCAATTCAGTGGGGAGCTACAACATTATGCCTCTCAACCCTCTCAAGTGTCAATCCGAATAAAAGCCCTAAAATTTCAAAAAATAAAATACCTAAACTTGTTAGTTATGATTTATGTTAAATTCAACTGGTATGCAATATGTATCTGGTAAATAGCTGATGTTGATAAAGTGTAAAAATGATATTTTCCTATTTGTGTATCAGGTAAAAATAATGTGCCATTTGCACCATGATCATCTATGTCCTGTTTTCCATATTTCTAGGAGGATTTTCACAGCTGTAAGTATGTATCACAAACTTGCTCCTAAAGAATAAGAAGCATTGCAAACTTATTAATTTTGATTTATTTATATTTTTCCGGAATGTAATGTAGTTCATGCATCTGTACCTTACAGCTGTGCAAATCCAAAATTAAGAATAATATCAGACAAACCAGCATCAACTGCTAAGCATTCTAATTGAATTACTATCAAATTTTCATTGGTGATTTATGTTTTTAAAGCACAATTTGATTTTGGCCATTGCTTTTTATAAATTTGAAATATCTTCATTTGGTCAGAATAGATATTAGCAATATATAATTTCATAGGTGGCTACTACAAATTGCATGAGATTATCATCTTGATTTGTCTCTAAAAGTTCCTCCTTCATTTACCAGTATTTGCTTTATCCACCTCTATGCATTGTAATTCCGATTCTACCCTTGTGCTTAAACCTAATTCAGATATCTCCATTGCAGTTTGACTTGATCGAGTAGATAATCCAGATGCTTCCTCCATGAGTTCCCTAATTTGTTTCAACCTTTCGAGCAATTATGTAATTGTTTTACAAAAAGAATAGCAGAAAATGGGGAAAGCATCAATTTTACTGATAGAAGAAATAAAAACACAATGACACTACTTGAATTAAGATGACAGGAGGGGAAAACATCAATTTTACATTTATTGTACTAAGTTTATTTTGTGTTTCTTTTATTGTCTTAAATCTTTTATTTTTTTTTAATCAGGCTCACGATTCCTGAGCCTTCATCCATATTTATACTATAGGTTTCAGTTCAAATTAAACCTGAACTTTTAATCAATACGAAAAATGAGGACTTAGATCCTCATTTTTCTTCAGAATTTTTTTTTTTACTAAAAATGAAGCCACTAACAGAGATGTATAATTAATTTCCAAATTTAATCAGTATGAATGATATGTTAATTTAATAATCTTATTTTTTAGTAACTAGGTTCAAAGTGTAGTAAAGAAAACAGTGAAAATGACACCTCGTAGGAGTTTATGTTGACAAGGCGGCCAGCAATACACTTAGGTGCTGTCGTCTCTCTTCTGATTTTTTAAGTGGGTCTGTTACTGGCAGATTTCCGGTCAAGGAAGTTGTACAGTCGTGAGATCTGCTGAACTCCGAAATTTATATAGTTTCAATTTGGTCAGTACATAGGAGCGGCACGAAAGAGAGTCAAGGAGAAGAAGCATAGATCGTGAGGGAGAAGAGGTGGTGAGCGGGAGGGGGGAGGAAAAGATGTGATGAGCGGGAGGTTGAGAGGAGCAGAGGTGGTGAGCGGAGGGAAGAGGAAAGTAGCGATTAGACCCAGGAACAAGAGAGCTAACAGAGCTTTTCATTTTTTTTCCGTTTCATCAGTGCTTTATTACAGCACAAATCTGAAAGCAAATCAAACGGTCAAATCTACATGTGGGCAGGATTTTCCTGCCCATAAGGGGGCAGAGGATTCGGTTCCCCCCCATAAATGGGCCGCGGATTGGCTGTGCGGCCCGGGTAAATATGGAAATTCCCCAAATCTAGGATTTTTTTGGTTTATTTTATGGTATTTAAAAAAATTTCAGAATTATCCTGTTGTTAAATAATACTATATTGAATATTTCCTTGATACCCATAGCTAGTGAAGTAAAGCTAGCGTATACTATGCTCACTGAGAAGACTTAATGAGCATAACTCCAAAATCTAAATGACAAAATTCAAACTTTTGAAACTGATCAATTTCATGAGTGATGTATGTACATACAAATTTTTTAATTTTTGGAATTCATTTAGTACAAAGTCGAATGATTTAAAAAAATGAAGATTTATGAGTTATTTTAATGCATTCATGTTTCATTATTTTTTGACCGTTTGACTTTGTGCTAAATAAATTTGAAAATTTGAAAAAATTTCATGGACATACATCACTCATAAAGTAGATCGATTTCAATAGTTTAAATTCGTCGTTTGAAATAAATTTAATAGATTTTAAAATTATACTCCCCAAACCTTCTTGGTGAGCATAATGCAAGCTAACTTTCCTCTAATTAGTGTTAAATAAAGAATGGTGAAGTTTTATGCAATAATTTTGTACACCTGTTTTCTTATTATGTAACACTGTCTGCATGATTAATTGTATTTTGAGATAATATATCCGGTAGGGATCCGGCCAAAATACATGGAGATAAAATTTAAAATTCATGTATATTATAAATATTTTGAATTTAGTTAAAAAAAATGAAATGTAACATCTGTTTGCATTATGAATTGTGAAGATATTTGACAGTGAGATTATGTTACTTACTACCTAGTAAAGTACGGATCAGTTCGAGTTATCCATTTATATCTCACTTTTTTTTGTCTTTTTAAAAAAAAAAAAAATAGTTTGACAACTGCTATCAAGTGCATATTTCTGTTTCTAAAGTCTAAATATTCAATTCGAACTGTTTTAGATGTTTTATGTATGAAAATATATTTAAAAACTAAATTTTACATGTGTTTAGAATATTTTACTATTTTTTTAAATGGATAGAATATCACTGCTTTCGGATATAGTTCATAATATTTAGATAATGTCATTTTCTATCTATTAAAAAATAGGAAAAAATTTCAACAAAATATAAATTTTGTCTCCAAACATTTTTATATAGCAAATCACTGGTCTCAAGAAAAATAAGTGCTCAACTTATATATTCAATCAACATAATATAAGTGCTGATACAAAATCAAAATTTTGTAAAGTTGATTTGTTGTTTCTAACTGTACAAATTAACCAATTACCTACAGTGTTGAGAGTTTGCACTTGGAACTCTTGGCCGTTGGAATTCACATCCCCTCAGGTTACCTGACTCAGTACAATTAAATCGGACGGCTTGAAGTTGGAATTTTTAACTTGGCACGAATCTCAAACCACAAATAATACTGCCCCCCTACTGCATCCCGAGCAGGCACCGGATAAAACTAAATCTGGGGCGTCCATGGTGCCTATTGAAGCGGGGGGATTTGCTTTGAGATTCGTGTTAAGTAAAAAGAACAATCCAGATTTGACGAGGTGATACGATTCATTTTAGTTCTGACTTCCCTCCAAAAAAAAGAAAAAATTTCTAAACTTTGCTTGTTTTATCTACCAAATCATCGCTTTCACAATATGTCAGCTGCTCCGGCTGTTTCCTCCTCAAACCCTAATCCCAGTTCGAAACCCGACCATGACAGCTGGACTATCGTCGACCGCTCTCGCCGCCGCAACCGCTTGCGCTCCACCTCCGGCGATCGCCGCCTCTCCCAAAACCAAACCCTACCCTCAGATCTTTCCTCGTCTGATCCCACGCCATGGACACCCATGGATCCGGTCGTTGATCATGCCAGATCTGTCTCTATCCTTCGCAAGATTCAATCCACAATCGACCGACTTGAGAAATCAGAATTCTACAGACGGTTTATTTCTAGCTTAAATTATTCAGAAATTCAGGATGGGCTTACTAAAATTAGGGTTTTAGAATCGGGAGAGAATTTACGGAAAATTTGGATAGTGGCATATGGTATTGGCAGTATTGAATCGTACCCAGCTCCGCGGCTCCAATTAGCTTTGATTACACTGCTAAGACGCCAGCTCGGTGCTGATGTAGCATCAGCTGAGATCTTTGACCCTGTGCTTTCTGCAACTGAGTGCCATGTAGTAGAGCAGTTGGGGTTCAAGATGGTAACTACTAATGAGCATGGCTGTAGAAAGGTGAGGCATATTTGTAATAGTGTAGGTTTTATAATTTGACAAATATGTAGTGCTGGTATGAATTTAATGTCTGTAACTGATAGTTGGTATTGACCATTGTTAGTTTCCAATTGATTAGGATCCTGCAAACAGTTGTGAAATATTATGCACTGAAGCAAATAAAAAAGAGCCCAATTATACTGATATCATGTGCAAAATGTTAAAAGCACCTCAAGGTATGTTACATGTAGTTATGTACTAAAATATTAGCCATTCCAGTTACATTAGAGAGGCCAATAACAGTAATGTGGTTCTATCCAGTCAAGGTGCATGAAGCCTGGCTATGATTCAATTATGTAAAGCCGTTGATCATTTTGTATGGTACAGTGTCCTCATTTTCAAATTAAAATGTAACATCGATATTATAGGTAACGCCTGAAACACCTACACTATTCTTCATGCCACACTGTGAAGCTGTCCTGTATGACTCTCTGCTCAGAACTAATTGGCAACCGTCGAATTTGAGAAGAATGGCTGTGATCGGCAACAGCTTTACAAAATATGCAAGGTATGTGTCAGAGGCTGGCAAGTCCATCGGATCTGTGAAAATACAGGAGGTTGCAAGATGCGTGCTTGAATCAAGAAATTTTGTGAGGGAAGTAGGGGTAGAGTGGGAATTCTGTGGGGAGGAGACCGGCTTAGATCTTTTCCAGGCATTTCATGATACCAGTTGGCATTTTTTTAATGTGGAAGGCGGTACTGATTTGTTTTAAGATAAATGACTGAAGTGATAAGATTGGGTTGTTTTTTTTTTCTCTCGATGCGCTGTAAAGTTTACCTATTATTTTGGTATTTTTTTGGCTGCTGGGTATCAGTTTATTTTTGTTTGTTTAACTGACTTTATGAAGCGACGTGCATGTATCAAATGTTAAAAGTTTAATAAGACTGGTAATTTTACTTTTTGGCAAAGCTTTCATATTTTATAGTTTATACATAGTATTCTTGATTGAATTTATATCTTGAATTCTGGGCTGATTATTGGTCTTATAACATTATACTGGTTTCTTTTTTTTATTTTATTCAATCAATATTATATCTTAGATGATAGCTTTCGGTTTGTATAAACCATTATCTAGATGGAAGAGGGGAATTTGAGGGCTTTCGATACAAAAGTGGATCATTAATTGCTTTGTTTAATTAATAAATTCTATTCTTAAGTTCTATACCATGCACCATTGCTTGTATTAAGCCTTCTGGTCCAATTCCACCGGGTGTTGCACAGTTTCGGTTTGGTGGTGAAAGTGAATGGCAAAGCTCACGAGGTTTTGGATTTGGCCAGAGGGCCTGCCGCTTCGAGTGAAGTGAGGCACATCTGATGCCGACTTGGAACCATTCGATTTGCTTCATAATTCGTATGTGTTTGATCAGCATGGATATTGAAGTGCCGAGTACAAATCATGAAGCGAATCACATGGTTTCGAGCGGGCGTGGGACCGATTTGGATCCGATGCCTATCAAATGCACCCCGCTCCCTGCTTTCAGAGGCTGAGGGAATTGAACCATCAAAGCATGTGCAATTGAAGTGGGTGTGCCAGAATACTGTGAAGAGGAGAGGTCTCGCGAAGATCATATTATATACTGTGGAGGAGCTGCTTTAAGATGCATGCTGAGTTAAAAGAACGGTCAGGATTTAATACTTGCACCTCAGCTACCTAGGTACCTGGAGTGATACGGATTCAATACGATCTTTCATTTGAACAAGCATAGAGGCTAAAGAACAACAGTACCAAAGAGATGCTGATGTTTTACTTGCTCAGGTTGTGAATGAGAATGCCGCATGAGATGCTAATTTATGTGTCGAGTTTTGAATTTTGTTGGTTGTTAACTTGTAACACCTTGGGTCTAGTAATGGTAACAATGATAATAGTAAAAATAGAGTAGAAGTAGGGTGTTCTTAAGCTCAAGTCTCTTTGTGAATTTAATTCAAAAACCCATCGGATTGATTTCAAGTGACACATCCAAACCGTTGAAACTAATCTACTTCACAAGTGATGAGTTTACATGTCAAATTTATAAATTTTCAAACTAATTTAATATAAAGTCAAGCAATAAAAATTGATGAAAAATGAACACATTAAAATTAACTTATAAACCATTTTTTTTGACCGTTTGACTTTATACTAAATTAGTTCGAAAATTTATAAATTTGACATATAAACGCATTACTCGTGAAGTAGATCAGTTTCAACAATTTAGATGCATCGTTTGAAGCCAATTCAATAAATTTTCGAATTAAGCTCACAAAGAGACTCGGTGAACTTAAGAACACCTAGTTCTAATCGTAAAAATAATATATGTATAATATGAGGCTTTTCTTTCACTAGCGAATAATGATAATAGTGAATGCTACTGTAGCATGAAAATATATCAGTTTTTTTTTTAACTTCAGTTAGAGTCATGTCCGCTTGGTTGGTAAAGTGGACTTCGCAAAAATATATTTACTCAATTGCTTTTTAATTACTCCCTTGTAAAATGACCGTCTGACTATTCATTTGTTTGTTGCTGTTTATTGCTGTTTTTTTTTTTTTTTGGTTTTTTGTTTTTGGAGTAAAGGTTAGAGCTCAAGCTATCCACTCAACTATTTAATATTTTTTATTATTACAAAATGATATTTTTTTCTATCTAAATTTCAAACTCGTAACCTTTCACACAAGACACCATATACCTTTGTCGCTATTTATTAGTTTTAACAAATTATATTCATTAATTACTATTTGCTCCTTCATAACATAACATAACATAGTACTAGTGATGAAGTCGCATATGTATTTAGAATAGGGTTAAAATGATTGATGCCTTTCATACATCCAGCGTATTAAAATGCGGTCTATATGATCGCATATGCATATTTGGTTTCAATCCGTATAGGAAATTTCTATGCGGTCTAACATGCGGTTCCGCATATGCTACCGCATATTCGGTAGGATATTACTACTGCATATTCAGTCGCATATTACCGCATATTACTACAAACTTGTTTGTATGATACCACATATTACCGTATACTTGTTTATATATGTATGAATTCTTATTTTAAAATCCTCATATATAAGTCCACATGAAAATATGCATTTGGACTGTTATAAAAAAAAAATGTTGTTATATTTATAATTTTATCAAATGCTGATTCACTGATAGCTGCTATCAGTTTTTCAAAAAAAAAAAAGACTGTTATATAAGTCCGTATGAAAAATCTGCATGCCGCATGAAAATCACATTTTAAAACATTGCATACATTAGTTTTGTCTCATATATTTTGATTGTTATTAAAGTCCAAATAGTAGGTCCAAAACATTTAAAATGATGTCTATATTAAAATGTATTTAGATATTAAATTTTATATTTTCTTTTAGAAATTATTTACTATTTTTTAGATAGATACAAAATTATTGGTTTTGAATGGTCCAAACTATATAAAACATGCTAATTTTGTACATATTTAAATAAATAGTAAGAAAATATAAATTTTTGTCTCCAGATATATTTTAATACGAAGATCATATTGAGCAGTTTAGACTTCAGATCAACTATTTAGACTTTCAAAAGAAAAATTAAATTGTAAGGCGCAATTAAGATGTGAAAGACACAAAACATTCGAACCATACTTTTTTTATTTATATGCTTTTCTAAAAAAAATTAGAACAATGTATTAAGATTCATAAAATTATAAATTTATATCTTACTCTAACATATTATTCAAAATATGTTTTTGTTTATATTTTTTTTCAATAAAAAACTATTCAAATATACTTAATAATATTCAATAATAATTATAAATTTATGTCTCTCTAACTTTTGTAACATCATTGGTTCCGCCCCTATGTGATACCATGTCATGTGGTAGAGGGTATTTTCTTTAGCATGGTTGTAGGAAAGCGATGTAACAAATAAAAGTATTGGGCTATACATCACGATGTTTTCATTTTGAAGTTAGATGAAAAATGTTGTTATGACGTGTACATGTTGATATCGATTGATACAAACTTTTAATTGGTATAGATCATGTCCAATAACTATTTATATTTTTGTTATGACGTGTACATGTTTATATCTTTAATTGGTATTCTCTAAAACCAATAACTATTTGCATAACTAGAAAGTCTTGATAAAGAAGACTGAAAATTAAAATATATAACATGATGAGTGAGATTTGAATCCAATACATTTCAACTGTAAGATAAAGCTCTAACAACTAGATTACAAATAAATATTTGATTATGAGTGAGTCTATAGTACTATGCATATCACGGGTTGTTACTGTGCTACGGCTCTATATTCGAGTTTTCAAATCCTAACGGTCGATCCAAACCGTTCATCTTGTTCTCCATATTAATATGTGTTTGGAGATCAAATTTTACATTTTTTGAAAATTATTTACTATTTTTTTAGATATTTAGAAAATCACTTGATCTGAAAATTCTGGACCATCCAAAAACAGTGATATTCAATAAATCTAAAAAAATAGTAAAAAAATTTCAAAAAATGTAAAATTTGGTCTCCAAACACATATTAATATGGAGAACAAGATGAACGGTTCGGATCGACCGTTAGAATTTGAAAATTCGAATATAGAGCCGTAGCACGCTAACAAATCGTAATATGCATAGTACCATAGACTCACTCTTTGATTATTATTGAGGGGTTGAACTATATAGAAAGTTTTGAAAAAAATAAAATTTAATTAAATTTCAATATATATAACTAAAATTTTAAAATCACATGGGTAGCTTAGCCACCTTTCCAATACACTGAGATCCGTCCCTGACTATTTGCAATAAACTTCTTTTTAGGCCCTTTAAATATATTATTGTTGTCACTGTCACAGTTGTCATTACTTCAGTAATAATAATAGAAAAAATAATTAAAAATGGATGAAAAAGATAAATATCTTTTTTTATATATAAAAAAAATAGAAGAACGAAGAATGCGAGCCTTGGAATTTTTTTCCATTCAAGAGATGAAGAAAACCTTTTAACTTGTTTTGAACATCTTTCATTTATTTTACTTGTGTTTGTAAACAAAATGTTTATAACATTCCAAATTTAGTATTTTGTCTCTTGACCATTATTAGATAATAATAGATTCCACTAGAAAGAAATAACGAAGAAAGTAGTATTTATGATTTTTAAAAAAGAAGAAGAAGAGAGATTTGTCATTTAATTTAATGTGCGAGTAATCTCAACAATAGCATCGTTAATTTAAGTATTTATTTATTTTTACATTGCCGCCAAAATTAGCTGAATCCACAACAAGCCAATCTTCGATCTGTCTCCAAATCAGACGGCTAGGATCTCTTGCTGATTTAGGGCGTGCGCGTGGTGCTTCTCTAAATAGCACTGGTTAACCGTTGGAGATATCGGATCTAATTCAATAACCCGATTTTAAATTACTATTTTTGGAAATATTCATTTGCATATGACACTTAAATGGCCAAAAAATTATGGAGAAAATGCATTACGGTGCAATCATATAAATATGGTAATATTGAATAATCCAAAAAAAAAGAAGAGAGACTTCATATTTCTCTTACAAATGAAATGTTACTGTGTATCATAATTGGCCTTCATAAGTTTCAATTCTCAAAATCACATTGTATACACTTAAAATTTTGATTTTATTTTCTTAAATGTTATATTTTCATATAAAATTTATTTTTGATAAAAAATACATTATCAAATGTCAAATTTTTTTTTTGTAATACTAAATTTGTGAGTAAGATGCTAACGAGCATAATAGATATCGAAAATTTCAAAATACACTAATTACCTAAATATTTTGAAGTAAATACTAACATGTAGTATATAGTTTTAAGTTCTAATTTCTAAATAAAATTATGTTGTTGTCGCTATAAAAGGGTAATGGTTTTAACAGATTAGGTTTGGCTCCATGCAGCGCACTGACTATAGAATCAAAACAGGGCTGCACATGGTTGTGCACTGCACGCAGATAAAGCTGCTCTGTTAAAATCCTTATCCCTGTAAAAAGGCGATTCGATTAATTCGGATTTGCTCAAAAAAGGACCCGCTATGATAACGGGTCGAATTGTTCCGTGGGGCCCTCCGGACCTTCTCTGTCTCTCTTCTTCGCCCGTCTTCTTTCTTCTCCTTCTTTCTTCTTTTTGCACTTTAGTCCCTATCTTTTTCAGAAATTGCAAACCAATCAGCCACGCTCTTTCTCTCTCTTTCTTCTCCTCCTCACCCTTTTTATCTCACTTGACACCTTCTCCCACGCCCCTACAGCCCATCTGACGCCCCACAATCATCCACGTCACCATCTTCTTCTTCCTATATAAATCCTGAGCGCCTCCGTTCCTTCTAGGGTTTCCTCCAAGCCCCAATTGTCGATCCCATCGCTTTCTTTCCTCTTTATCCACCAAATTCTCGCCGACCAATCTACAATCTCTCTCGATCACTTCTCTTTCTCATGCGATCTCTATTCTGATCCGATTCCCCACACAAATTTTGAGTTTCTCCATGGCGATCGTGAAGATTGGCAACGCATTTAGGGGTTCTCCATCAAGTCACCAGTTGTATGAAGAGGAAGAAGATAATGAAGCACAAACTACATCTGGATCGTCAGATTCAGCTCAGACCGATACTTCAGGCTCCACCTCTGGTTCTTCTGGGTCTGAATCAGACTCCGGAATGGGTCCTGACGAGCCAGACCTAGACCTGACTGGGCCAGTTGAACCTGGTACCAACTTGTGCCAGGTCAGGGACCAGACGTGTGCTCTACCCACCGAGCTCTATGCTTTAAACAATTTATCAGATATTCTGTCCATCGAGACATGGAATAAGTGCCTCACTGAAGAAGAAAGAGTTGCTCTTTCGGGTCTATTGCCTGACATGGACCGTGAGACCTATGCAAACACCTTGTCGGAATTATTTGAAGGTAATATTGCTGCTATTTTGATCTTTATAGGCCTTTGTCATTGAGATATTAGCGGCATGGACTGGTTTGTGGCTTTGTGCAGTATTGGCAACAACTGAAAATTGCAAGTTCTTTTATTTCTTTTTAAAAAATATATCTAATGGCATGTACCAGTTAAGTTCTATTTGTCAAGATAGAATGGAATATAGCCTTTTTAAATTTTGCTATGTATATGGTTCTGTGTAAACTTGGCTGATAGTGTTTACTAATCAAGTGTTCTGGCTTGCATGTATTGTCCTATTTGGACCCACTACTGGCTAGTACCAATTACTTTGTGCTTGCTAAGACCATCATAAGGAATTTTCCACAATCTCGTCTAGACTTTTATGTTTCATTGAAGAGTTCATTTTATATAAATTTACTAATGTACATTTCAGGTAAAAATTTCCACTTTGGGAGCCCAATGACTACATTATTTACCCAGTTAAAGGGTGGCCTCTGTGACCCAAGTATTGTACTGTACCGCCGTGGGCTGAACCTTTTACAGAAGAAAAAATACTACATCAACCTTAAAATTTACCATGATTCCATGCTTGGTTCTTTAATGGAGATGAAAGATGCCTGGGAGAGTTGCAAGGGTTACACTGTACAAGAGAAATTACAGTTTTTTGATGTTATAAAAAGTCAGAAGTCTCTGCCAACTATTGAGAATGACAAGAGAGAGTTCGAATCTGAAACTGACTCTCAGGAATTGGAAATTTATCTTAAGAAGAAGGAGAAGAGTAAATATGGAAAAGGTATTGTACCAGAGCCAGTGAAACCAAAGGAGAAGGTGAAGAATTATGGTGGTAATTTTGGGAATACACCGTATGATTACCATGGCAAAAAGCCGGGCGTGAATCAGGCTGTAACTGTGGCTGCTTTCGGGCACCGCTCATCGGAGAATTCCAGAAAGGGGAAGCAATTTGATAAAAGGGAAGATTTGGTTTACCCGAGGCATCAGGGTAAAATTAAAATAAAGCAAGCCACACCTTTGAATCCTCGGTTGCACAAGAATAACATTATGGAGAGGTCCACTCGAAAGGCAAAAACATACCATCAAAATGAGGAGACTGAATCTGATTCATCAGAGCAACTTGCGGAAAGTGAAGAAGCTCGCATGTTGAATTATGGCAAAACCAAGAAGGCTCAAGAAGTGACTTTACCAGTTAAAAGAGAATATAGCGAAATTTCACGAGAAGTAGAACCATTTTCTACAAAAGCAAAAAAGAAGAGCAAAACAGGTGAGTCGAGTTACGCAGAAGAGGAGGTACAGCTGGTTAAGAAAGTTTACATACCTGTTTCTAGGGACAAGGTAAAGCTACCACCAGTTGAGAGTTATACCCTTGAGAGGAAACGCAAACCAGTAGCAGACCCAGCTTATATTTCACAGCAGGTGAGCTGTGATACCAAATCCAGTTTGAGTAAAATAAGGGATGATTTGAGTAATAGTACTAAGCTAGCTACTAATGAAGAGTACTTTGGCGAGAGTAGGGTGTCTGCCCCACCTCTCTCTAGTTGCTCCAAAAGAGCAAAAGGAAAGGTAAATGTTGCTAGCAATAACAATTCAATACAGATGGAAAAGCAGGTTGATCCATTGGGTCCAAGTCAGCATCTCGGGGATGTCAACGTGACAAAGAAGAAGGGCAAGAAGAAAAATGATCCAGTACAAGAACTTAAACCTGTTATCCCTTCAGAACCTGTCTTGCTGGAAAAGAGCTTACCAGAACCAGAGCCAGAACCTGAAAAACCAGTAAAGAAACCATCCATTTTAATCACCCCTACAATTCATACTGGTTTCTCCTTCTCTATCATTCACCTCCTGTCAGCTGTGAGAAAAGCGATGATTTCGCCTGTCGAAGAAGATACTGCTGGTAGTATTGGCTTGAATTTGAAAAAAGAACAGAAGCCCAGCCTACCTTCTCTAACAGTGCAGGATATAGTCAACCGGGTTAAGTTAAATCCAGGAGATCCTTTTATCCTTGAGACCCAAGAGCCACTTCAGGATCTGGTGAGAGGTGTATTGAAAATACTTTCTTCCAAAACTGCTCCTCTTGGGGCAAAGGGGTGGAAGCAGCTTGTGTCGTATGAAAAATCAAACAAGACCTGGACTTGGGTGGGGCCTGTGAACCCAGCCACCTCAGACAATGATCCAGTTGAAGAGGACACCTCATCTGATGCGTGGGGCATACCCCACAAAATGCTGGTCAAGCTGGTTGATGCATTTGCAAACTGGTTGAAAAGCGGGCAAGATACACTTCAGCAGATCGGTTCCCTCCCACCCCCACCGGCCTCTATGCTCTCCTGTCCAGACGAAAAGGAGAGGTTCAAGGATCTTCGTGCACAAAAGAGCCTAAATACAATTAGCCCCAGTTCTGATGAGGTCAAAGCTTATTTCCGCAAAGAGGAGGTTTTGAGATACTCTATACCAGATCGAGCCTTCTCTTACACAGCAGCAGATGGTAAAAAATCAATGGTAGCACCGCTCAGAAGAGGTGGTGGTAAGCCCACCTCAAAGGCGCGGGACCACTTCATGCTGAAACCCGACCGGCCACCCCACGTTACGATTTTGTGCCTCGTCAGGGATTCGGCCGCAAGGTTGCCAGGTAGCATTGGAACTAGGGCTGACGTGTGCACCTTATTGCGAGACTCACAATATATAGTGGAAAATGTGGAAGATGCGCAGGTAAACCAGGTCGTTAGTGGGGCCCTTGACCGGTTGCACTATGAGCGGGACCCATGTGTGCAATTCGATGCAGATAGGAAGTTGTGGGTTTATTTACATAGAGATAGAGAAGAAGAGGATTTTGAAGATGACGGTACATCCTCAACTAAGAAATGGAAGAGACCGAGAAAGGATGGTACAGATGCCGATGCTTGTGCTGTTGTTGGTGAGTCCCGTTTGGATCCAGATGCGGATGGTGGCACAGGAACAGGTGCAGGTGCAAGTACATCCACAGATCCACCTATTGAGAAGGTGGAGAAGGTGGAGAAGGTGGAGAAGAAGGCAGAGAATGTTAGTGAAATTGTGCCCCTGGCCAGTAAATCTTTTACCGGAGGTCCGGTGTCTACCACCGGTCTGATCAGTACATCTTCCTCTGGAGGTCTGTCATCTACCGCCGGCCTGATTGCTGGTAAAGGTTTTGGTGTTGGTACAGGTTTCAGTACGAGTACAGTTCTGGGTGGTAATGCAAAGATGCTGTGTCGTGAGAATTCAACAAACGATGATTTTGATGATGAGGATGCTGGGAAAGAGAGGCTCTTTGGCGCAATCTTGATGTGATTTAAGGTTAGGGTATTTTTGTCATTTGCCTGCGGCTGGTTCTACCTGAGCTTCAAGCTATAGGTAATTAGTATTATCATTGTATTAAGAAGAAGAATTTTTTCGTGAACCGAGGTTTCTCAATTCTGACGTATGCTTCATGTTCAACTCTGTGCAGAGTCAGAATAACTGGTGTGTACCATTCTTCTGTGTATAGACGTGACGGTTCATTGGCTTCTTTTACATTTACTTTTGCAGCTGCTATGTTTGTAAATTCTTCTCTAGTGTAGTGAGATATTGCACAGTTTGGAATCCCAAAATGTGCATCTCTTGGCATAGCTAATTAGTAAAGATGCTTAATTTTGTTCTGGAGATTAGATAGATCTCTTGTATCATTTCTCTAAACCCTCCCTCGCAATTTGCTTGTATATAGAAATCGCCTTTTAGTTATTTGGCTTAGTTTACAGTTATGGGGCAATCTGCCAATTGTGCCTGATATTTCCCTGGTGTTTTGTTGTTTTTATTTTGGCTTCTATTTCTACTCTTGTTTAAATTTTGTTATGGGGCCAAATGTTTTTCTTTTTCATTTTTTTTTTCATGTTTTGAGAAATTGCTGCAACGTTCATTTTGAAGAGAAGAGAATTTTATTTTGTCTTTTATTTTATGGTACATCTGGAAGATGCCCTGCTCCGTAACGAGACTTTTATTAGAAGTATTCTTGATAGCGATGCTCCATGCTATTTTATTAGAAATATTTGTAGACGGTTCAGAAGAAAAATACAAAGGAAACAGGCCTGAAAACTCCTAAATATTTTGTATCTTGTACATCAGTTTATTAATAATAAATATTGATTCGGGTTATTTGTAACCGTCTTTCTAATAAATTAAATTATATTAAATTATCTAGTATTTTATTTATTTTTTAAAAAATATATTAAATATTTTTAATATTTCAATATAAAAAATAAATCAATTATAAATGTTTCTATTTAAATAAAAAAATTCAAAAAAAGTTGAAACCTCAAAAAAAATTTTAAATGCAAATTTTTTTTTTGTTGTTTTGGAATTCCAAAACCGCAACTTTTTTTGCGGTTTTAAACTGAATTATTGCAAAAAAAAATTTGTGGTTTGAGTAGATTTCAAAAAAATAGAAAAAAATAGATAGTTTCTAAAATTTTATATTTTTTTAATATTAATAAAATTTCGGTGTTTATTGTGTCCATATATATTTGCCTATTATATTGATGCACATTTTAGTTAAGAAGACTTTTGACTGCTATCAAGCCATTTTTTTTTTTGAGTGAAGTTAGATGTGGCATCCAACTATTTTAATATTCACAAAAAAAAATATTTGGGTTTTGAAGTGACATTCTATACGGTGAATATTGTTTTTGTGGCTAAATCAAATATTGGTTCTCTTACACCAATTTATTTGAAAAATATTGTAATTGTCAACGGTAGTTTTGATCTTCCAAATTTGTTTCTTAAACCTCTTAAAAAAATACATGACCATTGCATACTTAAATATTATAATAACGCACTTCGTATATCTTTATTTTTTAAAAAGTTGACCAAAAAAATAAGAGGAAATTATTTTGGGGATGGAAGATTGGAGCTACGTATAATATGTCAAAAACAATAATTTCAAAATGTTCAAATATAAAATAGACATTAGATATGTCCCTTTCCGGTGCTATTATGGTGATGGGTAAAGATTTTATGGCACGTGATTTCGATTGTCTGATTCCGATCCAACATTGACAATCTGACGTGACTTTAAAACAGAAATTTATTTCGGATATAAATCTGCTGTTATTTCAAAGGTATGACAGGACCATGTTATTTTGTTATAACCATTTAAAGTTTTTCAAGCGCGAATCTCAAGAGAATTTTTTGTGTCTGAATCTCGATAATCAACGGTTGAGATCGGAATAACATAATCCTGTTATTCCTTTGGAATAACAACATATTTATTCTCATTTATTTCAGATCACATATTATGACAGCGGACCAGCGGAGTGAATGCGAGTTCGATACTCTGCCACTCGGGAGTGGGAGCCGTTTAATTGGACATAGTTCAAAGTTGATTCTATATCTGATTGATGATTGATATTATTCACTTCGCATTAAGATTTGTGTGTATTCTAATACAATTTAGATTATATTTAGCCTTTCATTTAAAAAAAGAAAAAAATTCCGTGTGCACTTAGTATACAGAAATTCTGAAACTATTTATGTGAACTGAACATTTCTGATCGGACATCAACTTTTTATCCAATATCTTCGGACATTTGTTTCTTAATACATGTGCACTTGAATTACATAAATATCACGCATAAATATTAAAGAAGTGCACACCACACACGGATCATAAACTGGTCGGACAGTTTCGAGTGTGCACCGAACCGATTTGAATCCGATAATATATGGAGATATTATTTTTTTGAGAAAATATATAAAGACATTACAATATTACATCCGAAGCGGACTCCTGTTCTAAGGAACTTGTAGATAGATTTGGAAATTATGGAAGCAATCGGTGTAAGTAAAAGAAATAGCACTATACATCAGAGAAAGATGCTTCTTATATGCTTCTGTTATATATTATTTTTCATGTAAGAATATTTTATTTACAATGAAATATCAGCCTGCGCCTTTTGACTGAGTTGCGCTGGTTGAGCCTAAATTGCGCTGCCGATAGTGAATTTGGTTGTGTTTGTACAGTACAACTAAAGAATCATGCATGCATAGGTGCACTAGCCTGTTCTCTTATAACATTAATTTAATTGTTAACCAATTATTGAACTAATACCAAAGAACAATATACAACTTTGATGTATTGTAAACATCAAAGTTATGCGATGACCACGTAATGAAAATGAACTAATTAATCTATACAACTCCAGCTAATTCATTAGTTAGTAAAACTTACACGTGATGACCACTTAAAATAAATATGAAGAAACGATGCAAGCATATGAACAAATTTATGCATCACCCTGAGAAATCATCTGCCATTCAGTACAATTGCAGAGCAGTTGTCAATATATCAGTTTAAATTATTTGTTATTTCGATCCCTGAGTTTATTTTTTCAGACCAGCATTAACTACAGCTATAATTATAAATTTCAAATTACTGCACATGTATAAATTAGAGAATTGTTCTCAATGAGATTGCTTCAGTAAATTGGTACTACTTTTTATGTCATTTCAGCCTATATAACACAAACTTCAAAACTCATCGAATCGACTTTAAACGGTAAATCCAAACTGTTCAAACTGATTTACTTCATTAGTTGTGCGTTTACATGCAAAATTTATAATTTTTCGAATTTATTTAGTATTAAGTCAAGCGGTCAAACGCACAAGTTTTTAGTTAATTTTAATACATTCATTTTTTAACATTTTTACCTCTTGATTTGATACTAAAAAATTTACATTTAAACACATCACTTATAAAGTAAATCAGTTTGAATTAGTCATTTGAAGTCTATTCAATCAATTTTGAAGTTAGTGGCATATATACTTATGTTATACTAGTCGGACTCCTTACGTATAAGATATGTCGCACCATACATAGATGAGACTATCTATTGTCAGAGAAAATTCAAATAAAAAGATGAACGGGGTTGTGTAATTTTTTGGTATTTAGTTAGGTATTGCGATCTACCATCTAATAGCATTATTAATTCTCAAAGCTAGCAGCTTCCTCAGCAAACTAACGATGTCCCTTGTTTTAAATGCTCTAACGGTTTGATGTTAATATTTTCACATTATATATATTTTTAAATGGATAAACTACATGCAAGTTGTATGCATTTTTTTTTACTGATTCTTCATTTTTTATGAGGTCGAACATCTCACATTGAGGTGTAATGTATAAGCCTCAGACATTGCTAAGTTCTACTGATAAGAATATTAAAACAAGTACCAAGTTTTAAATTCAAATTCAAGCACAGATAATAGCTCAAGATCTTCTGTAATACCGCATAAGGTTCTCTCATACAATTAACAAAACCCAATTCTTCACAAGATCAAGCTAGGCAAGCTGTGCTAAAAACAATAATAATAATAATAATAATAATAATAATAATAATTAATAACATAATGACTATAATACCCACAAAACAAATATAAATGAAGAAAATAACTATAAACAACCTTACAAATCACTAAAGACTAAACTGCCCGCATCTCTCCTGTACATTCTCTGTATCATAATAAGTTGATATATAACCTCAGAATATATAATGCTCAACCTCCACTTCAATTTTTTGCTGTAAGTGGAACCCGTGGATCCCTCGTAGGTTGTGAAGGCGACTCATACGAACCCCCTGAAGGATGCTTTACATCACCATTGACTTGTTTGTACGTCAACTTCCCTTCCCAAAACGAATTTAACAACTCTTCAAAATCAGGGGTTCTCAATTCCTCTATGTACTCTACACTAGGCAAGTTGATTTCCCGTTTTCTTGGTGTAGAACAAGATGGCTCGTCCAACTAGTACATGTAATGTAAAAAACATAAATTAGAAAATTTTCCTTCTTTCCCACAAAAATTGTATACAAAATTAGAAAACGTGTGTACCAGATAATCCTCGTCAAGGCACTTGCTGGTATTTTCAGTAATCTCGACGACCTTAACATAGTGGCCACTTCTCAATTCCATTATGCCATCATGGCATGGCTCCAGAATTGCATTCATGTTTTGACAGGCATCATGATCTAGTTTTAGTGAACCTGGCAAAAATTTTAAGAGTTATTATTATCCACCTTCCTGTGGTGTAGATTTCTAATTTTAGTAAATCAAGAAATTACACAAGATGGTGTACTTTATGTCCCTAAGCATTTCAATTTTGAAATGAGCATATTTGGAATAAATGAAAAGCCAACAACTTTTCCTTTTTAAATAAAATTGACTGGAGACCTCGAACCCTTGATCGAAGGTTTAGTGACTAACTGACTATAGAAGTAAAATTGATGACACTTGATCATTTGCATCATATACTCTTAAGAAAACTAGTCAGAAAGAAAGAAAAAGTTCTTACTATCAATGGAAGAAAGGAGCTCATCATTTGCTAAATCAACATCCTGAAGAGTTCTTGTAGCAGCTGAAGAAAACTGAGTACGTACCAATTGATTTGCCTCCATCCCCCTCCTTTAAGTCATAAAACATTGTGGTTAGTTCACATTAATACGTAAACATCAACGTGTATTATTTTTTCATTTATCCATATTTTCAGGAACCTCACGATACATGGCAAGTACAGAAGATGTTTGACAATCAAATTTAAGCACTAACTGGAGAAGTACAGGATCATGCTGTCCAGAATTATAGAACCTAAGATAATATCATTATAATTGGGCAATGACTAATGAACACTTTTGTGCAAGCTGATGGGCAAGTTTGTCCGGAGAAGATGAGTATTATAAAATAGGTGTTCGACACTCCAGACAACTCTAGATGTACTTTATGCAAAAGGAGATATGAATATATTGTTTTTTTGGAGTGATATATTGTAATGACTAAAACAAATGTTAATTCTTTATGAATTATAAACTAAATGCCAGAAAAACATAATAGATAAATTACCTGACAATAGAATCGACAGAATCCACATTATCTTTCCCAAGGCTAAGTAAAGAATTGTGAGCATTTCTCCATTGCTCGGACCCCAAGCTTGTTTTTTCCTTGCTACATAATTAAAACAAAAGTAAAAAAAAAGTCAATTACAGAAATGGTCTATGAACAATCACATGCACCCATTTTATTCTCTTAAAACAACCTTTATATTTATTTGCTTCTACCATCAACATGCAGAATTTTCTTGGAAATGAAAGGTTCTCCAAATACCAGTTTAGCCATATAATTCACTCTAAGAAAATAAATGAGTACCATTCTTGGAAGCCATTATCAAGAGAGATTCGGCCAGCTTCTACAGAGGCAGTATTCTCAACATAGTTTTTCTCAGCTTCCTGCATGTAAACTTCCCACTCTTGTTTTGCAGAGGAAGTAAAGTTACGTGCAGTTGAGATTTCCTTTTGAAGATTACCAGTTCTTTCAGCTGCACCTGTCCTGAGACCATCAATTGCTGTTTGCACCTGGAAACCAGATACCAAAGACAATGATGTATCAAGTGTCAGATTGAATTAGTGATTTCTATATTATAATTCAGTACAAAAAGAAACTGAAGACAAGGATGTAACAGGAGCAGCAATAGTGATGGCGGTGGTACAAGCTACAAATGTAGTAAGCATAACAGCACTACTAATAACAAAAAATGTATTAAGGAAATAAAACGAGATAACAAAAAATTCTCATGTACCAATTGTTTTTTCCTAGCACTTGAGATTGCGAGCATCTCAGCTACTTTCTCCAGAAGTTCTCTCTCCTCATTCGCTGCACACTCCTACCCCGATGAAAATTTAAAATAAAAATTGGAAAGACAATGTCAAAACAAGTTATTTTTTAAGTCCTTGGTAATATACATTGAAAGAAAAGAGTACCTCAAATTTCTTCTCAAGCTCAAGGAGTTGGCTGTTTTGCACAGTTTGTGACTCATCCAATATACTGCTGAGGTTTGATGCATGAACATCTAATGAATCAAAGAAACTCGATGTGATACTTGAAATACCTCTTGTTGCCTCTACTGCTCTAAGATACCCCTATTGCATAGAAAAGAATGACACTATTACAAAATTTGTGCAATTGTGTCAAGAATACATTTGGATAGAAATTAATTTAACAACTGGAAAGAAATTACAATTTTCCCATGATTGAGAAAAATTACAACATGTTTGGCAAAGAAGAGCTCCTGACCTGGCGTTGCTTTTGAGCAAATTGGGAAAGCTTTTCCTCTTGTTTTGAAAGACTGCTCTGAAGCTCATTCAGTAATTGATCTGCCTCTGTTGCAATTCCCTTGAAGCACTGTAAGAACACACATATGATTCTGATTGATTAACCAATTGAAAAGATTTCACATGTACCCTGGCAAATTGTTAAAATAACATTTATACACAGTCCCTGCAGAAAAGAGGAACATCACGTCTGACCTTAAAACCTCAGAAGGATCACACATAACCCTAAAAATAAAAGATTGATATCTTATAAACCCGTTCCTTATTGGCACCAAAAAGATCCCTACTACCTCACTGTTTACCCCACATAGATGAGGAAGAAAAGGGTTTACTTTGGGCTTTTCTTAAAGAAATTAGGAAATAGGGCCATAAGCATTTCATGGTGTCATGGCAAAAAATGATTTCCTATTGGTACAAAGTACTTCATAAATTTCTGTAATAAAGAGAGAATTACTTACTGTTTCAAGAGATTCAGAATGCGACTTTACTTGAGAATTCAAATTTTCAAATGTTGATCTCGAATTCTTTTCAAGTTCACCTCCTAGATCATCTAACGACCCAATGCCTGTACCATACATTCCCTTTAGCTTAGCAACTCTTTCCTTTAGTCCTTCAGCAGCCTGATTAAAGACATATCAATGAACAGATAAGCAAATGTCAAATGAAATATATAAATGACGATGTATATCAGTACATATTTTAAAAATGTACTGGGACAAAAGTGTTGGTTCCACACACGTTGCAATTAGTATTGGATCGTACTTACCATTTGAAGTATGTTTTCCTTGAAGAACATAAATAATATCATGTGCTCTCCTACCTAATTAGAAACTCACCCACTAACATTGAAAAATTGCATTTACTTCTTTCCCGCAATTTATTGGAATGCCCAAATTGTTCTACTTTTTCTTCCTCGTTTATGTTTGAATAAAAAATCATGGATGGACATTTTTTTGGAGTAAATTAAAGATGAAATAAAACGGATACTTTTCTTGCTTTCAAGGGGTACATATAGTAATCTTAATATCTTTTCTTTAAGGAAACTTTTATATCTTAAAAAGACATAAAAGGATATTCCTTGTTTTCCATGTTAATACGACCCAATAAACATTTTGCAGGTACAGATGTTATTTCAGGCTTTGTTTAAAAGTTGAAAAGCAAAAGCAAGAGGGAATGCCTCAGATTTCGAAGAAACAAAGGATTGCATATCTGATTCCAATTCCTGAAGCTGGCTCTCCTGTTGTAAAACCGATGCAGAAACTGTGTTGTGCAATAATTCCAGTTGCTCTGTTAATTCTGACTGAAATTTCTGTACGAGGACCTTATTCCCCTCCTCTACCTTGTCTTTTCTCTCTGTTCAGAAATAATATTGGAAAGAGGAAAGTCAGAGTAGTCCTTTTGGGCTCACTATACTACACTCTTCGGTCTGGTATACATTTTGGTGCAGTGCACTTATGTGATCCATCACAATCCTTTATCTTGTCAGTTAAGCTTTGGTGGTGTTTAAATTTTCATTTGTTCCAAAAAAATAAAATCAAAAAAAGGGATGTCTACTTTTTTCTTTTAACTTTTAAAGGCCTATTGTCCCTTAAAATTTTTGTGGTACTATTCTAGTTTAGGTGTTGGACTTGACTCCTACTGTAGAAAAACTTAAAACAGAAAATTGTCATGTAATCGAAAAAGAACATAATAATTAATAGATCTTAGAAGATAGCAAGTGGTACTGGACGATAAACCATACCAGTGCATTGGTAGCAGCTGGTATGGTAAACTATGGGTCACATACCTATTTTGGAAAAGAGGCCTGAGATATCAGAAGCAGCACATTCAAGCTCAGTTCTGAGTTGGTATGCACGCTCAACAAGTGCTTTCTCTGCAGATGATAAAAGCAACTCAAATTTAGGTTCTTCAGAATTCCCATCTCTTTTTACAAACAAACATTTGTCAGAACAAAAAAAAAGTACAAGTTGGAGTTTCTGGCAAATCTGTAATTCCAAATCACTTTTAAATTTCTTACATAGACCCATATAAGACTGACTTAACTAATAGGTTTGTTGAATAGAGAATTCTCAGTTGGACCCTTCCAGTGAAATGCAAGGAAATCATGAAACATTGTAACAAAAAATTTGAAACTTCAGTAATTAAAAGCAATTTACGGACCTGATTTGAGGAGATTAGAAATCAAAAATTCCTTTTCCTTTATGGTACATTTTGCTTGCTTATATCTCTCTTCTAGGTCAAGCAGTGCATCCTTGGTATCCCCCAATTCTTTCTGAATTTTGTAATAAAAACAATTAGTTTCAAAAATATTTTATTTTTAAGGTATATATACTAGGCAACATGTCAAGCAAGGTATACCTGGGTCTTTTCAAGTTTTTCACTCAATTCTTCGCTTAATTTTTGTTGAGAATCATAGAGTTCTTGAATCCCTATCAGTTGCTGCAAAAGCTAATAAGTTAGTTCTTGTACAAAGTAAAACAATACCACAATAATTCTGGTAGGTACAATCAATATCTATCATACAAAACCTAAGATAGAGAAAAAGAGCACCTTTTCCTTTGTATCCATATCAAACTCTAGTTTCTCAATTTTCTCTGTCATGGCCTGGGGGAAAAAGGAAGTGACGTAGAAGAAAAGTCATAAGAGTTTGTCCCTAGTTATTTTTCCTCTAAAATTTCCCATATTTTATTCAGTGGTGCAATAAAAACCTTTTTCTCTGCTTCCTCTTGTAAGTATCGATCCCGTGGTATGTATATCCCGTTCTTCTCCCTTGCCGCAAATACCTCTAGAGAGAGAGAAAGAGAGGGGGAGAGAACAAACAGCGTTATTTTTTTTAAATTAGAATACACATCTAATTGCACAAATGAGAGGATTAGATGGCAAAACCTTGCTTAAGACGGTCAATTTCATAGTACAAATCTTTAATCACAGCCGATTTCATCATCTTCTGATTAATCTATAGCACCATAAGAGAGATAATATTAAACAAAGTAACATACAAAGTATTTTAGTAAAATCCAAATTGAATGAAACACTGACCTCAGGTCTGTTTTTTATATTTTTGGCACGGTGCGCATAATCAAGTGTGCTCAGAGTCTCTTCTAAACAATGAACAGATGGAGAAACAGTTGCAATAATGCAAGTCTTTGTTTTCCCTCCCAAAGAATCTCTTAGCAATCTAGTCAATTTGCTTTCTCTGAAACCATGTGAAAAAATATTAAGTAATTCAGGGACTAAATTTAAATTTTTTAAAAAATAGAACAAAAGGTAGCAAGGAGTTACCTGTAAGGGACATGGACAGAATGCTCAACAAGAGCATTGATTACACGCCCAAGTGTAAGCAAGCTTTTGTTGATCTCTCCAGCCTCTCTAGCTCTTCCCTGCAATTTTTTTATAATTTGTTTCCATTACAATATTTTTTGGCACCTTGCAATACTATTAAAGGTGAGTTTTTTTTTTTTTTTTTTTGAGGGGGGGAGTTAAGGTTTCTGTTAAATCAATCATGACTATAGATGTAGATTATGTAGTTCCTTGCACTGAGGTGCATTTAGAACGTATTTAATATGGTGTATATCAATGCTGTACTCTCAAGTAAGAAACCAGCATGAACCAGTCCTTGCCAGTAAGAACTTTGGGAAGATGTCTCTTTTCCTATCTATGCATTAATTTGAATTCTAGTATATATCTCTCTCATTTCATAAAAGAAATGGCTATTGATCATTTACTGACAAATTCTATATCGCGTAATGAAAATTACAATAGAAAAGAAAGCACAACACATATTTATACTCGACCTTCAAAAAAACATATATTTATACTCACATCTCTAGCTCCAGATCTAGAAATATTCTCCGATCCAGCAAGATCCACCAGATTAAGCTTCCCAATCTTAATCATCTCCTCTCCTTCATGTGTCAGTTCTTTTATATGAATAGTAATTGAGAAAATCGAGTGGGACCTACTGCTCTGTTTATTCAACAAAGTCTCTGCTGTCCGTCTCTTTGCCGAACCCTTATCCAATATCTTGTAAATCTCACTAGCAGAATAAACAATTTCCTCTTCTAGCCCTCTGACAAAGACGCCTCCCTTCCCATCCTCCATCAAGGCTATGGGCTTTTTTGTCTTTTCATCCGATGTCGTGAATTTCGGCTCCTCAGGGGCTAAAAGGTCAGTTATTTCTTCATTGTATAACTCAAGGAATGTTACTTTCATGCTGTATTCAGCACATTGGGCTTCTAGAATGTCAAATATTAGTCTGACAGCTCTAGGGATTACACCAGCATCGCTCGGAAAATCTCCATTCTGTAAAATATTAGTACAAAATTATAATTCTTTTTCCTCAGCATGACAAATGGAGGAAAAAGAAAACAATTTGACTTTTGAAGTTTCCATAGTGTTTATTAAGCTATGGCAGCTGTTGTGTAAAAATTTACAATCTATGAAAAAGTCAAAAACACTCTTACTTTTTAACAGAAATGTATTTCAGTAGCATTTTGCATTTTGCTATGTTATCATAGTATGGACTGATGGGCTTTTACGAGACCTTAAAGGCACATTATATGAGTAGTACAGGTACCAATTAGTCCAGATAGCTCCCAGGGGTACCCATACAAGTAACACCAGAAAGAAATAAAATGATATAGTAGGTAAGTACTGTATACAGTCCCAGCATTTCCTTAGTACTAAATTTCACAGGTTTAAAATGAAGCATATTTTTTAGTTTTATTTTTCATTTGTACCTTGATTTTTCGGCTCCCACCTCCTTCCATGGTGTAAGTTTTACCAGTACCGGTCTGGCCATATGCAAAAATGGTACAGTTATATCCTTCAAGAACCTCATTCACTATAGGTGAGATGGACTGATCAAACAAATCCTTTTGTCTTGATGCCGGCCCAAAAACCTAATTTAAAAAACTTAAAAACTGTCAGAAATTACATGGTAAGATTACAATATCTCTTAAGCTTAAACAATGTAATACTACTCAATTATTTTCAGTTTCACGAAGATAGAGAAGAATATCAATGAAAAATGAAATTGTTCTGAGACACAAATTTACAGGAAATTAGAAAAAATGAGGCTCGGTTCTAATTGCAAGGATATTGTGACAAGAGTGGGTAAATAAAGAAAAAAATTATCTTGAAAGAAACTTACACAATTAAATAATAAATAAAAGATGACTATGCCCAAAATAAAATTCTAAACATGGTATTACTTATTTTGTAGGAGATTTACAGAAAAAAAAAAAAAAAAAAAAACAGATGACTTTATGAAAGATCTAAAAGATCTGATCAAATAGAGGAATCTACATCACCTTGTCGAAATTAAACAATTTATCAATCTGCTTATTGGCAATTATTTGAACAGCTGAAACCTCACGCCTTCTTTCATTGCAAGAGATAACAACTGGCGTGTTGACCCGTGCCTCTTCTTCACTCAACGGCCTAAGTAATTGAAAAAAAAAATGAATAACAAGATAATTTAAAGAAATACAAAAGAATGCAGTTTTGAGGGAGTTGAGGTGTATTTACCTGCACCGAACAAGAACTTGAACATTGACTCCTTTCTCTTTATCATACTTTGAAGAATTTGAGTTCCCGTTTGAATCATTTGATCTAAACTCTCGATTTGATTTATCACTCGATTTCGGTGAAGGTGACATGAATGCAGATCCTCCTCTCTTCTGTGAACCGTCCATTTGTAAGTATCACTCTAGTAAAAAAGTTCAAAACATAAATGTGTATATAGAAAAATGTATATAGATCCAGCTTTAAACTTGAACCTGTGAAGCAGAAAACGAACAAAAGATAACTAAAATCTGGGGAAAACAAGGAAGGTAGAAGGATGAGTTTTGGCTAATTTGGAAGAATCTTTCTTTTTTTACTTTGTCTAGATTACGTCAGCTGGAGAAAGACAAAATGGGCAGTTGTTGAAACATCAAAACAAGATCTTTCTTTAATTTCAATACAAGCATCGAGTTCAAATCTGTAACTTCTAACAAATGAGACATAGACAGAGAAAGAAACAACGAAACAAAGAAACAAAGAGATGATGATGCACCTAAGTTAGCCTTCCAAATGGTTCAAAATTTGAAGACGATTAGGAAATAAAGAGACAAAATGGACAGCTGGTGGTTCAAGGAACATCAAAATCAAATCTTTTTCTCTGAAAAAGTATACTAAACAAGTGATTTTTAGGACCCATTACAGATCCAAGTTACCAAAATCCCACACCAAAAATCAAGATGCTGGAAAAGAGAGCAACAATGGGGCAATGTGGCGGGGGCAAGAGCGACGTACCGGGGATCCACGGCCGTAGAATGTAGATCGGACGGTTGACAGAGACCTGAAATGGAAGAGAGCTGCAGTTGAATGGGAGGAAGAAAAGAGAAGAGAAAAGGTCCCTCTCTCTTTTTCTCTCAGTCTCGTGGTCTCTTTCAATCTCCCCACTAAAATCAACTTTCAATTTTAAAAATTAATTGTGGATGTGTTTTGGTGGAAGGGTCTTAACTTAAATATAATAATTAATGAGGGGGTATTCGACAAAGCCAAATTTAATTTGCAATGGCGGTTAAAATATCAGAATTACAAACGGCCGAAAACTGACTCCGGTGTTGAAAGCTTAGAAACTAAACGTACAGGAGTTAATTTAGTCAAATATAAATAGAGATTAATTATATAAAAAAATAAGACTAAAATTGGATGCTGTAAATAGTATAATGTCATCTCTACTACGTTCTTAAAAATCTACATATAAACTTTAAATTTCAATTTAACTATCTCGATAAATTAGTTATATAATAAATTTGTACAATACTAATTTTTACTATCTTTTATGATTTAAAAAAAGGGTAAAAAATGATCTAAAATATTGATAATTTTCTTTTTATTTTTAAATTATTTTTTGTCATCTTTCATAAATCATAAAAAATAGTAAAAAAAAATTCACAAATAGTAAAAATTGGTATTCTACAAGTTCATTATATAACCAATTTATTGAGCTAATTAAATCGAAGTTTGAAGTTTATTTGATAAATTTTTGAAGCCGTAACAAAAATGACCTTATGCTATCCATAACACCCAAGAACTCAAAAAAGAATTGCTACGAATAGGAATCAATTTACAGTATCTATAGTATTTTCTTCTAAACTATATATAAAATAGCTATAAATACAAAAAATTAAGAAAAAAAAATGAGGCTAATTGACCCTCATATATTGTTATATATCTGCCTCTGGATCTAACCGTACTATTCATTTATTTTTATAAAGACTAGGAGCAAATCTAGCATGCATTAAAGTGTTAATTTATTAGATTGACTTTAAATAATAAATCTAAATTGTTGAAAACTAACTCATCTACTTCACAATTAATGTGTGTGATGCCGGTACATACAAAATTTTGAAATTCATTTAGTACATAACTAATATAAATTTGATGTTTTTAAGCTCACAAAGTCACTTGTGAAATTAACTTAAAAATTTATTGAATTGAGTTTTAATGGCGAATTCAAACAGTTGATGATGCATTTTTATGCAAAATTTATAAATTATCGAATTAATTTAGTACAAAGTTGAGAGATTAACAAAATAAGGTTTATAAATTTATTTTCAGTACATTTATTTTTCATCATTTTTTAACCGTTTGACTTTATGCTACATTAATTCAAAAATTTATCTTTCTTTCAGTATTATTTTAACTCTATTTTTTTATACAACAGTAGAGTTAAACTACTAAAATGCACACAATTCAATTCGAATTCGTATCCTCTGCATTAACTCAAACTTTGACTTAAGATTTAGACCGTTTGATTTAAATCTGTACTAATATTAAAAGGCCCCGTGCATTATATGCATAGGCCAGATTGGCCTGAATTATAATCGTACAATTCAAAAATTAACTCAAATAGTACGTTAATGCAGAAGATTCAGATTTATCTAATTTCCATAGACCAGATTCATCAACATTTGTTCTATTTAAGTTCAATTTAAATATAAATCATCCAAAATTAAATGGATGTTAGAGTTCACGAGGACTCTTATTTCAAACTAAAACATATCCTCTTATATCAATTATCACCGTTCTTAATAATAAAATATAAAACGGTAATGAAATTTGAGTGGCTTACAGGACTGAATAAAACGAGAGCATGCATGTGCTATGGTTCCCTATGAGCTATGATAGTCATATTTTTCTACTCTTAAACAACCGACTGTGTGGTTTAAATCATAGTAACAAAGTTCTCAAATGAACTCTGAATTATATACCAAAATTATTTTCTTGGTTATTCACCGAATTTACAAACAATACAAAATTTATATAAAAAAATTAATGTAAGTGTTTATTACATTACGAGGAGGGTTCAAATACCTCCATTTTTTGTGCCTTTATCATGCCTCCATTTTTAAAAATTTTAATAACTCAAAATTAAATCTTAAAATTCAAAATGAAACCATTGGATATGAACTATATCATTTTATCTATGCACATGTAAAAACTTATGACATTTCAATTTTGTTTTGATTGTCATCTTGAGCTTGTAAAAATGTATACAAATGTGGATAATTTCTAGACGTTGATTTTTCAACTTATTGATTCATATAAAAGCAAAATCAAAATGTGATAATTTTTTATGGGCACATAGAGAAAATAACATAGATCACATCTAATGGTTTTATTTTGATGTTTAAGTTTTAAACTTTGAGTTATTTAAGTTTTAAAAAATGGAAGCATGACGGAGGCACAAAAAATAAAGACATTTGAACCCTCCTCATTACATATATACTGACCAGTGTTGTCAAAAACATCTGTTTAAGCCGATTAATCGTCTGATTAGTTGTTGACAGTGATCAAACCGTCATGAATTTTCTTGAATAATCAGCCGATTATTTCCAATTATGTCTAATTATTCCCGATCATTCCCGAATAATCGTTTGACGGTACCCTGTTCGTTCGATGAGCGCATACCGTTATTTACAGCACTGATACTGACATAATATTTATTTATAAAATAACAAATTATTGTCGAACTATATATATTCATATTTATGGGGTACGAATTTCAGACATCGACCAAATATTCTGTACTCACACTATATATGGTTTACATTTAATTTGCTCAATATGTCGGTCTACTTGTCTGCGACTTGCTACAGAATGTTAATTTGTGGTGCAAATATCTGTAACTATCGTTACCTTTTGTCATTAAAATATAATCCAATAGAAATAATCCACGTCATATGTAATAGCGAATTGTAAAATAACAACGTGCGGAAGTATTTTTTGTTTTGTTGAGCCGTTAAATTTTAAGGTGAGCTAGAATCCAGTGCAATAAAGGCACCCCACTAACCAACCCTCGACATTTTAGCTTCATTATTTAAAAGAGTTACTACATTTACAAAATAACCCTCGTGAATAGTTTCTCTCAGTTTATTTTGTTTTTTCAAATGAGATTTTTTTTTTATTACACTAAATAGCTCAAATTTAATCCCACAGTGGAAAATGCTGTCAATCTCATTCCGAAAATATTTCACCACGAACGGAGGGACAGAAGTATAAATTTAGATTGAGAGACTAAAAGATAAAATTCTAACATTTTATAAAAGGAGGGGGAGGGTGTAAACGATATAAGAACTTAAAAACAATATATAGAAAGTCAATTAAATTTCATTATACAAGATTAAAAAATTTACGATCATATATAGAGGCGGCTAAGTATATCTCTGACATATATACAGTTCGTCTCTAATCACAATGACTGTTTACAAAAAAAACTACTACTTAGAAATACTATATTATTTTGTAATTAGTTGGGGAGAATTGAGAAAATACTAAACTTATTCATAAATTTTTAATCCAAGTTTTCAAAATTGTTTAACTCCCTTTTACAATTTTCAATTGGTGGGATAAAGAATGCCAGGTGTCAGCTTGGGAGGTGGCAAATCTTTAAATAAAATTGAAGGACTAAACTGTCAATATACCACAACACAAAAGGCTATCTTTATAAAAAAAAAAAAAAAAAAAATAGTTTCACTTTATCCTTTCACACAAGGATCTTTGACCATCATTATTCTCAGACTTCCAGGTGACATGCCAGATCTAGAAGCGAGTGCAATTAAGTAAAATAGAAAAAAGCTCAAATCATTACAACCAAGATCTAACCATCTAACGGGCGGGGGGGGGGGGGGGAATATATCCTCTCCAATACCTGATAAGGGAATATTTTACAATTACTAGATCTGAACCGTACTTTTTAACTTGGCACGAATCTCAAAGCCCAAAAATGGGGCCCCCTACAGTGACCCGAATCCCAAGCCGGTTGAGATTTAATCTCAAACCGTTAAGTAAGTCATCCTCTGCAATAATTATGCAATACCTGAGAGGATACGGGTTCGGGGGGGGGAGGGCAAATAAAGCTCGTAGCTTGTGGTTCGATCGTGATTCGTACCTGACTCGCTTGTTATTAAACCGAGCTGTCAACGAGCCAGCTCGTTACTAGCTCAGTTCAAAATTAACGAGTTCAAGTTTGGATCTAGCTTGGCTAGGCATTAATTTGTCAATTTGTATGAATTTGTGTGCATTTTATACTGTTTAACTCGGTCCAGCTCGGTTCAGCTCGATCAAAAAAATTTATTTTCTTCTTAAAACAAGATTCAGTCAGACCCAGCGAGTCAACTCGTCAGTTCGCAAGCTAACCCGAACTGACTTGTCACAATTTTAAACTGAAATTTTAACTCGAATATTCTAAGTCCAGCTTATTCAGCTATAGCTTGGTACAGCTCGTTGACACCCCTACGTCTAACCAAGTTAGCATTTCCCAAATTAGTTTACTTCCCCCAACTTAATTTACCTAACCTAGGCTTTGGGTAAAGTTACATAACAGTGCTCTTTTTGTCGTATTCTGTGATTGGTTGTAATTTGTAAACTTGAAAATATGCAACTTAAATATAATTTTTTTTTCCAAACTTTCATAAAAGTAGATGATGTTATTCCAACAACCATGGCATCACAATTTAGAAAAATGGAGCAGGCCAGTGGGGTCCCAAGATAGTTGCTACGTGATGCCTTCACCTAAGTTCTGCTAAGAGAAGTCTGGTTCTTCTGTGGCCTTTGTACCTGTGACAGCTGTGTAATGAATATCTACACCATGTAGGGTAGGCATAGTCACAAGATTCGCGAATTATTAGCGAATTAAACTCAAATAATTCATTTTTTTGGTGATGCCGAACCGAACGCCAAATTATTCGGTTGAGCGAATTTTGACCAAATTAAGTCCGAATAATTCGCGAATTGTACGAATTTTTCTCGAATTTTTTCCATAACTTTTTTGTTTTGTTTTGCTCTCTTGCAAGTCTAAGATCTCTGGTCCAAATAATTCTGAATCATTCCCGAATTATACCCGAATTATTCCTGAATCACGAACTTTGAACCTTGCCGAGGGTTCTATAAGAATGTAACAAGGGGACCCGTTTCACCAAAATATTTAGAATTATGGACATACTGTGAAATCTACTCAAAACTCAACAGCTAATTTTTCTCTTTTATCACTCTCTCTTTTGAGTCTTTTCTAAAGAGTTCGGAGCGATGACGCCCGTGATTTTTGCAGAAACAAACGGAAATTGACGAACAAATCAAGTGCAAATTAAAACACTAATTATTTGGTTGCTAAACTTTTTTTTTTTTTATTTCAGTTGCTAAATGCTAAAACTATTGTGATAGTGCGCCGGGCATCAAGAGAAATTCCGATCCTTTTATCCGTAGCATTTTAAAAAAATAATTTAAGAGAACTATTATTATTTGGTATAGTGACAAAAGCACATAGAAAATATGTGAGAGATTATGAGTTCGAAATTCAGATAAAAAAAATCCTTGGTTGTAATAATAAGAGTATTAAATAGTTGGGTGACTTGATCTCTAATTTTAATAAAAAAAAAAATTAAATATAATATCATTTCTGAAAAATCTCAAAACAGATTTGTGGGTTTCGATTTTTTTAATACTACTGTTAAATAATGGAGTTAATTTTACTTCTTAAAATGCTGAACTATGAAGAATCTCAACTGCAAAACATGCAATGCATGCCTCTAGGTGCCAAACCTACAGTACATGTACTTGCTACCATAGTGACAAATGAATTATTCGGATTCGGTTCGGCGAGATCAAAAATTCGTGATTCGGAAATAATTCGGATATATTCGGAAATGATTCGGAATTATCCGGATTAGAAATCTCAGTCTTGCAAGGAAGAAAAAAAAATTGTTCTTGAAAAAATTCGGGAAAAGTTTGTAAAATTCATGAATTATTCGGGTTTAATTAGGTCAAAGTTCGGTCAACCGAATAATTCGGCATTCGGTTCGGCATCATCCAAAAAAGAATTATTCGGATATCTTGTCACTATGCTTGCTACCATTTGGTGGCTATGTCACAATCTGTTCTCCGTGACCAAATCTATTTACTGTATTAGTGATGTGTACGTTAACATACAAAATTTATATTATTTTGAGTTATTTTAGTATTAAGTCAAACGGTTAAAAATGATAAAAATGAATGCATTAAATTAACTTAAAAACTCTCACATTTGACCGCTTGACTTGATACTAAATAAATTCTAAAATTATAAATTTTACATGTAAACGCACAACTAATGAAGTAGATATCAGTTTAAAAAGTTTAAATTTGTCGTTTAAAGTCAATTTGATAGATTTTAGAGTTAGTGTTATATTGACTTGAATGACACAGATGTTATACTAACCGGACTCTTCATTTTAATCTGAAACACTATATTTGATATTAGATCATTTGTTAAAAAAATGAAGATCTCTATCTGTTTGGGACCACTTAAAGTTGCATAATTATTGCAATTTGGAATAATAACAACGGTTATTTAAACGGGTTTGAATGGACCATGGATGAAAGCATTTTTTTTTTCTAGCGTTAGAGAAACATTTTAAAGATTATAATTAATACAAGTAATTATTTCTTAGAGATATATATCGGTTGACCGTTGACCCATCACATGCATTAGAAAAATACAATAATAGAACAAAGTAAAACAAAAAGGCAGCACCGTTTGCTTGGATACGAAGCAACCAAAAGGTTTTTAGTTAAAGAGGGGACACATTTACAGTTGTTCTCCTGATTGTTCTCTTGTTCGTTCGATCTCCCATTCTCCCCTATTCTATTCCATGCTATATTTTTCTTATTTAAAAACAAAGAAGAAATTGCATCCCATGTAATGTATGATCATATCTCATGCTAGGGTCTATTAGAGAGAGAAAGAGAGAGGAGCGTGCGGTGGCACAGTAGCTACACGTGAAGAGAAGTAGAGAAAGATAGATGAAATGGGCCTTCTCATCAGCCTTTTTTTACTGGAACAGGGGCAAGTTGGGCTGGGACCCCATGCCACGTGAGTTTTACAGGCGCACTTGCTTCTTCTTTTTTTTGTGAGGGGAACTATTTATATTTATACACTTAATGATATATATGGTTTGCTGCTAATTTATAATGGTGTTATGTTACAGATATATATGTTTCTGGCTCTGCCAGTTCATCCAATCAAAATTGTGTTCACTTTTCTTCCGCGGTTCCCTTCGGCCTTCACAATCGTCTTCGGTTTTATTTTTCTCTTTTGATGTAGCGTCGTGAGTTTGTGACAGATTCAATTAGAGTAGATTATAGAAAACATGTAAGGATAATAAAAAGAGATCTTTTGGTACTTGTCGTGACAAATTTGGATTGCAAGGAAATTAATCATTGATATTGGATTGTAGACTTGTGGTAGAGTAGAATTTAATTATAGGTAGGCCAATAATTCAAATATATATGAGCTACTAAAATTCAAAATCAAAGATAAAACATCTGTTCTACTCTGTAGCACACTGGTTTCGTCTCTGATAATAACTTATTTCTTTCAAGAACAACCAAAAACAACATCAATCGTTGATTCTCATTTCACAAATTGTCAAGATTGAATCAAATAAAAAAATAAAGCCTCAGAGAAAGGAGAGAGAGAGAGAGATTTAATGAGTTAGTGAGATCCAACGACCTTGAGAGATTTGAGATGTGAAGTGGCGACTCTGAGAAGAGGATTTGAGAAATGAATCGAGGTTTTTGTTCGTTTGATTCCACATATTTTAATAAAAATTGGCTGATTAACCCCATTGTGATAGGTTTATTAACATAAACGATTCTTATGAAGAACCGAATCGGACAGATAGTTGGGTCTAGTTTTTTTTCCGGTGGAACTGACTGGTCTGTCTGAATCTGGTAACACTGCTCAAAACCATTCACGCGATTTTTTTTATAAAAGAAATGAATTTCTAGTCTACTAACTTTCATTTAATGTTTATAAAAACTCTTCATCCGAATTTCAAACCCTCAACCTCCTACTCGGAAGATGTTGCCCTTTGCGACGAAATCAAATGTTAGTTCATACTATTCACATGATTGTTTCTACAACACAAGAAAGCAATCAACTATTTTTTAAGAGCTAATAAATAAGAACAATACTTATATTAGATATTCATCTATACTCTTTATAAAAGGAGCTCATTCAGTTTATTTTTTCTCTAAATTAGATTCAACCATCACATTTCCCCGTGATTGTATCATCCAAGATTTATCGGTCAAGAAATAAATTTAAGTTAATAGAAAATCGAAACTACATCTCCTAATTTGCAACAAAACAATTCGACAACCCATTTAATATTATTTCAGTTTTCACCTCAAAAGTCAATTAATCATCTTATGCAAAGAATAAGGGGTAGGCATATCCACACCACACACATTTATATTAACACAATATTTTTACAAAAATTTAATGTATAGACAATTTTGATCCTCATTAAATATCTTTCTAACTATCATATTTTTTTTCATAATGTAATTAATATAGTGATCATTAAATTATTTGGTTTCCAAAATTGATAGATTTGTTTTCCTTTTTTATATTTTTGCATTCATGTTAAATCAATAGCTACAGAATTCCATTGATCTTTATTTGTTTTCATGAAAATATAGTTGTATAATTTACACAATAAAACATTCAATTCAATTAAGGTTTCAAGCAGTCAAGTCAAAATATGTATTAACTATTTTTTTTGTAATTTTTTTTAATATTAAGATACACTCGCTTTAATACGTGATATATTCCAACTCAAAAATATTTTAAATTTTTAAATATTTTTTCTTATTTTTGATACTTATAATCTATTAGTCTATTTTAATTAAAATTGTTAGAAATTTTTTATTGATGCTTTGTAATTAATTTATTTTTGTTAATTGAATAGATGGATCAATTGCCTAACCCGCCATAAGAAAACCTTGAAAATTAAATTTTGAATTATGCAAATTAAAGCAATCAACTTTTTAATTTGAAGTTTGAATATTTCTAATGATATGCTTCTTGTTGTTCGTGGTTTATATGGTGCTAAAGGCTATGTATGCTAACAACTCGCAACTTGTGACCAAATAAATTGGTTATTTTGTAGTGTTTTGCTGTACTTTTAATTTATTATTTTAATCATAAATTGAATGCGAAATTATTCATGATAATTTGCATTCAATATGTTTTTTAATGTAAGTAATCATGTCGTTTTATTAGTGTTATTGCGTAAAAAAATAATAGACAAAATAATTTTTTTTTATAGTAGATTCTTAGAAACAATTGTGAAGTTTTACAAAATAAATTGATATATACAACGTTGATAGATTTTAATAATATAATAAAATTAATTCACTGTTGTAATTTTCTTAAAAAACTTAAAGATTTGATTAAAATAAATAATGAATACTTATTGTATGATAATATAAAGTTTATAAATAGATTTTATAGTAACTTTTAAGTAACATATTTTAAAATAATATATGACAAAAAAATATATTTTACACAAAATAACATACTTTATAAAATATAACTTCTAAGAAAAAATAATTATGTGCTAATATATGAGAGAATTAGTTTTTAAATGAAACACTTAATGAAGGATAAAGTTGTCTATATAGTAAAATATTTTGATGTTGTTGTGTTAATATAAAATTGAGTTGTTTTAATATCATCACCCGAATAAGGCTATGTTCTAGTTGAAGGAAATATGGCTCATTAAAGGAAAGGGACAAGAGAGGAGGGGAAAGACCAGCAGATCGAATCTAACCGAGGTCGTTACCTTGTTCCAGAAGAAGAAAAACAGAGAAGCGGAGAGAAGCAGAGGGGAAGTTGGGAGAACTCGCCGTAGAAAAGCTTCGATGTTTGTCACCTCTGAATTGGAGTATAGACAGAGTAAACTGCCGCCGATCCCTTCCTTCCCTCTATGTGGAGGTTTTGTAGAGCATGACCTAAGATTTCCTTGTACATCCCAAATAAAATGATGAGCAATACAAAATGAAGTGAAAATTATATATTTAAAAGTAAACTAATTTTTAGAATCAAATCAGGGCTGATTAGTACTATTTTTAATGGGCTAAGCCTAATCAAAAAATGAGTTTCCTTTGCTTTGGGCCTAGCTTCAGAGTTCCGAGATAAAAATGGAGACGAAGTCGAATCTGATACTTGGACCCGATTCCTAATTTTGTTGTTTGCTCCAAAGTAATTAATTAATTATTATATTCTCCGTATTCTTTGGTTACTGTAAATTAAGATACAAAGTTACTTTGAAGATAATTTAAATATGGAAAAATAATTGGTAGTCTATTTTGTCCATAACTGTCATTATAAAGAGGGAAGATATTCAGCCTAAATTTGATAAAAAAATAATAATAAAACATAAACATTTTATCTTAAATTTTACCAATAATAAAACAGAAACATCTTAATCTATGTGTAAGGTAGATCTAAGAATATATATTTCTTTACTTATTGGATACATATGAGCGTCTTCCAAAAAGATCCTCCTAATTCATTAGATTCACATTTAGATCTTGTATGATCCCCATTCTGATTAATAATATATGTAAAAAGGATTAACCTCTAACGTTTAAATAGCAAAATGTGCTCATCAGATTGTAACTCAGTTCTAAATTCTCTCTGAATTTTAAATATAATGTTATATTATTTGTGCAATTACATATTAATTTGTGGTGATATGTATCCGTACTAGGAATCTATTTAGATCTTTGTAATTTTTGTGATTGTCACCATTACTTGTACATAATTGAATAGGTGTACAACAACAACAATGAATTCAATCTTCAAAAATATGAAGATATCAACATGCACATATAGTTATTAAATTATTGTACTTGTGTCAATTTTTACTTTTATCATATAAAATAATTAGCACAATACCCGCACCATATATCGTTTATTACAATTGTTCTGAAATTCTTTTCTCTTAAGAAATTATATGATAGCATATATTTGTAAAATAATGTGATATCAAGTTCACAAAAAACTTGTGTATATAAGCGTGATAAGAATCAAATTAATAGTTATCTTAGAATAAACTGAAAAGAGCTAATTAGTAAGCATATAGGAGAAAGCAAATTCATGATAACAATTAAGACAAGAAATATAATGGAAATCAAGTTGTTCCAGCACAATATTTTGATGACTTTGTAAATTTTACAAATGCAATTTGATCTTTATTCCACCATATTTTTAGTAATCTATGTATGGCTATTTTTCTCATTTTCTATTGTTAGAGTGGGTCATCGGCCGATTAAAATCATCTTTTTCCTACAAACTTTATAATTTATATCCTTTGTTTCTTCTTTTTTCCTCTAGCTTATAAAATTATATTATCCTTTCAACCCTTAACAGTTGAATAAAAATGTGATTAAAGAGGCTCATTTTGTTTTGCGTTTGCTCAAGGTATGTTTCATTTTCACTATATTAATTACTTTCGAAATTTGCATTCCCTTCTACGATGTCAATTGTTGCCTTCAATAACTATATAGTCTAATGTAATATATTGTGAATTTGAGATACAACTTAATACTTCATGCATCTTGTCATTCTTCCTTCCAAAAGAAACAAAAATTATTTGAAACATATTATGCATGAAGTAGAAGCCTAATCTAATTTAAAATTAAAATATACATGCCAGTTTGTCTCCATGGACCGTCGTCAAAACAAAGTAGATCAACAAAATTTTGTGTTGAGGACTTCTTGCTTCTTATCTAAGTTATAATTGCTAAAATTAAAAGAGTCAAATTTCTTAATTTGTAAGGTGTTTCAATTTGTAACAAGTTTACAATTTATGTGACTTAAATGTTGGCAGATCAATCAATAGAAGAGCTGTTATTTGTCAAAGATGGACAATTCTCAACCTGAAAAAGAATGTGATTATAGTTTTGATGTAATCAACAACCTTCCTGGATGCATAAAGGAGAAAATCCTTGAATATGTGCCAATAAAAGAGGCGGTGAGAACATGCATCTTATCAAAAGATTGGAGGAACACATGGTCTAAAATACATAATTTATATATAGATGTTGGCAAGAGAGGCTCAAATTCTGGTCAAAAGATGGCACCGGTCAATGAAGAGGATTTAAAGAGCATTAGATTTATTGATCAAGTTCTTAATCTTCACAATGGCAATGTCCATACTTTAAAAATTAGCGGTGCAAAATCCGACAAAGAGGATTTTGAACGATGGATGCTTAAACTATCACAAATGCAAATCAGGAAACTCATTTTAGACTTGGAATGTAAGAGACAAAGGTTAAAGCGCCCATGTTATATTGTTGGTCATTGTGCAATCAAGCTACCTGAAGATTTTAACGGTCTTAAGCTACTACGATCCCTCCATTTGAACGGTCACTGTAAAATCAATGAGACTGACATGACAAAGCTGATCTCGAGTTGCCCTCTCTTGGAAGAACTCATGTTAAATGAATTTTCTTATCGTGTTCTTAAAATTCATGCCATTAACCTTCGAAGGATATCGATTTTGGGTTATTTTGGAGATTTGTATCTACAAACTCCTAAGCTGGTGGAAGCTTTTATTATTATCGACATAATATTTAAGACGCTTGCGACCTTCAAAATGGTAGCTGGACGCAATCTTGTCGAAACTCTCAGTTCCATCTCTCACCTTCAGTACCTTTCTCTTTACAGACTATTTTCAGTAAGAAGCCATTAATTATTTTTCTAGGATGCATTTTCTTAAACCATTTAATTTTCTTAACAATTTTGTGGAGGATTCATTTATTTTTTTGTCCCATTTTTTATGTAGGATAATTTTGTTGGATCTTTACAGGCAAAGAATCATATGATACTTCGTAATCTAACTAATATGCACATATTTTTACAAACATCTGATACGGAGGTGACTTTTACACTTTTATTATTTCGGAATTCTCCAAAACTACAAGAACTCACGTTATCGGTTAGTAAAGAATTTAATTTTTTTGTCTTTTCTAACTTTTTAACCATATAGCACTTTATTAGTGCTATTGTTTTTATTTTGCTTATGTCTTCCTCTTTTTCTTTGGCTTCTAAAAAAATTGCAGTTCCAACTACAATTATCTGCATCTCTTTTCAGCGCTTATGAGCAACTTGAAAGTAGGCAATATGGATTGTTTTCTTGCCTTCGAAACGTTCTAATTAAACTTGATTCGAATTCAAATTGTTCTATTGCATTTGCAAAATTCATACTAAACAATGCACCTGTGCTTGAAAAGCTGACAATATGGCACGACAACAAAGATTGGATAAGTTCATGGTCACATGAGATTGAAAGACTCTCAGTTACTGCTGAAATCATATTCAAAGAATTTAGTTATAATTCATGGAATGAAATGGAACCATATCTTCATTCTCAATTCGCTTAAGATATGGTATGAGAATATGGTAGTTCATTGATTTGATTTTATTTTTATAATAATTTTTTTAGGATTATGAATCAAAAATCTAATCTTACTCCACAACTTAATCTTATATCACCTTGTGGTGAAGATGCCAGTACACGTGAAGTGAAGGAGAGAAAGATAGATGAAATGGGCCTCTCAGCCTTTTTTTACTGGAACAAGGGCAAGTTGGGCTGGGACCCCATGCCACGTGAGTTTTATAGGCGCACTTGCTTTTTTTTTTTTTTTTTTTTGAGGGGGAACTATTTATATTTATACACTTAATGATATATATGGTTTGTTGCTAATTTATAATATTGTTATGCTACAGATATATATAATATTTCTTTGGCGTTGTGAGTCTGTGTCGACAGATTCAATTAGAGTAAATTATAGAAAACATGTAAGGATAATAAAAAGAGATCTTTTAGTACTTGTCGTGACAAATTTGGACTGCAAAGAAATTAATCATTGATATTGGATTGTAGACTTGTGGTAGAGTAGAATTTAATTATAGGTAGGCCAATAATTCAAATATATATGAGCTACTAAAATTCAAAATCAAAGATAAAACATCTGTTCTACTCTGTAGCACACTGGTTTCGTCTCTGATAATAACTTATTTCTTCCAAGAACAACAAAAAACAACATCAATCGTTGATTCTCATTTCACAAGCTGTCAAGATTGAATCGAAGAAAAAAATAAAGCCTCAGAGAAAGGAGAGAGAGATTTAACGAGTTAGTGAGATCCAACGACCTTGAGAGATTTGAGATGTGAAGTGGCGACTCTGAGAAGAGGATTTGAGAAATAAATCGAGGTTTTTGTTCGTTTGATTCCACATATTTTTATAAAAATAGGTTGATTAACCCGATTGTGACAGGTTTATTAACATAAACGATTCTTGTGAAGAATCGAATCGGACAAATAATTGGGTCTAGTTTTTTCAGTGGAACTGATATGTCCGAATCTGGTAACACTGCTAAAAACCATTCATGAGATTTTTTTTATAAAAGAAATGAATTTCTAGTCTACTAACTTTTATTTAATGTTTACAAAAACCCTCCATTCGAATTTCGGACCCTCAACCTCCTACTCGAAAGATGTTATCCTTTGTTACGAAATCAAATGTTGGTTCATACTATTCACATGATTGTTTCTACAACACAAAAAAGCAATCAACTATTTTTTAAGAGCTAATAAATAAGAATAATATAAGAGCTAATAAATAAGAATAATATAAGAGCTAATAAATAAGAACAATACTTATATTAGATATTCATCTATACTCTTTATAAAAGGAGCTCATTCAGTTTATTTTTTCTCTAAATTTTGGGTCTTTGACAGATTCAACTATCACATTTCCCCATGATTGTATCATCCAAGATTTATCGGTCAAGAAATAAATTTAAGTTAATAGAAAATCGAAACTACATCTCCTAATTTGCAACAAAACAATTCGACAACCCATTTAATATTATTTCAGTTTTCGCCTCAAAAGTCAATTAATCATCTTATGCAAAGAATAAGGAGTAGGTATATTGACACCACACACATTTATATTAACACAATATTTTTACAAAAATTTAATGTATGAACAATTTTGATTCTCATTAAATATCTTTCTAACTATCATATTTTTTTCATAATGAATTAATATAGTAATCATTAAATTATTTGGTTTCCATAATTGATAGATTCGTTTTCCTTTTTTATATTTTTGCATTCATGTTAAATCAATAGCTACAGAACACTGTTATTAAAACCGGACCGGATCGACGGGTGAACCGGAAAAAAACCGGACCCGGAAGCAAATCCGGTTCGGTTTGAATTAAAGACCGAACATGCAATTAAACGGGAAATAAATAAACAACTCGGCCGGTTTTTCCAAAAATTCAAACCGATTATTTGATTTTTCTGATTCCCAAGTCTAAAATAGTGGGGCCCATTTATTCCTACCTTCTGCAGAGAAAGGTAAAAGTTGCTCCATGTGTTATTATGTGAGCATATCCATGTTGTCTTTTGTGTAATAACAATAATTTTTTTCTAAATAATTATGTATTTGAACCTGAAAAGTCATCATAATATTAATTTTTCTACTTAGAAAAAATTGAAGTTGCAGAAAATTTAATATGGATCGGTTATTATCTATCATAAAAATATGGAGTTGAAAATTTAGTTATTCAATTCTATAAAAAAAAATCAAAAGCTTTACATCTTAATTATTGGCAAATTTTTTTCAGCTTTGTGATTGAATTTTTTCTCCGCCATTAGATAAATTAGACTTTTATTTTATATATTAGTTGATTAATTTTAGTTAAGTGCAAGAGCTAATATATTTTTTTTATTTGGAGAATAACTTTTATATTTATTAATAAAATCAATGTTATTAAAAAATCAGCGATTGAACCAGTTGACCCATTGGTTCGACCAGTAAACCATTGACCCAGAATATTTTTGGATCGATGTCTAGTCCGATTCTGATAACATTGCTACAGAATTTCGTTGATCTTTCTTTTTTTTCATGAAAATATAGTTGTATAATTTACACAAGAAAACATTCAATTCAATTAAGGTTTTAAGCAGTCAAGCTAAAATATATATTAACTATTTTTTTTTTTTTTTTTCATGAAAATAGAGTAGACCCTCCCGTTCCCCTCTTGAATTTCAGGGACTATCCATGTTCGATAGAAGTAAATCTGAGCTTCACATCATGCAGGCACGAATCATAAAGTAAACTGAGAATACAGATCAAACCCGTAATTTTGGGTTTTATCCGACTTCGTTTTGACGAATCACATCAGATGCTCTGTTCCCTCTTTCCCCCTATTAATTTCACAGAAACCTTTCTTCAAAATAAAAAAATTCATAGAACCGACTTGAAAGAACAGAGCACTAGAGCACTATGGATAGCAATGGAGACGCCGTCAACCACGAAGACCGTGTCCAATACTATCGACAACGGTACGAAACGACACTGGATATGTGGGAAACGGAGCTTGAGCGCTCCGATGAATTGGAGGTATGTTTATGTTTCATTAGAGCTTCCTATCTTGGATTTTGGTCCGGCTGAGTTTGAGCTTTTGGCTCATTTTTCATTTTGGATAACTTGGAGTATATGAAATCTATTAAAAAAATATAAACATCTATTAAAAAAATAGTTTATATGAAATTGGTTGTTTCGACTTATATATATGTTGAAAAGAAACTGTTGTGTTAAAAAAAATCAAATTAATTCTTTTGTTTATTACATTATAGGATAAAGTTAGGGCCTGGAGTCAAATCTCAAAAGATTCCATAAATGATGTGAAGACAATTTATGAAACGTAATTAATAGTTATTGTTTTAATAATATAAAGTTTGTAGCTGCTTGATATATATTTTTTTAAATTTGATTTTCTCTGATCTCTTGTTTTAAAATTACGAACAATATATAAAAACTAAAATATAATTACTACAAGTACATTTCCACTCAAACAAATTTTTGAACTATTTTAAGAAAAAAGAATAGTAAGTTGGATTCACATTTTTAACAAAATATTTAAATCCTTGATCAAATAACATATGAATGATTGATCACGTAAAACTTCTCTTTCTCTCATGTGTAACTTCTTTTAACATGCATTGCATGCATCTCTTCCATGCTATACTTATTTTAAATTTACAAGTAACAACTTATAGAACAACTCAACTCAAGTTAATTAAATAACTAATTGTATATTTAGTTAAATTTTCAAGTGTGAAAATAAAAAGAAATTAACACAAAGTGTTGCAATATCAATAACAATACTAAAGTTAGATCTTTGTAACTAATTGATATATTACATCTTGATTAGATGATAAAAGAAGAGAGAAAAAATATATGTGCTCAAAATGTTGGAAACCAATGCTGTGGACATCTGCTATTTCTCTTGTTGGCGTTTTTTTTCACAAGGCCTTTTCAAAAAAGAAAAAGTAGTATCTTAATTTTAATACTTGGAATGAATTCTGTTGCTTAGGTCGAAAATGAAATGTATTTGATTACATTCTATTTTTGCTTATGAATTATATGTGGCTTAGTTGCTTAGAAAGAACTAGATAAAATATGTCATATCAATAATTTTGACTAGTCATAGTTTTATATTTGGGTTAAATATTCTTATCGTATTTGACCGGTCAATATTGTTTCTTTCCATCTCAGGTTTATAATAATTTATTATAATGTGAACTTATATTTTTATCAAGCAATTATCAATGGATTTTATAAATTTCTTAACTTAAAAAAACAGAAATAATGAAATATGCATATTAAAACTTTTAAATTTTATTTCGGATTTATGCTACATTCAATTAGAAGCACCTCATGCTACTTCGTTGGGTTCAAATTATTTTTTAATCAGTGTTTTCATTTTTTATTTTATAAAAAAAATTATAACGTGTTATAAAAATAAAGAAAAAATTATTATGTAGTAAGACTTTATTGATGATATGTAGTAAGAACCTTCCTGGAAAAAACAAAAACACGCACAACAAAACTTTCAGAATTAATTTTGTCCTGTTTAAATTATTAGTTTGTGTTTTAATTTTCTATATACAATAAACTAAAATGTGTTATAAAAATAAAGAGAAAGGTGTTATAACAAAATCATCAACGTTCAAGACTTAATACATGTAATTAATTATTCAAAAAGGAACTCAGCACAAACATTACCTTTTTTATACAATGATTCTCTCCATAAAAAATAAGCACACAATAATATATTCACTGAATCGACTTATCAACATAAGATTTGCATTGAAACCTGATTAATTAAACAAAAATCAATTAGTAATACGAGAAAATTATTATTCACAGAAAATATTTTCTTCAAAAATTTCATTCAGCGCAGACATGATAATGCAAAGAACATTTTTCTTTATTTCCAAATTTACAATGTTTCCAGGAGGTAATATTATACAAAGAGTGGATATACTTTATTATAAAAAAAACATTAAGCCGGAAGGAAAAGATGCTGAAATTTATGGGTGTGCACACAAAATATATTAAACAAATGTTTTTTATTTTTTTTGTACCTCCATGATGTTTATATTTTTAAAAACTTTAATAACTCAAAATATAAAATTTAAAAGTCAAAATAAAACCGTTAGATATGATCTACATAATTTTATCTATACACATGTGAAAAATTATAATAATTCAAACTTTGTTGTGTTTGTTATCAAGAGCTTGTAAAAATACACTGATGTGGATAATTTCTAGATGTTTATTTTTTAACTTATTGATTCAAATAAAAATAAAATCGAAATGTGATACTTTTTTATGAGCACGTAATGAAATTTATATTGATCATATCTAGCAGTTTTATTTTGAGGTTTATGTTTTAAATTTTGAATTATTAACGTTTTAAAAATAAAAAGTATGATAGATGAAAAAAAAAATAGAGACATTTGAACCATCGTATTAAATATTAAATATTGGTCCTATTTTGATGCTTATTAATGTTTTAGGCCGCAAGTACTTTTGAGAAAAGAAGCTGATCAATCTGGGCCGCTAGATCAGGAAATATGCACTGATTTTGATGGAAATAAACGTCCCTGATTTAAATAGCTGACGTGAACGATCAACGATATGACGTCGCCTTGAAGCTTCACCAATCATTTTAGAATACTGCTTTTGCACTTGCCACACATAAATGTGGCCCGAGAGCTCAAATGTCTCATTAATTCATGTTCTAATTGTATTTTAATTTCAAAATTCAAACAAAAGTTTGAACCGTTCTACATGATATCTACGTTAAAATGGGACGGGAGATCAAATTTTATATATTTTTTGAAATGTTTTTACTATTTTTTAAAATAAATACAAAATCATTGTTATTCAAGAAATTGTGAACATCTAAAAACAATGATTTTGTACATATTTTAAAAAATAGTAATTTTTTTTTTCAAAAAGATATAAAATTTGGTCTCCAATCACATTTTAACGTGGATATCATGTTGAGTGGTTCGAATAATCTATTTAAACTTTAAAATTGTAAATAAAGATATTGGAGTATGATTGAGATATGAAGCAATAAAACATTTTCCTCCCCATAAGAATATAGAGTTGGTAATGATATGATTATATAGATACAGGTTTTATATAAAAAATGAGACAGCATGATCAAAATCCGTTGTAGTCTAGCTGGTTAGGATACTCGGCTCTCACCCGAGAGACCCGGGTTCGAGTCCCGGCAACGGAATTCTTTTTTATTTATTTGATCAATCCTGAGACGGAGAGGCTGAGATTTAAAATTCGTACGGTGGGTAATTATCCTCTGAGATCTTATCCCTTTCCTATATATAAATAGGTTTTGGCTAATATGCTACGGGTAGCTAAGAGGCCTCCGTGCTACGGCTCGGATTTCGAGTTTTCAAAATCCTAACGGTCGATCCGAACCGTTCATCTTGTTCTCCATATTAATATGTGCTTGGAGACCAAATTTTACATTTTTATGAATTTTTTTACTATTTATTAAGCCACTTTGAAAACCGCTGATCCAACGGTAGTTTCTGGTTTTACTGTTGGGTTAAGCCACCGTTGGATCAGGGGTTTTCAAAGTGGCTTAATAAATAGTAAAAAAATTCATAAAAATGTAAAATTTGGTCTCCAAGCACATATTAATATGGAGAACAAGATGAACGGTTCGGATCGACCGTTAGGATTTTGAAAACTCGAAATCCGAGCCGTAGCACGGAGGCCTCTTAGCTACCCATAGCACCGTAGCCACGTCCATATAAATATCTCAAAAATTTGACTATAGTTTGTAAATTTAAGATAATGGTTACTTTATGTTTATTGCTTATTTTAGTAAAATTATCTTTCAGTGAAAGGCTTTTCCAGTTAGAAAATTCTCTAAAATTTTCTTTTGATGCAATCCTTTTTTTTTTTTTTTTTTTTGAAAATAGGCATAAAAGCCCTTTCATTGCATAAAAAAGTCTCATTAGAAAAGTAAAATTAGAAAGTGAATTTTGTACAGTGGCACAAGCGCAGGTTCAATTTTCCACAATGACGTCTAAAAGATGCTGTAGCATATCATAACTCTTTAATCAAATAAATTAATTCCAAAATTCTAAAATCACTGTTCTACGTTAAATTATTTTAACTGAGACTATTCAATTGGGAAGAAGAAACTTTTAAAATCTTCATTTTCCTTCATAATTTCCTAAACTTCTTATTCAACAATAACCTCTCCTCTACTCAAAGACTTTTTTTTTTGAAATAATTTAAATGTATAAGTGTTAATCGGAACAAACAAGTATTTAAAATTATAACCAAGGGTTTGTAAGAATAATTTTTATACTATAAGTAATCTATTTAATGTAAATAACACAATCACCATGTCAATTTTTCATTATTATATATTAAAACAACTAACTCACTATTAAAGACAACTTAAACATTTAAATGTCCAATATATCTGTTAAAAAAATTAGATACTAAATACATTAAAAAACTAAAGTAGAAAAATATAACTCTCTATACACTCCGAATATTTGTCAGTATCAGGGCTTAGAGGCAGATGCATAATTTTTGCTTGATGGTAGAAATTGGATTCAAATAGTTCATCGTATTTAAACTCATTAGCTAAATCATATACTGATAAAAATACAATAAAAATTTGGGTTCAAGTAATTAAAAAAATTCTGTTTATTTCAAGGAATTTAAGTAAATTTATCCTAATTCAAGTAAATTAGTATTCACGTAATTTATCTTAATTCAAGAGATTCAAGTAATTAAATAGCATCATTTAAATTACCATTAGTGCATTATCCATGACAACAAAATAAGAGCAGAAATTGAATAACCTCATTTAAGTTACCTAATTTAAGTTAATTCACAATCAAAGAAATCAAACAAGTACAAACAAAATTAAAAATTATGGAAATGCTCCAAGAGCGTCGTCAACGGAGAGGAGCGATTTAGAGACACGGATCCGTGTCCTCTCAGGTACCTGACTCAACACTATTGAAAAGAACGGTCCAGATTTAATTTCATCGGGTTCTTGCTCGGGATGACTGAGGGTGACAATATTATTTGTGTTTTGAGCTTCGTGCCAAGTTAAAAAGAACAATTTTGGACCATTCGATTGGGCTTAGGCTTGGAGAGTTAGAGAGAGATTGGGCTTGACCCGTTACCCGGTTTATATTTTTTTCACTAAATTTGGGAATCTAGAAAAAACTGTTGCTCCCTTTTGAGCCTCATTGGGGTCTGCCCCTGAACTTTCCTCTAAGATTATGTATCTTTGATTTGATTAGAGCATCTATATCCCAGCAATTCAAATGAGTTTCTAAATAACCGTTAACTACTTTTTAGAAGTTATAGTCTCTAAAATTTCTAACTCTTATATTTCTAAAATTAATTTTAGAGTTTCTATTAAACAATGTCAGCAAAAAATTAAAAATAAGAAATAATTTGATCCAATCATTTTGCCAATGTATAATTTATAGACAATTTTTTAATAAGAAACTTTACTGCATATATAGTTTATAAATAAAAAACTCTCCCACATCTCTGAAAATGATTAAAAAATTGTCACATCAGATTAGAAACTCTAATAATTTTAGGGAGAAAGATGCTCTTAGAATAATAATTGTTGAGGGGTTCAACTATTAGTATTCAGTTCTCACCTATTTTAATTGTACAGTTTTGATTGGAGTGGTTGCAACTTTGGTAGCTACCGCTGATTGGCTTATATCTTAAGTCAAGAGAAATTTAAAAGTAATAGAAAACAAGATCCGTTGTAGTCTAGCTGGTTAGGATACTCGGCTCTCACCCGAGAGACCCGGGTTCGAGTCCCGGCAACGGAAATTTTTTACAAACCGGTATAATTAATAAAATTCTATAATTATCAGATAACCAATGTACTTTTCCTTTTTTTATTTAAAAAAAAAAACTATTTAAATTCAATCAATCTAAAATAGCATTCTATAATTATCAGATATCGTTTAGAAAACGCTTGTTTATATTCACAATAGATCCATATTGATAATTCCATTAAACCTTCTTTGAGGAGACAACAAAAACCTGTAAGAACAAATTCAAAATTTTCTTTTATGTATTGTATTTTTAAATCCAAAGTTGTCTTGATTCTCTTATTTCTTCAAACTTAATTCCACTGGTTTAGATCTCTCAATTATCATCAAGGTTGTATTTTGTTTCTTCAATTGCCAACCCTTTTAATTCTCAATTGCAATATGATGCCTACATATTGAGTAATCAGTAAAATGTTTGGATACTTAATTTCATCTGTTGCTAACCACTGGTAAGTCAAATTTATCTCTCCCTCTCTTTGCATAATCTTTCAGAATTGCAAGAGATATGGCGGCTTTGGGTCAAACCTCGACAACATATACCTGGCTGGGGCTTTTCTTCGGTTTTCTCTCCTTTGTTTTTGGTGTAATTGCTGAAAATAAGAAGGTAAATTATGCATTACTTTAGTAAGCATTTTTTCTATATGATACATGAAATAGGTAAATACCTAATTCTTGTTCCAATATATATATATATTTTATTCAGGTCCTTTATCAATATACTGCCGAATAATTTTGTTGGTCTTTACCAGAATATCAGTTCTTTACAATAACATAATTGATATATACTTGCTTGTACAGGCTCCACTAGGAACTCCAATTCTAGGAAAAGATCTAGTTATATGCAATTATCCTAAAGACCAAACTGTAATATTGGGAGCTTTTTCGATCGTGATGCTACTCATATGTGTAGCTTCTAGCCAGATAGCGGTGTTCTCCCGTTACAAGGGCAATTCTATCAAGAGTTACCTTCTTTTCAAATGCACCAAACTGAAAGTGTTCTTCACCATTGCTTGGTAAGCCCTCTTTTGTTTGTCTACTTGACACTTTGAAGACTTTGCATTGCTCTCAACAACCTGAATTTTTCCTTCAAAAGCAATGAGCATTTTCCCTTACATTATGCCCATCATTTATAAAAATGCCAAACTGGCATTCAATTCTTTATCATCTCAAAGAGGGTTAATTTGGGTTTTTATGATGAATTAAGAAGGTTATACAACAAAAAAAAAATTCAACCATTTATAAGAAATAATAAAAAAAAAATCCTACAAATTTGAACAAAAAAAAACACTACAAATTGATATACTTTTGCAAAGCTTTACAATAATAATAGTCATGTAAGCAACAATTTACAATCATCAGGGTGGTATCAGTTGTGGCATTGGTGATTACGCTGTGGGCCACGGTGTCTCAATCTTCTATTCTAACAAATAACATCCACCATGACATGGCAACGCAATGCCCGACCGCTAAGACTGGCCTGATAGGTGGCGGCGGATTCATGTCTCTCAATGCTGCTCTCATGTGGTACATTGTTCACATGCTGAGTCAAAATAGGAAAGTGGATCTCTTTGACGAAGAATATGAAAATCACTATGATATAAGCTTGAATAGTATGGGTAATCCCTACCTAGGTCACTGAAAAAAGTTGATAAATGAAATTAAAAAAAAAGTTGCTCTATTATGTTGAGACCTTATTTTACTTCAGTGCTGATGGCTGGTGTTTGATCGGCTTTAAATTATAGCTCTTGCTTTTTTTACTTGGATTTTGTATATATTTCTCTGCATCAAAATCAACAATAGTGCAAACAAAATTTGAACAATTGCGTCTGATCCTTTCAGATCCCAGTAAAGATAATATTGGGATTTTGCACTCAATTTCGTTATCTAATGATAGCAATACATTTCTCTCGTGGTTTGATACTACACGCTAGTTTCATAATTTTGTTTTGATCCTTGACCTGGTTAATTTGTACTTTAAGAAAAGGAAAATAAAATAAAAAAAATAAAAAAATAAGAAATAACGAAGGAAAGACCAAAAAGTAGTTGGGTTGCCTTTAACATGCAGTCTCTTGTCATGAAATAAAATTGAACTATCTATTACATCAAGCTGGAACTAAAACTGAACTATTTCAACGAACCGACTACAAAAAAAATTGTACATGTATTTTAAAAGACAAAAAAGATAAAAAAGTTAAAATAAAATAAAGTGTGATTAATTATCAGCTCTTTCTATTTGCCTTCACTGATTATTGGCACCTCTTAACATCTCTTCTTTCAATCTTTATTTTCTCGTACTGCCATTGTATAAGTTTGAAGCACTTCTTTATTCCCTTTTCATTATTTTTCCAGCCAGTCAGTTTAAACAATTTCATCAGATTTCTTTTTGAGACTAAGAATCACCCCACCACTTAGGCATGCTGCCACAATAGCCAATGAGACCTCGGTTGATACATGAAAACCTGCATATAAATAATTCACATAATAAAAAGAGCCAAAAGAAAAGTACTACATCAATTGCTCATTAAGCCAACCATTATTTATTGGGATTTCCAACAGACACTCATAGCTAATACAAGTACTTAATTTGATGCTAGCCAAATTACAAAGTACTGTTGATTCAATGATACCAACAGAAGTTAATTTATCTTCTAAATGGTTATTTCTCTTTTTCTTTATAACTACTTTTCTTTACTTTTTTCCTATAATTTGTATAAACTTGACGTCGTTAAATTTTTTAATGAGAAGAAATATGAAATAAACAGAAGTTTCATTCAACAACAGAAAAGTGTGAATTTGTCAAAGAAAAAAGTAGTGCTATAGACAACAATTTTTTTATGTTAGATACATTCTCTATTTAAACTGGAAGTTTTTCTTGTAAAATGCAAAAAGAAAAAAAACAGTTATGGTTAAGCAGATACGGGATACCAGAAATCATGTGTTTTTTTCTGCACACAAGTACTGGATGTATTTTACAAAAGCACAAAAACTATATTGTCACTATAATGTTCCAAGGCCATGAGAAAGTTACTTACCAAAATAATCGAGTATCATTTTTGAGCCAATAAATCCAAGAACAATTCCAATAGCAGGCTGAAAAAAAAAAAAATTTCAGCAGAAAGCAACATTAGCCATGCATGCATTAATTATTCTTGAATAAATAAGAATTAGTGTGCAAAATATAAAGTAAATAATTCACCTGCAAGTATTCCAAATCAGACATCCCTTCAGAAATAAGAATAAATAGTGACCTCAAACCTACAAAAAGAAAAAGAAAATATCACTTCATGCAAAACGGTATGATGTTGTTTGAGAATTATAAAACTCTGAGGTATACCTGAGATGGCAAAAATATTTGAAGAAAGTATTATCAAAGGATCCCTTGTGACACCAAAAACTGCTGGTATCGAGTCAATCTGAAATCATGAAACCTTTTATAAGGATTCATAATCAAGAATAACTAAAATTTATTTGTGTAAGTGAACTTACTGCAAAAGCAATGTCGCTAAGCTCAATTACAGCAACTGTGAGGAGTAATGGAGTAGCCTACACAGCCATTCTTTAATTCATTAATTTAGCAATCAAGTTGAACAAACTTCTGGAGTATCACTTTAACAAAAGTGAGAACTATCTAATTCATCATGTATAGAAACTTCTTGGAAATAAAAAACATGATAACAAGGCATCTTTATGATTTAGCATTTAATAACTTACTTTCCATGCACCATCTTGATTTGTTAAGAACCGATCACCATCATAGTAGGCTATATAGCAAGAAAATTTTAAAAAATTTAGTAGGCACAATTGCCTAAGGTGTTTAACACGTTACTGAGCATAGCAAGTACTACTTTTTACTGTTACAAAGGGAATGTTAAAAGATACACCCACTATACTTTAATATTTTCAGAAAGAAACCTGACACTAGTATTTGAACAAGGACTGCACCTTCAATAACCCTAAAGTGGTTTCAACCCATTAAGACCTCATGCTGGCTCTAACAAAACAATTGTCTAATCTTAAGTTAAATCGCTGTCCTTATGATGCCTTTGTTCTACCTCCTCCTCCTTTTTTACATCTTCAAATCTTTGTTCTACAAACCCTAACCCTTGTCACCTAATGAGGAGACTGTTGAACAAAACTGGGTTATATGCAGAGACAATGGTGCAGATTCCAACATTATAAAAATCATTTTTAGGGATGAAGAGAATAAATAATGGACTCTTTGTTGTCCAAAATGGTTATTTAAGCAAATATCAAAAGTTGTCATGCTTCTGCAAATAAATATAAATACCGGGTGCCTGTCTCTAATTTGTAATAACAAAAGGGTATATATATAAGATCGAATTATATTTAATTAAGACAACTTACTAGTAACAGGAATAAACCTCTGACACGTTTTGACTATAAAATTGTCTGACAAATCTGTCTCCTCCTCTTCAGCAGAAAAAAGCTGTCATAGATGAAACAGTCACATAGATAGAAATCCTAGGCTTGTAAAATTCATTCTTCAAATTGAATATCTAGGTATATTTAATTTCCTTTAAGAGGATATAAACAGATAAAGGACTTCCAATTCACCTTGTAAGAAGTAAAGAGAAGAATCAGCGCAAGAAGCAAGTTCACTACTTCAAATCTCTGTATAATACGAACTTTCAAGTCTTAATACAACTGTACTTGTCAAAAGAAAATAGAAAAACAACATAAAAGGGAAGGTAAGGGAATTGAAATAAAATAATGAATTTATGTATTAACCTGAAGGGTAGCTGCTCCAAGAAGTATCATAGTAGCACGAAATATAACAGCTCCAACAATACCATATGAAAGTACTTTTTTCTACATAATAACAGATAAAAACCTGGAAAGGCTAAGTACGAAGCCTTAACATGATATAACAAACAAGGAGGAATCAAGTTACAAACTTTTTTCTGTAATCAATTAAAGTTGCACTTCATGATGCACTTTCTATACGCTTTTAGCAGAGATAAAATTTCAAGTTCTAAACAACATTCATAATACATTGATGTTGTTCTATCTTTCGAGCTATGGTAACTCGTTGAAATTGGGAAACTAAGAGCTTTTCTACGAGATCATAAGATAAAAAGAATCAATGCACCAAATAATATACAACTAGCTACTGATTTTTCCACTCCTTCACATTATACAAAACCAACTTCAAATTTTATTTTTGGACGCACATATATTGCTCATGGATGACACGAGATTAATGGTTCAGATGTCCTTTGGGACTCATAATTTTGAATAATTAATGTAAAGAGAAAGCGTGTGATAATGTGTTACAAAAAGGAATTGCCATTTGATCCCTTCTCATTACAAAAAATATAGTACGAATACACTATCAAAATTATAAAATATAAATAAAAAATTGAGCTAACCTGATATTGTTTTGGTACTTTGAAGTATCTAAAAACAAGAACAAATACAAAAAGATTGTCCACCGACAAACTTTCTTCCAACAAATATCTGCCAAAAAAAAACCAAGGGTTTTACATTGTTAGCACTTTTAGGGTTTTATCTAAGAATGGCAATGGGCTGGATCAGATCAGTGCTAGGTCTGCGCTTTTTAAAAAAGTCAATCGGGCCCAGACTCCAAGCTGACCAGAGAAAGTATCAAGTAATACAGACCTTAGCCAATTCATTAACCCATCAGGCTGGACAGAACACCCAAATTGTCAAATTTGGTTGAATTTTTAATACGCTGCATTTTATATACACATTGCTTTACATTTCTTAGCAAGAAGTATTGGCCTAATTTGACATTTGCCTAGTTCTATTCTATAAAGAACTGAAATTAAGCACTTAACAGGTCAGGTAGACCAGAAGCACATGGTCAAGAAAAAGGTTACCATGCACAGTACTTGGTAGTTTATCTGGTTGGATAGGTACTCAGCAGTCCATTATGTTCTTTTGTCAGTTTTCAATTTTTTTTTTTCTTGTGCAACACTAAAATAGTATAGAAATTACCCAGCAAAGAACTCTGATGATTTTCCTAGTCCATCCCGCATGGCAATACCGACTCCAAAAGTCACAGCAGCTAAAACCTATTAAGTGGAAAAATATTACCTTGTATGACTGTATACTCATCAAAACATCCATGAGAATATAAAAAAAAATAAAAACCATCCAAAACAAGAGATATGCTGTATGTCCTTTGGAAAAAAAATTAAAAGATCACACAATTTATCTTTATCTGGTAATTTCATTTAAATATCCAATAACCCTATAATCTTCCTCATTCATATGGAAACAAACAGTGTTGAGAGTTATGTGCTAGTAGCAGTATATAATTATACTTCATGCAGTTTATGCCTGATGCTTCCATGTTTCGTGGAGTATGTACAAAAGATATTTTGTTTCTACATAACACTTAGGTTTTTTTTGCAGGTATATGCAACATAAATTATCAATTCACAGGGTTGACAAGTTTCATAAATTGCAGGTTATAGGTGAAATATACCCAACTTTTTGTTTTTAACTTAAAGTGAGGTAAAGGGCTCACCAGTTTCTATTACAAAACCAAAGTGTTTACAAGACCTAATACCAAAAAGAAAGATTAAAAAAGATAACAAGACCGAGATTCATTACACACCCATAATGTAACAGATCTTAGAGAAGAAGCTTTGCTTTTTTCTGAATCCTTTTCCTTGTCTAATTCTGCTTCAATTAATGGCACTTCAACAACATTTATTTTGTTATGTGACTTAGAGCTGACCTCTCCGTCTGCCTCTGAAAGTATATGCAATGTATAACCATGGAGTTTGATTAATAAAGCAGTAATAATATAATGTATGCCCCTGAGAACTATGAGTCTAACCCACCTTCAACCCCACCCCCTCAGAGGCATGAAAAATCATGCACCCTCTTTCTCTTTCTTTCAAATTGCCCAAAGCACCTCTAATTTCTTCCATTCTTCCGTAGAGAGAGAGATTGAGAGAGAGGTTCTTCGGGCAGCTTTTCATGTATATGCAAAGGGAAGAGTGGATAGGATGTTCACATTGTTTCAGGGAAATACATGGTAATTTCCCTTAAGAAGTAATACATGACATATCTCAAGCTACAGAGGATATTTAATATTTTGACATTTTAAAGACAAGGTGAAATTGGGCCAGCTAAACAAGAAATAAACATTTTTTTTCTTTTTTAGAAAAAGTAGATATTTGGACGTGATGGGTAAATCCAACACAGAAAAACTAATTTGATTTTATGAGATATGAAATAAACTCCAACTTGCAGTATATTACACTACTTTCTTTGCAAACAACACTCTACATATGTGCATTTGCAAAGTAACACCAAACACTCGTTACAAAGGTCATTTGCAAACACCCAATCTTTCTGATATTTGTACATACATTTACAATTTCAGCAAGGAGACAATACATTTTGACAACTTCACATCACAGAGATGATTTTTTTTCCCTATAAGGGATTAACAACTAAAATTCAAAGAAAGAGAATCAAAACCAGTAATAGATAAATCTTCATCTCGATCGGTTCGTTTGGCACGCAGCACATGAACAGACCCGCCGCCAGATTGTCTCATCCTCACTGAAATCCCAACGCAGTGTCAGAACACCATGTACAGACGGAATAAGCCACAAAGTGATAAAATTCGCAAACCTGAAGTGGAGAAGCAGCGGGAGGCGCAGGCGTGGGGAAGAGAGGGGGTGAAAAGAGAGCGAGCGCGCGAGGTAGAGAGAGAAATTGGAGATGGTCTTGGAATTCCTCGGTGAGGAGGAGAAGGCGAGGCGAGCGCCATCGCGATATTTTGGGAAGGGAAGTGGCGCGCACGGATGATGATTTTATCGTTCTCCCTTGCTTTTTTCTCTCTGCTCCAGCACTGCGCTGACACTGATTCGCTGCCTCAGATCGGACCCGGGCTTGAGGGTTTCGGACCTCTTTCATACCAAAACCGACTCCGATTTAGGGCTGGGCAAAAAAACTCGAACTCGTAACTCGCTCATTTACAACTCGTTTAACTCAGCTCATTTACAACTCGAGTTGGCCAACTCGTTTAATAAATGAGCTGAGTTTGAGTTGGTCCTAACTCGCTCATTTATAACTCGAGTTACATAAAGTTACATAGTATTGGACACAATAAATTCCAAAATAATCAAATCCGAATCTCTAGACTATTATTTGTGCTTTGAGATTTGTGTAAAATATGTTTGAACTTGTATTGTAATACTGTCACTGGTTAAACAAGTTACAAACGAGTTGTAAGCCAACTCGAGTTGATAACGAGCTGAGTTTGAACTTGTGTTGTAATACTATCACTGGTTAAACGAGTTGTGAGCCAACTCGAGTTGATAACGAGCTGAGTTCGAGTTGGCTCTACAACTCGTTATTATCATCTCAACTCGAGTTGGCTCACTCGTTTATTAAACGAGTTGAGTGTAACTCGCTCAAACTCGGCTCATTTACAGCCCTACTCCGATTGCCGATGCTTTCACATCCTCTCCATTACTCCATAATTTAAATCACTTTAAAAAAAAATGAGAACAACAAGTGCTACTCATATTTAATTAGAGAATTACCACATAGTAGGGCTGTCAAAAAAGCTCGTGGCTCACCTCTAGCTCGCTCGGTAGTGGACCGAGATGTTAACGAGCCAGCTCGGCTCAGGCTCGGGCCAAAATAAACGAGCTGAGCCAGAGGTCAGCTCGGCTCGTTAAGCTACAGTGGATTTAGGGTTTAGTTCTGTATAATTTTAAGTCCAGTCTCATTTTCAAAGGAACAATTATGCAAAATTGATGTATTTTTGGTTTGGGAAGAAAGGATATGGGTTTTAGTTGCTTGAAGATGTGCCTGCTGGACAATTTCTTAAATTTTTTGAATGAGATTTCTTATTTTTTTTATTTTTGAATTTGTATAATAGCAAACTAATAAAGTCCAGCGAGCCAGCTTGTCAGCTCGCGAGCTAGCTTGGGCTGGCTTGTCACAAGCTGAGCCAGGGATTTTGGCTCGGGTGACCTAGGTCTAGCCAGCTCGTTTACAGCCCTACCACATAGTAACAAATAATATAGTGAGGAGAACTAAGGTGTTCTTCAACTCACCAAATTTCTTTGTGAGTTTCATTTAAAAATCTACTGAATTGATTTCAAATAACGTATTCAAATTATTGAAATTAATCTTTTCATGAGTAATGTGTTTACATGTTAAATCTATAAATGTTGACTCATTATAGGTTCGACCAGTACTAAATCGTTGACCCAGAACTTTATTGGACCGATGCCCAGTTCGGTTATAATAATATTTGGTTTTGAGAGAGTGAGAAAATGTTTAGTCCAAACAAAGGTTTTTTTTTTCTATAGAAATGAAAGCTTTAGTAGTATATCACTCCAAATAGGCAAAAAAAAAAACAAAAAAAACTACGCTTAAAACATTCTGAAAATTGTCTTTCATCTAAATAAAATTTCCCATGTATTTTCATGGTTTTGATAGATGTAGAGCAAGATTTATGTCTTGTTTGTAATTTTAGTATCAATAATTACTAGCATAGTCTCTCGAAATTTACTCTGAAAAACAAAACATATATTGAAAAAAAATATATTGTTTAAAATTAGACGGTCAAGATTTGATTTAAACTCATAATTCAACTGCGTGTTTATACTTTTTTTATTTAGTAGAACTAGGGTGTTCTTAAGTTCACCAAGCTTTTTTGTTAATTTAACTCTAAAATCTATCGAATTTGTTTCAAACAATGAATCTAATTTATTGAAATCACTCTACCTTTTGAGTGATACGTCTACATGCAAAAAAAAAAAAATCAAATTAATTTATATAGAGTTAAGTAGTAAAAAATGAATACATTAAAAATTAATTTATAAACCTTCTAAATTTGACCACTTGACTTACACCAAATTGATTCTAAAATTTAAAATTTTGGCATGTAACCGCATCATCCATAAGGTAGATTGATTTCAACAGTTTGGATTCGCCTTTTGAAACTAATTTGATAGACTTCATAGTTTTATTCACAAAGGAACTTGATGAACTTAAGAACACTCTAATTTTCTCGTTTTAAAAAAATATCTTCTAATACAACATTGCTTTTAGAGGTAGTAGGCGTAATGTTGATTCTTTTTTTTTTCTTTTTCTTTTTTGAAAAAGTAATGTTGATTCTTAGTAATGGCATTTGCGGTTGATGACAGTCATAACTCGGAAGTATATATTTCTTGAACATTTTGTTCCTTCAAAATTGTACTTTTAGTGAAAGGTACTGGATAATAACTTAGAGAGAGTCTATGGTACTATGCATATTACGATTTGTTACCGTGCTATGGCTCTATATTTGAGTTTTCAAATCCTAACGGTCGATTCGAACCGTTCATCTTGTTCTCCATATTAATATGTGTTTGGAGACCAAATTTTACATTTTTTTTGAATTTTTTTTACTATTTTTTTAGATTTGTTGAAAATCACTGTTTTTGGATGGTCCAGAATTTTCAGATCAAGTGATTTTCTAAATATCTAAAAAAATAGTAAAAAAATTTCAAAAAATGTAAAATTTGGTCTCCAAACACATATTAATATGGAGAACAAGATGAACGGTTCAGATCGACCGTTAGGATTTGAAAACTCAAATATAGAGCCGTAGCATGGTAACAACCCGTGATATGCATAGTACCATAGACTCACTCAATAACTTATCTCTATATTATTGCTTTTTTCTTATGTTTGCTCTTAATTTGTTGAAAAAGTATTTTATTACATTTAAAGTGAGTTATAAATTATATGAACTTTATATAAGCATTGTAAGATTCTTTGCTTCTATAATAGAACTGAAGAAAAAAAAACTCTTGTGTGTGTTCTGGATAACCGTTTCATCATATGTTTTGATTGTAATTTTATAATATAACATTTATCCTTAAAATTTAACATCTTAAATCAAGGATTTCGCACTTTTAAAGAAAGTTTATAGCAACAAAATCTATAATAAAATAAAACAAAACAAAAATTCCAAAAAGCCCAATTATAAAAAAAGCTGGGTTTAGTAAAACTAAAGTTGAGCTTAATTAATTTGCATTCAATATATTAAAAAGGGAAGCAATCAGTATTCTAGCAAAATTACCATAAGAAAATAATTAAAATCTACGAACTTCCATTTCTTAAGCGAAGTAAGAATGACCATATGGTTCCCTTGCAGCTTTTGCATTGTAACTACAAATTTGGTTGAACTTTGAATATGATTTCAGTTGTAACTGAGAGTTCTTTAAGCTCACATGATCATGAAGTGACGAGGGTTTCTTAGTTTATTATTTTTTAAAGAAATGTTATATTTAAAAATTTCGGAACAAGGGGTTCGATGTAGGGGTGTCAACGAGCTGGCTCGATCGGTCCAAGCTAGGTCCTGGCTCAACTTGTTTATTCTGAACCGAGCTACAGCCGAGCAAGCTGGACCTATGGCATCCGAGCAAAAACCTTAGCTTGATCTCGTGACAAGCCAGCTCAAGCTAGCTCGTGAGCTGACGAGCTGGGGTTGATTGAATCTTGTTTTAAGAAGAAAATTAATTCTACAAACTTTTTAGATCGAGCTGAACCGAGCTGGACAATATAAAATGCAACAAATTCATACAAATTCACTAATTGATGACTAACCAAGCTGGCAAGCAAGCTAGGCCCAGCTTGAACTCGTTAATTATGAATCGAGCTAGTGATGAGCTGGCTCGTTAACAGCTCGGTCCAATAACGAACGAGGTGTTAGCGAGCGAGTCAGGTGCAAGTCATGATCAAGCCACAAGCTACGAGTTTTTTTTTTTGCCACCCCTATGCATTCCCTTCTATCTTGTCAATCGTCACCTTTAATAACCAAGTGGTATAACAATATGTGGTAAATTGTGATAATACTGCATGGAAACCTAATCTGAATATCAAATAGGTTTAACATGTACAGATAATCCTCCACCGTCCCCAAAACAAAATACCTTAACATAATCTGTTGTTTATGGTTTCCTTCATTCTCCATATGAATTATAATTGTCAAGAAAAGTCTAATTTCTCTTTCAAGTATTTCAATTTGCAGTAGGTAATTTACATTTTGTATGACTCGAATCTTGACAGAGTCAAAAATTAAGAGCTGCAACTCGTCAACAATGGATAATTCTCATCCTGAAAAAGAATGTGATTACAGTTTTCATGTAATCAACAACCTTCCAGAGTTCATAAAGGAAACAATTCTTGAATATTTGCCAATAAAAGAGGCGATTAGAACGTGCATCTTATCAAAAGATTGGAGGCACAGATGGTCTAAAGTTTATAATTTATATATAGATGTTGGCAATAGAGACTCAAATTCTGGTAAAATAATGGCACCGGGCAGTGAAGAGGAATTAAAGAGCAATGAAGAGGCTTCAAAGAGCACTAGATTTATTGATAAAGTTCTTAATCTTCATAGTGGTAATGTCCATACTTTAAAAATTAGCAGCAAAATCCAATGAAGAGGCTTAATCTTCATATGTTTGGTTGGATCTCTACAGACGAAGAATCCTCCGATATTTAGCAACTTATTTAGTATGGGCTTATATTTACGACCAACCGATGCGGAGTTGACTTTAACACTTCTCTTGTTTCAGAATGCTCCAAAATTACAAGAACTCGGATTAACGGTTAGTATAAACTTAAACATTTTTATCTTTTTAACTTTTAACCATATGTTACTTTATTAGTGGTGTTGCTTTTATTTTATGGAAGCGTCTAATTGTCCACAGTTTTTTGTCCACCATTTGTCCACAGCTTTGACTTGCGCGAATACTGTAAAATTACTTCTACATGCTGTATAATTATACAATATATCACATAAAATATATCAGTTAATCACAAAACATCCAGCAACTATTTGAAGTGGTCACATGATAGTTAGAAAAAGATTGCAACTTGCACAACAGGACAAAATAAATGTACTTTCAAATTGTACTTTCAGAAATAACAGTTATAGGAAGTTATTGGCAGTTAGAGTTAGTTATCAGCAGTTATTGGCAGTTAGAGTTAATTATTAGCTTCCGCACTGGGTTGAATCTTGTATACTGTAAAATTGAATCTTTTATACTGTAAAATTGAATCTTGTATACAGTAAAATTTTCAATTGAATCTTGTATACTGTAAAATTGAATTTTGTCTACTATAAAATTGAATCTTCTACACAGTAAAATTTACAATTGAATCTTGTATACTATAAAATTGAATCAGTAGAACTGTAAAATTGAATATTGTATACAGTAGAATTTTCAATTGAATCTTGTATACTGTAAAATTGAATCTTGTATACAGTAGAATTTTCAATTGAATCTTGTATATTGTAAAATATATACTGTAAAATTGAATCTTGTATACTGTAAAATTTTCAAATAATACTGTAAATTTTCAATTGAATCTTGTATACTGTAAAATTTTCACATAATACTGTCAATTTTCAATTGATTCTTGTATACTGTAAAATTTCTAAAACTAAACCATAAAATAATATCATCTATACTGTAAGATAAAATGTAACAAATGCTATATTTCAGTTTAAACTACAACCTACAAAGAATCATGTATACTGTAAAATTTCAAAATATAAACCATAAAATAATACCATGTATACTCTAAAATTGATAAATCTATACATACATCCATCATCACACAAAAAATCTGTTTACCACAAAACAACATATGTTCATCACAAACAACATTTGTTCAATACAAGATAAAAATATTCACCACAACATTCAGAATAGCATATAGCAACAAAAAAACTATGGATAAATAACTTTTACATTAAAAACCTCATGTGTTCATTGTTCGGATGAGTAAGAAGCCTCATCACAAGAACAACACGTTCTTTTGAGATGTCATCCTGCATAATAATAAAATAAACAATGAAACAAATTCGATTTATAACAAATAAGAATTATAAAATAATATTACAAGTTATTTACCTGACTGAAAATCATAGGAGTGCCTGTAATATGAAAACATTTCAATATGCACCAATACTGTAAAATTCATCATTCAATGTTGTAACTTAAATAACAAATCCTACAAAAACGTACTTCACATTTTCAAACATCCAGAAACTTTCATAACAGTTCGATATCCTGTAAAACTAGTTCGAGAATTATGTAAAATAAAATTGCAAGGATCCGGTAAAATAATTGCAAGAATCATGTACAACTAGTGCAAGAATCATGTAAAACAATTGAATCAGCTGGAATACTAACTGAACAAGCTGCATGAATCAATCTAGATATGTAAAATAAAGAACTGAAAACTATTGCATAGATCATGTAAGCTATTGCATATATCCTGTAAAACTATTTAATAGATACTGTAATCCTAATCGATCCAGACTGTAAACATAACAAATCGACACTTTAAAACCTAAACAGATCAAGTGAAACAGATAAAAAAGTGCTAAATTTTCAATTCAGATCTAAATGTGTTGCAGATCTAAATATGTCTATTTAGATTCAAATCTAAATGTGTCAATCTTTAATGACATCATTTGCAAGTTCCAACTAACATAACAAATACATCTAAATATGATTATTTTCAGGGACATATATGAAAAAAGTAATGTTGCGTGAGATTTTTTTGATTGTTTCTCCACATTTTTACCTTCCTTTTGTCTTTTTCACACAGGAGATATATCCGAATCAAATTTTATAGAACAAGGCCTATGCCTTCATTTTACTCGTATCTGTTGTCGTTCGTATTCGTTGTCTTTTTCTGTCTTGAACGAATAAAAACTTTATTTAATTTCGATTAAAAAACGATAAATATCATCAAAACAAAAATCGAGAAGGAGAATTGAGTAGAACCTGAGATACGATGAGAGGAAACAACACTAAGGATCGTACGGTAAGAAGTGTACCGGCCGATAGAGGAGTAATAAGCGGCACAGTAGAGGAAGAGAAGCCTCCGTACGAAGGCGGAGGAGGATCAGAGCATCGTCGTTATTGATTTTTAATCGATCGACGGATCGAGGCTGTGGAGAGAGAAAGAGATGTGGTTTTCGTAAAGGAGGAGAGAATACGGTTATACGGATTGAGAGAGAGATCTGATTTATAAAAGGAAAGTAGAGTCGTTAAAATCAGTTAGAGTGGATAAGGTGGTGGACAATTTGTGGACAAACGTCAGTGGACAAAGAACATTTCTCTTATTTTATTTTTGTATGTCTTTCTCTTTTTCTTTGACTTCTATATATACATTTTGCAGTTTCAAAAACTTTTATATTCATCTCTTTCGAGCGCTTATGAGCGACTTGAAAGCAAGCAACAAGGACTTTTTTCTTGCCTTCGAAAAGTTATAATTACAATTGACCCGGCTTCAGATTTTTCGATAGCATTTGCAAAATTCATCCTAAATAATGCACCTGCGCTTGAAGAGCTGACAATATGTGGTGACATCGAAGATCAGAAAATTACTTCATGGTCATGTGAGCTTAAAAAACTCTCAGTTACAACTGAAATCATATTCAATGTTCAACCAAATTTGTAGTTACAATGCAAAAGTTGTAAGGGGACCATATGGTCATTCTTACTTCGCTTAAGAAGTGTTGTCAGAATATGGAAGTTCGTAGATTTTAATTATTTTCTAATGGTCATTTTGCTAGAAGACTGATTGCTTCCCTTTTTAATATATTGAATGCAAATTAATTAAGCTCAACTTTAGTTTTACTAAGCCAAGCTTTTTTAACCGAAATTTTTAAAAACACCATTTTCGGAAAATTAATAAACCAAAACACCCTTCATGAAATTTTTTATTAAAACAGCATGGCCGCTTCTATAGAAAGCGGCCACATACAATCGGGCCGCTTTGGGGGCAGCGGCCACTGAATTTTGCTTTTTTTTGTTTTTTTTTTTTTTTGGAAAACAGAAATTTTTTTATTATTTTTATTTTTTGTATTAAAATATTAGAAATGTTGAATATATTTCTTTGAATATAGATGGAATGCAATATAATTTGATTTATTAGAAAGACTGCAACAAATAACCCGGATCAATATTTTTCAGACCGAATTTTTCGCGACTGTAAGAAAAATTAATATATTTCTTTATGTGTTATTGGAAAAAAAATAAAAATGTTTAGATTCTGAGTTATTGATCCCGGTTCAAAAGGCACTTCTAGATAATTCAGAAAATATTGTGATCTTTCTAATACATTTAATTTATAAAAAATTATATCTATTTTGAGAATTATTTTTGAAAAACAATCATTAATTAAATTAAAGTTTTTATTTTTTTCAAAAATAGATACAACTTTTTATAAATTAAATGTACTAGAAGGATCATAATATTTTCTGGATTACCTAGAGGTGACTTTTGTACCGGGATCAATAATTCAGAATCTAAACATTTTTATTTTTTTCCAATAACACATAAAGAAATATATTAATTTTTCTTACAGCCGCGAAAAATCCGACCTGAAAAATATTGATCCGGGTTATTTGTTGCAGTCTTTCTAATAAATCAAATTATATTGCATTTCATCTATATTCAAATAAATATATTCAACATGTCTAATATTTTAATACAAAAATAAAATAAAATAAAATATTCTGTTTTCCAAAAAAAAAAAAAGCAAAAAAAAGCAAAATTCAGTGGCCGCTGCCCCCAAAGCGGCCCGATTGTATGTGGCCGCTTTCCACAAAAGCGGTCATGCTGTTTTTAATAAAAAAATTCAGAAAGGGTGTTATTAATTTTCCGAAAATGGTGTTTTTAAAAATTTCGGCTTTTTTAATGATTGGGCTTTTTGGAATTTTTGTTTTGTTTTGTTTTATTATAGATTTTATTGCTATAAACTTGCTTTAAAAGTGAGAAATCCTTGATTTAAGATTTTAAATTTTAAGATGTTCTATTAATTATAAAATTACGATCAAAACATATGATGAAATGGTTATCCAAAACACACACACGAGAGTTTTTTCTTCAGTTCTATTTTATAGAAGCAAAGAATCTTACACTATATGCTTATATAAAGTTCATGTAATTACTAAGAATCAACATTACGCCTACTATCTCTAAAAGTAATGATGTATTAGAAGATATTTTTCAAAAACGAGAAAACTAGAGTGTTCAAACTGTTGAAACCGATCTACTTATGAGTGATGTAGTTACATGCCAAAATTTTAAATTTCAGGATCAATTTGGTGCGAGTCAAGTGGTTAAAATTAAAATGTTTATAAATTAATTTTAATGCATTCATTTTTTGACTACTTGACTCTATATAAATTAATTTGAAAATTAAATTTTTTTTGTATGTAGACGCATCACTAAGAAGGTAAAGTGGTTTCAATAAATTGAATTTATCGTTTGAAGTCAATCCGATAGATTTTAGAGTTAAATTAACAAAAAAAGCTTGGTGAACTTAAGAACACCCCATTCTACTCAATAAAGTATAAACACGCAGTTGAATTACGAGTTTAAATCAAATCCTGATTGTTTGAAAATATATTTTAAAAGTACATTTATTTTTGTCTAAATTTATTTTTACAAAAGTTGTCTAATTTTAAAATATGTTTTTTTTTCAATATATATATATTTTTTCAGAGTAAATTTCGAGACAACTCTAACAAAAAAGTTCCTTCTTTCTTTTTTCATTTCGCTATTTTTTTATTTATTTCACCTATTTTGTAACTTTCTGACACCACTGATGTCTTTTATTAATGGAATCTGGAAGCTAGACTCTCACATTTCTTCTTAAAAAAAATCGTGTGTATGGTTTTTGATAGAGAGAAGGAAAAATGTTAAGTCTGAACAATGTTTATTTTATTTTTGTTTTTGTTTATATAATTGGTTTTGATAGAGAAAAAAAAAAAATCTTTAAACCGTATTCGTATATCTATCCACTCATTAAAAAAAAAGATACAAATTTGATATTAGCTCCATTTACACTCCATATATATGGTCTTCAATTTATTAATATCGAAAGAACTCAATAATAATTATCAAATATATATTTCAAATTTTGACAATATTATGTGTATATGAAAATTGGATATTAATCAATGAACTCATTGACATGTGAAAGCGGAGGTAGCACAGTTGGCTAAGAAAAAAATTCTAAAATTGTTGTACCCAAAGGTCGAAAGTTCGATTCTCCCTCACGACTTCGCAGCTTCTGCGAAGGTTTTTAAAAAAAAACTCATTAACATGTGCGATGGGGAGGAAATGCTTGTTTATATATTCTATGATATCAATTGACAACCCTTCTAAATATAATGGTAGCCTATTAAGAAGGTTGAAAATAGAAAATTCTCTTGCATTTTTTTTTTAAATACAAAAACCTATTCAACTCATTGTGCCAAATAAAGAATTAAAATTCAGTGGTCTTATATACAATTAATTTAAGATAGGTCTATTCAATTAATAATATATCTTAATCAACTACTCTTCAAGTCTTCTCTCAAACATAGATTGTCATTTATTTTATTTATTTTTCCGAAAATCTAACGTATCTTTAAATACAACACATAGCACAATGATATTTGATTGAAAATGTAAAATAAGAAGAATAAATTTAGTGTGTGATGAATGGAAAAACATAACAAAGTTAAATGGTAATTTATAAATAAACAATTAAATAAAATAAATAAAAAATTATATTATATTATTCACATCTTGTATAAGATAATTATTTCTATTTTTCAAGCCAGACTTAATTATGAGAATATATATCAAAGAGGCTAGTTGAGACAATGTTTTTCCTTTATTTTTTTAAATTAGTTGAGAATATGTTTTTCCTTTATTTCAATTGACATATTTTCCTTTTGAATATATATCCATGATTGTTTGATACAAAAGATGTAAAATTATCTTCATAGTTAGGACATATACATCAAAATTTGTCACGATAAAAAGAAATGTATCACCTTAGTATATATCTCATTTCATTAACAAAGTGAACTATCTCATGACTATGAATCAACTATAATAACATATTATTATGACCATAATCATATGCAATAACATGAATAATTTTTTGGCTATAAAACCAATTCACAATAGCACATGATCTATGTTCCAGTTTGGTCGATGGATAGTATAGTGATGGATATCCATAGTGAATCCATATCACCCCGGGTATCTGAGGTGCAAACTGAAAATTCAGACCGTTCTGTTAGCTTGGCACAAATCTCAAAGCACCTCCTACAGTCAAAACAATACCGAATTGAGTTTGATCTGGACACAATTGATCTGCACCGTTCTTTCTTTTAAATTGTACCTCAAGTACCTGAGGGGACACGGACTCATCCATAGTTGTGATTCGATATATATTTACAACAATTTTTTTTTAAAAGAAAGATATTTTGTTCGAACTTTTAATGAAAAAGACATGCAATTTATAAAAATGTCCAGAAAACACTTACTAATAAACAAACATACATAAATTATATTATCAAAATTTAGCGACTATTCTACCATGCCTTTCACAAAAACCAAAATTTAGCGAGAAATACCAATGTGCCCGACAGTTTCATATTTTAACATTATAATAAATAAGTCATTATAATTAATAAATTTCTTACAACACTTTCAAGTTTTACATTTTGAGGCTAATCAACGTGACAATTAGAGGTTGCAATATTTTAGCATGTGTTATTCCAAAAATCGAGTTGCGCTCATTCCTCTTTTTTTTTTTTCTCAAGCCCATCTTGTTTAAGATTTAATCTTACTCTTGTTATAAGTTCGAAGGACCAAGTTTGATTTTAAAATAACTTTTAAGGATCTATTTGCTAAAAATAAAAAATCAGGAACTAAATTAATTTATTCTGCAAAACTTGAGGGACCAAAATTGAATTTTTCCTAGTTAAACCATTCAGCTCTCTTTGCACATTGTATGGCCTTCTCACTCATCACTAGCAACGCTCGCGCAATAGTAACAGTCCGATCTCGCCTCTCCTTGCATCTCCGCCGATCCTTCTCTGCCATCGCCGCCACCTCCGCCTCCAGAGAGATGGCGAAGGTCGGAGTCGTGCAGATGACATCGACTAACGATCTCGAAGCCAATTTTCTGACTTGCTCTCGTCTCGTCAAGGCAATCACATCTCCCTTTATCTTGTAATCTTTTCATTTTTTTTTTTTTTTTGTTTTCTATCCATCTTATACCGATTCGGTAACGGTTTGTAGTGGCTGGTACCTAGAAATTTCACCTCAATTTTATTTGGTAACAATGTTATAAGGAAAATCCCATATTATTGTTTATGACTTACAATCTAATTTTTTGGTGCCAACAATATGGTAGATTCCAACCGACCAAAAAATTAGGATTGTCTGATACCAGAACAGTTAGATTATACCACTCAGAAAATGGCCAGACGTTGTAGTTTATGTTTTATATTTCTTGTTTTGCAATTTCCTAATGGAGTTTTCGCAAGTATAATGTTTGTTATCTCAGCTTATCTTCTTAAGAGATATAAGTCGAGGCCAATACCAGTACCAGGTACTACCAAATTCTTGATTGAATCTGCTATTAATCCCAACTTGTAGGAGGCTGCTGCAGAGGGGGTAAAGCTGCTCTGTTTTCCAGAGAGCTTTTCGTTCATAGGTGCAATACTTGGAGAATCTATTAAGATAGCGGAGCCTTTAAATGGGCCCACTATGCAGAGATACTGCTCCCTTGCAAGGTACCAAATAAAGTTACTACTATCTTTCACTGGTTCCAATTGATAAATGGCAGGCAAGTTATTCTGATTCTGTACTGATGCATCACCTCATCAAGTCAATTTTATATGGGTCGGTTGACATTCCAAAACAACGGAGTGCATATGAATGTATACGGATAACCTTTGGTTCCTTTTTCTATTGTAATCCAGAGTGAAAACTATTAGACTAATTTTGGGCTTATTGGTACCAACATGGGTCAGTTAAGGTTGGGTCAACTGTCACAAATCAACATGCTTTTTTTCGACAATGCCAGCGGATATAACATAACCTGAAATGTTAGCGTGGCCGATCATAAATGGGTAAGTCCACGTCGATAATTGCCATCACATATGCAAGTCGTGGTTGGTACTGATTGGTACACTTCACCTTGGAAACTGACAAGATACCAGTCAGTATTATGTTTCATTTTATAATTCTGAACAGTTATTCAATTTTTTTCTTTCATCTGATTCTACATAAGCACTTTATTATTTTTGCAATTTTGGTTATTATAATGGCAGAGAAGCAAATATTTGGTTGTCGCTTGGAGGTTTTCAAGAGAAGGGACCTGATGATGCACATATATGCAATACCCATGTTTTGGTTGATAATTCTGGGAAGATAAGAAGTTCTTACCAAAAAATACATTTGTAAGTGTTTTTTCTAAGAATATTGGTTTCCAGATTTCAACTTTATTGAACCTTTAACATGTGATCATTTGACTTAATTTTCTTTTTTTAAATTTTGTTTGGAAGGTTTGATGTGGATGTCCCTGGAAACATGGTATACAAGGAGAGTAGTTTCACCACCCCAGGTTTGGTCTTACTTAAATTAACTTTATTTGAAACTAAAGTATTTTCTTCAAATTTTACCCATAGAAGCTCGTTCATGCATGCTAAATATCATCCATATGGTGCATTCAGTAATCACATAAAGGATCTCTATTTAGGTTTTTGTACTGGTTTAGTCAGGTGTTGTACACTCACAATTAGGATTAAGGCAGTTGGGTTACATCAAGGATAATTGATAATACAGTTGTAGGTTAATTTATTTGAATTGGCATTGTTGAGGCTTGAAATTGCGTAGTTGGGTTAGATTTTAGGGTTTAGGGTTTAGGGTTTAGGGTTTAGGGGGATCAGTGAGAATACCAGTCAGATTCCATGGTAGTATTCTGTACTAACCAGCAATGAAAACCAAAATTCATTCTCATTTTTTTATAATTTTAATGAACTTGTTTTGTATAGGCACTACTGCAGTGGCAGAGGATAGCCCAATTGGAAGGCTAGGATTAACAGTTTGTTATGATCTACGATTTCCAGAGCTCTATCAGATGTTAAGATTTCACCACCGAGCCCAGGTATATTTTTTGTAATAACTTATCTTTTTCCGTATCTTCAAATTTTCTGTGTCACAAGTATTAACATTTTTTTCAACAATATATTTATCATAAAGGTTTTACTAGTACCATCGGCTTTCACAAAAGTAACTGGAGAGGCACACTGGGAGATACTATTGCGTGTTCGTGCAATTGAGACCCAATGCTATGTAATTGAAACTTCTTCTTTTTTTTCATTTCTGGGCTTTCAATTGTAAATTTGTTGTTCTTCGTACTTTAGTACAAAGTTGTAAATAATTACTGGTTATAAATGTAGGTAATAGCTGCAGCACAAGCAGGTAAACACAGCGAGAAAAGAGAAAGCTATGGTGATTCAATAATTATTGACCCGTGGGGAACTGTTATTGCTCGATTACCAGGTTTTCAAATCTACTCGGCACCTTTTCTTATTTGTTTTTTGTGTCATGTGTTTTTCTGTGAATAAGAAATTGAAAGTTGGCACCATCCCATCATGTTACTAGATCGATTATGCACGGGATTTGCTGTGGCAGAGATTGATCTATCAAAGATTGATACTGTGAGAACTAAGATGCCTATTTCCATGGTAACTACTATTATATCAATTTTTATTTTTATTTTTGCATTTTGGAAGACTTTATCTCCAATAAGTCCTGCAAATATCGAACTATTTATAGTTCAGTCCTTGCATAATATGGTCCTTCTGTTAGTTATGTTTTTAATGACCCCATTGATAATGGCCATGCCATTGTTGTGCAGATTATTTTTTCTCAATTACTATATCTAAAGTGAGGTTTTTTTTTTTTCTTATTTTGCAGCACCGGGTGCTTGATAGTTGCTGGAAATCATCATCTCTTTGACATATCAAAATTGTTCCTTCATCTAGATTTGTGACTACTGACCGATCATGCCGGTCCAATGTGGGAGAAAAGAATACATGCTAAATGTTTCATGGGTAATTTTTTTGAGGAGAAATGAAAATAAGTGATTACCCTGTTATTTGTGTTGTTAATCATCTTATATTCGATGTGGAAATCAGCTCTTTGATGTTCTTATTTTCAAAATATGCAAAATGGACTAGTAAATAAGTTCAAGAAGAAGAGGGAGAAACAAGAAATTCATAGTAAACATCAAAACATTTAATTTGAAAGGCCCATTAACTAGTTTGGTTTTTTTTTTAAAACCGGGCCTAACGAGTGAGAAAGCCATACATGATCACGCTCTTGTTGAGTCGCGTGAGCGTTGAGTCGCGTTAGGTTGGGGTGGATGCAGGGATGAAAACGGATCAGATATTATCCGGGCCGAATTTGGATCCGTATTTAAAAATTAGATACGGATATCTGATATCCGAATATCCGTGTAGATAGTGATACGAATATGATTTTGAATTTTAATTATCTGTATCTGAATAGTAGATATGCACCATAGAGTTTAATATATATTATGCAAATATGTATGTATATATCTACGGATATCTGTATGTGTCTGTCTAATATTCGATTCATATCCGTATTCAGAAAGAAAAAAAAAAATGGATACAAATATGATTTTACCACTATCCAATTCATATCTGACCCGTATCCGATTTGTTTTCACCCCTAGGTGGATGTGTCACGCTTTCGTTGAGTGTATTAGTTGTATATTAGATAACTTTTTCTATATAATCCCTTTATTACTATCACTATCAGTATCATTCTTATTCAAATCCTCTATTATAATAACTATTATTATCACTCTCCTCTCCTAGCCTCTTTCCATAAAATCCAAATTTATAATCATTGCACGTTATTGTTTCTTTTTGTTTTCATTGTAAAGTCTATTATAATTTATTCTTTATTATTTGTTTTTGCAAATGCATCATACTTTTTTTTTCAATTTACATTGAACATGCATTAGTAAGCACTTGTTACTTTTTAGTTTTAATTTTCCACACCTCTTTCTGATAGTTTTTAAAAATATAATCACGTTAATTAAACTCTCTATGTGTGTGTGTGTGTACGGACATGAAACCTTACACTAAAATTATATTTACAAAGGATTATAATACAACTACCCTTAGCGCTAGCAATAACTTTATCATAATTTCATGAATTTTTATGTAGTTTATTTTTAACAATACTATGTATTTAACAGTTTTCTTCTATACTAAATATGTAAAAAAAAAAAAAAAAAAAATCTCACCATATGTACGTACTATATATATCATGTATTTATTTACAGATATGAAGGGTGATGAAGTGAGTAAATTATCTTTCGTTAATGGAGGTTTATTCATAGTTTCATACTCACAAACTACCTAACATCTCCTGCCAGAAATCGTTCGCAAACTAATTCAAGAATGATTTTTGGCATTGAAGTGTTGAATTAGTTTTTGAATGATTTCGGGCATGGATGTTGGGTATATAAGCACTTTACGGAATGATTAAGTGAGAATGATTTTATCTATTTCCACATAAGCACTTCATTTATTTTTGTGATTTTGGTTAATATAATGGGAGAGAGACAAATATTTGGTTGTCGATTGGAGGTTTTCAAGAGAAGGTACTTGATGATGCACATATATGCAATACCCTTGTATAAGTTGATAATTCTGGAAAGACAACAAGTTCTTACCAAAAAGTACATTTGTAAGTGGGTTTTTCTAAGAAAATTGGTTTTCGCCATTTCAATTTATTGACCTTTCAACATGTGATAATTTTGATTAATTTTCTCTCTTCTTTTTTTTTATTTTGTTTGGAAGGTTTGATGTCGATGTCTCTGGAAACATGATATACAAGGAGAGTAGTTTCACCGCACCAGGTTTAGTCTTACTTAATTAACTTTATTTGAAATTAAGAGTATTTTCTTCAAATTTTCAGTAATCACACGAAGGATTTATTTAGGTTTTGGTAACGGTTTAGTCATGTGTTGTACGCTCACAATCAGGATTAAGGCTAATCGGGTTACATAAAGGACCAGGGGCGGATCCAAGATTTTCGTCATGGAAGCAAAAAAATATCGAATCGGATTTAAACCCATTAACTAATTGGGTACTCAATAAAAAAATAATACTTTGACTTGTATTTTCCAATGCACTGACTTGTAATTTTTGATACTTTAACTTATAATTCTAATTATTAATCATAATTCAATAAATTTATTTTGATTTTAACACTAAATTTAATCCGAGTTACAAATCAAACATCCAGAAATGGAGCAAAAAAAATTCCAAAGGAGGGCAAAGTCAATCAGTACCGATAAATCACCACTAAAACTCAAAATTCAAGAGGGACGTCTGCCCCTGCGTTACATGCTAGGTCCGCCCCTGTAAAGGACCATTGATAATATAGTTCTAGGCTACTCAGGTCACAATCAGTGAGTATTCTGTACCAGCCAGAAACAAAAACCTCTATTAATTCTGTACCAGCCAGAAATGTTAGATGACCTAATAGTCCATGCATGTTAGATGAATTTCTCTATATAAGCTCTCTATTATTTCCACTATCATTATCATTTTCATTCATGAACTCTTTCCATAAAATTCATAATTTATTGGTTCTTCTTTTTTCATCGGTATGTCTATTATAATTGATGCTTTCTTATTTTTGCAAATGCGTCAAATTTATTTTCTATTTAGTGTTTTGTTCTTCATTTCTTCACACCTCTTTCAGATTGTTTTTAAGAACATAATCACACTAATTTAAATGTGTGTGTGCGCGTGTACCGACATGAAACCTTACACTAAAATTATATATACAATGTAATATAATACATATACTCTTTGCATAATTGATCATAATTTCATGAATATTTTTTTTGTCATTTATTTTTTTGACAATACTATATGTTTAATAGTTTTCTCCTATGTCAGTAATGATCTTTCACCTATGGAGGCTTATTCGTACTCACAACCTACCTAACACCTCATGTCAAAAATTGTTCGCAACATAATTCAAGAATGGTTTTCGGCATAGAGGTGTTCGGTAGGGTTTCGGTATGGATCGATCATTGATCGATGTGTTCAATTAGGCTGCGAATGATTAAGTGGGAATGGTTTTTGCCATGGATGTGTTGAGTAGGTGTTGGGTAAACCTCTATTCATTCTCATTTATAATTTACAATTTGTGGAACTTGTTTTGTATAAGCATTGTTGCAGTGTTAAAGGATAGTCCAATCAGAAGGCTAGGCCGGATTAACAGTTCGTTATGATCTATTAGATGCTAAGATTTCACCACCAAGATCAGGCATATTTTTTACTGGTACATTATATTTGTGAAAAAGGTTTTACTGGTACCATCAGCTGAGTAGAACTAGGCCAGGTGTGTTGTTCTTAAGTTCACCAAACACCTTGGTAAACTCAAGTCTAAAACCCATCAAATCGGCTTCAAATGATGAATCTAAACCGTTGAAATCCGCTTATCTTACAAGTGATGCGTCTACATGCGAAAATTTTAAACATTCAAATTAATTTAGTATAAAGTCAAGCAGTCAAAATTATAAGGTTAATAAATTAATTTTAATGCATTTATTTTTTGAACTTTTTTGACCTTGTGATTCTATGCAAAATCAATTTCATAATTAATTTTTTTTTACATGTAGATGCATCACTCGTAAGGTAGACAGGTTTTAATGGTTCGGATTCATCATTTGAAGCCGATTTGACGAGTTTTAGACTTGAGTTCACCCTTGTTCTACTCCCTTCAGCTTTCACGAAAGTAATTGGAGAGGCACACAGGTAGATACTATTGTGTGCTCGTGCAATTGAAATCCAATGCTATGTAATTAAAAAAAAAAAAAATCATTTCTGGACTTGCAATTGTAAAAAAAAATTTCCTACTTTTTGTATGAAATAGTATCGGAAAATTTAATTTCAAGGTCCATCGACCCAGTGCCAAAAAAAAGAAAAAAAAAAAAAAAAGAAAGATAAAAAAGAAAATAACAAAACAACAATATCAAAACATATATCAAAAAATCTAATTTGAAAGGCCCATTTATCAAAATTGGGTTCTTTTTTAAAATTTGGGCCTAATATGTACCAAGTGTGGGTACTACTTTTATCTAGAAGTTGCAAGGCACAATATATTTTTTTTATTCCACCAATAATTCTCAAAGAGAGAAAGAGAAAACTATTGTTTATGATATTCTCACAGATAATCTAATAAATAAACAATATTTTTTTGTCAAGAGATTGTTATACATAAACTATTGTTTCTTCATTGGCAAAATGATCTCAATGTATTCCTTATTTATGTTTAATTCTATCCAAAAATGTTATTTTTCATTTTTCAAATTTTCCTTTTTAAAAGAAACGAGTACAAGCGTCAAACTTGAAATTCACCCCTTAAATTATTTTTTCTCTCTATTTTTACAGCTTACAATTTGATTTGGAGATACGTAAGAGATAAAATGGGGAGACAGTTAGCAACCATAAAAAATAAATAAAAGATACCATGTGCAGGTGTTCTTAGTGACTTAGTCACCTCTTCCCCCCATCGAAAATCAAAACCCCAACCTTTTCAGATAAAATAAAAAATAAAACAAATAAAATAAAACCAACTTGTGCGAGTCTCCGATCGAATTGAAATAATCTCGAACTCCAGCGATCTATATTAAGTAGGCTTCAACTTTCGATAATCATTCGTCGAATCTAGGCTTGCTATATGCGTCCTTGCATATATTGATAACAGTTTTGTTATACCTCTCCATTTTGTCCCTTCTAGAGACTATGGTCACAAAATTCGTAAATTATTCGCGAATTAAACCTGAATAATTTGTTTTTTTTTTGTGATACCGAACTGAACGTTGAATTATTCAATTGACTGAACTTTGACCGAATTAAACCCGAATAATTCGTGAATTTTACGAATTATACACGAATTTTTCTCATAACATTTTTTTTTGGCTTTTTTTTTTGCTCTCTTGCAGAACTGAGATCTCTGATACAGATAATTCCAAATCATTCCTGATTTATATCCGAATTATTCCCGAATCACGAATTTTTAACCTCGTCGAATCAAACCCAAAATAATTTATCTGTCACTATGCTAGAGACCATAAAATTATGAGTTGCTACTACCATTAATTGTGAAACTATGACAGCTGAATTTTTTTATACCATTTTGGAAACAGTTGGTTTTAATTGGTCAAGTACTATACAATAGTAATTTTTTATTTTTCTTCAATTATAATTTAAATCTCACAATTCAAGTATGTTTATCATGTTGTCAGCACAGTAATGTTATTGCATCACCAAAAAAAGCTAATATCTAAACGGACAAATAGCTTATTTTTAAATTGATATATAACTTGAATATTTTTTAATTTAAAATAATATGAGGACGGTTTAAAAAAAATACCGACATAAGTATGCTATGTCATAACTCATAAAGAAACCTATTTTTTTTTTAAATGAGATATATTCAAGGGTTACATTTGTCTTTTCTAGTTGGCATAAACCTTTAGAAATCAGCCAATGAGATTTTAGCGATGTGAATCTTAGTTGGAATTAAGAAAGAAAAATATAAGGCGAATCATGGAGCACTAATTAGGATGCAAGTTGGGCTGCCGAAACAATTATTCTAATTTACAAAAGAAAACCAATAGAGAAAAAACTATTTGAAGAACAAGTTGGAGGCTTGAAAAGACGTAAGCCGTGACGCACTTGCCATTTGTGCGCCATATAATATAGCAAGCATCATTAGCCCAAGGTATCCTGCGAAACCTTACAACTTAAACCTTAAATTATACAAACTAATAGAGGAGAGAGAAAAAGACGGGTGCCCTGTTTCCTCTGCAATTTACAATGTATTTGACTAATTTAGAATTCTAATATCTCTGATTTTCTTTTTCTTTTTGAAACTTGACAGTGGTTGTCAAGTTAAAACTGAAAAAGGAAAAAATATAATTAGCACAGCTATTTTTAAAAATACAATCATTTCTCTTGAACAGCGTGCTCAATCAAAATTATGTGAACCGGCGTTTTCCTTTCAAACAACTATTTATTTCGTTGTTTTTGCAGATTCCTGCATGACAAAAAATGGAACTATAAAATTTAGATTGAAAGACTGAAACAAAAAATGCATAAAGTGTTATCATTGACCTTAGATCTTCATAGTGGTTTGCAACTCGGGCGGGTACGGGTACCCCGGGTATACCCGTCTCGGGTACGGGTACGTCTCGGGTACGGGTATACTCGGGTACAAGGGTATTCGGGTACGGGTATGGCGGGTATAATTTTCAAAACCCATACCCTACCCGTCCTATACCCTTACCCGTGTACCCTTGACGGGTACGGGTACGGGTAGGGCGGGTATGGGTTTTTTTTTTTTTTTTTTTTTGCTGTTTTTTTTCTGGTTTTTTCTGGTTTTTTCTGGTTTTTTCTGATTTTTTCTGGTTTTTTCTGGTTTTTCCTGATTTTTTCTGGTTTTTTTCTGATTTTTTTAGGGGAAAAAATCAAATTTTTTGAATTTTGAACTGTGATGAACAGTACTCGGGTATACGGGTATGGGTACTTGGGTAGTCGGGTACGGGTTAACTCGGGTATTGGTCTAAAATAACGGGTCCGGTCCGGTTTTTGCCCGTACCCGAGTACCCGACCCATACCCGGGCTCGAGCACGGATACCCTAGCTGGCGGGTACGGGCGGGTATACCCTTAACGGGTTTTATTCAACCTCTAGATCTTCACAACAATAAAGTGCAATTCTAGCCACTAAACTATAAGCACGTATTTGATATTTTTACGACTGAACTATATAAAAACCTTAAAAAAATGATATTTCAACTAAATTTCTCTATATGTGATGAAAATTTTCAAAATCATGAAAGTTGTAAAGCATTGGATTTTAAATTGCAGGTGCGTGCAATTGTGGGTAAATTGCAGAGTATTTGACCGAGATATTGGGGTCAACTGCATGTAGATTGTAGAATAAGGTTTAATGTCTAATTGACATTAGGAAATATTAATCAAACTTTTACGGAAAATAAGAAAATGGTAGAGGGTTGCTTATACATACTTGGCACCTAAGGCTAGTGTATTTATACTCAGGCGGGTACGGGTACGTCTCGGGTACGGGTATATCCGGGTACAAGGGTATACGGGTACTGGTATGGCGGGTATAATTTTCAAAAACCATACCCTACCCATCCTATACCCTTACCCGTGCACCCTTGACGGGTAAGGCGGGTACGGGTATTTTTTTTTTTTTTTTTTTTGCTGTTTTTTTTTTTTATTTTTTTGTTGGTTTTTTTTTTTGCTGTATTTTTTTGCTGGTTTTTTTGTTGCCTTTTTTTTGTTGCCTTTTTTTTGTTTGTTTTTTTTTTTTTGCTGTTTTTTTTTCGGTTTTTTTGTTGGTTTTTTTTTGCTTTTTTTTTTGCTGGTTTGGGGGGGGGAAATCTGATTTTTTGAATTTTGAAATGGGATGAACAGTGGTCGGGTATACGGGTACGGGTAGTCGGGTACGGGTTTAGTCGGGTACGGATAAACTCGGATAGGGTATGGTCGGGTATTGGTCTAAAATAACGGGTCCGGTCCGGTTTTTGCCCGTACCCGCGTACCCGAGTACCCGACCCATACCCGGGCTCGGGTACGGGTACCCCGGGCGGCGGGCACGGGCGGGTATGGTCGGGTATACCCGACCCGGGTGTTATTCAAACTCTACCTAAGGCTAAGGAAAAAACCGAGGAATCTATGTTTGTATGGTCCCCAAAATTAGATCAAAGGTTATCTCAAACTTACCCAAGTGCAGTAACTTATTGGAACGAGAGAAAAGTACAATCTATTCTCTTTTCAAAAAAATAAAATAAAGAGAAAAGTACTGTCTATTTTTTTGCAATTTGCTTCGTTGGAAAAAACAAAGATCGGATCTTATGCGCCATTATTTAACAAAAGAGGAAACCATGTTTTCATTTTAAAAAATAAAAATGTTCTAACATTACCGTGATAATTACCATCATCTATCACGGATTCAACATTTGGAGCGATCTGCTTTTTAGTTATAATTCATGTAACACAAACTTTAATTATTAATGTCTTTTGAATCATTGTACAGGGGCAAACCTACAGTGTTCCAGGAAGGCAGCTGTCTCTCTGAATTTTGAGTTTTAGTGGAGATTGGAATGTTCTAATCCACTTTGTTTCTCTCTGAAATTTATTTTTTTAGTTGAGTCATCTTTACTATAATTTTTTATTTTAAAATAATGGTTGAAGGTCAAGTCATCTAACTATTTAATATCCACAAAAGATTTCTCAATACGAATTTCAAACCTGCGATCTCTCATACGAATAGCGTTGTCTTTGCTACTATACCAAAGACTGGTTCTCCTCTTCACTATAATTTTTTATTATTATTAGACTCCTAGGTGATTAGTATTTTCAGTTAAGCACTAGTTCAAGAATAACCAAATCATCCGTAGCTAACCTAAAATTTTATTAATGTAACTCGAATTCTAATCAAGGTTTTAAATAGCGTGCTATAGCGCCGCTATAGCGTTTTCGAACTATAAAAACTATGACGCTCAGCGCTATAGCGCGCTATTTTGCGCTATTTGGGCATATCGTTATTTTTTTAGTCATTCCGCTATCACGCGATAAACGTTATTTAAACCTTTTATCCTAATTCATACAATATAAATGTTAAAGATGACTGCAGCCATAGTATCAGTATCTCTTTTTTCAAAATATGATTATTGCCAATTCTGTATCCATTTATATCATCGCGTTTATGTCAGCTGTTTAACCATTTTAATCGTATATAGATCTGACCTTGCTAATATTTTAACAATTAGCATATAATAATATAGGATTATCATCACGTTCTTTTATCATCTTACTCCTGCATTATTGTGCAAAATATTGATTTGATTTCAACAAGCAAACACACATTAATTATTTTTTCTTTCTTAGGCTGTACTGGTCAAACTCATGATTCATGCATGAGTTTGTTCAAAACAAAAAATTTAATATTTATGGATAGGAATCAAGAACAGTTAGTACTTAGTAGTCAACTCATGGCACAAACCGTACTGCATAGACCACCCAATTTACATGAAAACAAGTACACAAAAAGGGTAAAGTCATTTGTCTTTTACTAGCATTTGATATTTGCATCGTTAATTAATTTGAATATATAGAGGAGAACTAGGGTTTTCTTAAGTTCATCAAGTATCTTTGGTGAACTCAAGTTTAATAACTATTAAATTAGTTTTAAACAGAAAATTTAAACCATTGAAACTCGTCTACTTTATGAGTGATGTGTCTACATGTAAAAAGAAAGTTTTAAATTAATTTCGCATAGAGTCAAATGGTAAAAAAAAAAAGTTCAAAAAATGAATGCATTAAAATTAATTTGTTAACCTTTTTAATTATTACCACTTGACTTTGTATTAAATTAATTCGAATATTTAAAATTTTCACATATCGACACATCACTTGTAATGTAAGCGGGTTTCAATGATTCGAATTCGTTATTTAAAACCGATTTGACAGATTTTAGACTTAAGTTCACCGAAAGACTTGATTAACTTGAGAACACCTTAGTTCTACTCGAATATCTAACATATGAAGAGAACTCATATGAGAGCTCAAATAATAAGTGCAATGACATCATAATACGGTTTATTATTTTTTTATTTTGAAAGAAGCCCTTAGGCAAAACATTATTTGGAAGAAATATATAAACGCTAGTAGTATTAGGATCATAGAAATTGCATGAAAACTTAGAAACAATTCACCAAACCACTCGTTACAAGCTATAAAAAAATTAATCCCTAAGATGTACAAAAAGGAGGAGAAAAAAAGAGATTAAGCCACCCAGGAAATTTCTTCGCACACAAATCCCACCCCCCTAATTTAAGACCATCTATGTTTGGTACAACTCCGGGCACCACACAACATAAATTGCGATTTTGCAATTCAGTCCTTGAAGTTATAAAAACTGGAAGAAGAGGCCGCCGGCGGGTTGAAAAAGAGGGGCATAGAAGAAGAAGTGGAGGGGGCGTTAGAGAATCGTGATGATGCTGCAGAGTGCACTTGGGGGACATTTGGGGTGTTTCTATTATCCATTCCAATTCTTATTCCATTTTCAATTTTGCTTGCCGGCGGCGGCGGCCTTATAACCCAGCTCGGGACGCATTGTACTCCTGTTTCGGGCCTCTTCTCTCTACCTCCTTTCTGCATTGCACAAAAATATTTCTTTATATATTTAAAACGAGAAAACTAAATTTATGGTCAAGGAAGGGTAGACAAAATAATGGACAGTATCAATTAACCGTATTTAATTATATAACATTGTCATCACTTAATTGCTTAATTGAACGTGTAAACATGAAGGTACAGCCTATTTACATTAAATTACTCAGATTTGTTATTGGACCTAGTTGATGATTACTGCTATAATGACCAGAATATCGCAATTTGTGCAAACACAAGCGTATTAAAGAGAAAGGTTGACAAAGAAACTCCAGGCATTTATTCCAGGTCAAAATTTCTTTAACTAGTATTTCAAAATTAACAAGCAAAAGGTTGATAATGCTAGAACCATCCAACAAGTAGAGACCAAAAGCTATTGCCATCCTATCCAAAAATTTAGCTATTACTGATACGACACATTCAATGTGAATACCGACTTCTATATTTAATTTTGAAAATGATTTCCAAACTAGGAGTCAAACAAAAATTAGCTTTAGTAAAGATGGAATTAAGTTAAATTAAAGATCTTTAAGAGCAAATGTCAATCTCAGGGCCATATTAAACATAAATGCATAGACATTGAACATACAGCATTGTTATTCTATATGGAGAACTAAATGTAGCAGAAACTGTAAATTACTTATATAATTAACTTCTCGTGCATATTGTTATCTAGAAAGGAAAAAGTTTCACAAAAATATATTACCTCATTAGTTGAAAAAAATGTAGGAGATGAAATATTCCATGCATGGTTAGCCAATTGTGAAGAGGGGTCATCATCCTGAAAATAACAATAATTAACTATTATATTGACTAATTAGCAAACAAGACAAAATGGCAATAAACAAAATTTTAAGACAGTTAAGAGAAGCCGATCAGAAGGAATCTCCGACAGAAAGGATATCTTCATTGGAAAATTTCAAATAAACAAAATAGTATGGCCTTTCGAAATCAATTAAGTAAACAAAACATTTCAACTCTTAGTTTTCCGTCTCAATTTTCAAATACATAATGACCAAGTGCGCAACTCAATGTCATTTGCACTTCTCAAATCTCAAGATTCCAATTTTCATTGGAAAAATAAAATTCTCTGTAGAGATTAAATATAAGAAGTCAACCTTGGGTCCATGCTGAAGTTGACTGCCCGTTAAATTTTGATCCATCTTTGGGCTCCCAGTATTTGGTTGAGATATGCTCAAGCTCAAATCTACTTCAGTACCTATACAGTTATGTCCATTAATGTCATTTATAGAAGCTGGAAACATCTCAAAAACATTAAAAAAAATCATGTGTACAGCCTCAAAAATATTACAATCAATTAAACAATATAGTATACGACAAAATCAGAACTCTGTGAGGTTTTATTTAGAAGAATCCAACATTTAGTTTTTCTCATAAACAAACATAATACCTTCGCCATCATTTTCTCCGATCATCTCTCCTTCATAAGTGCTAGGCTCAAAGTTAGTAACAGCCTCTCTGCCATTGCACTTTATTGCCGCTTTGTCATAAGCCCTATTTTTGAAACCCAAAAGAAAGCAAAAAAGGAAATTCAAGTCGGAAAAGCGCCTTTTAAAAATTTTAAAATTAAAATAAGAATAAAAAATTGTCTTCAAAATCAGTGCTCTGTGCACAACCTTGCTGCTTCTACTTCACTGTCGAATAGTCCGAGATATATGTACCTGCACCATACCATTATGTTCTCGGTTGGTAAAAGACTTGTTTTGCCAATTTTGATTCTCACGTTTGAAAAGTCCCTTGGTTTAATTTAACTTACAAATAAGACCCAATTTAAAATAATCCCAAGACACTACCAACACAAAAGAACGACATAACGCATGAAAGGGTGGTCACAAAGAATACAATGTTTTGCAGCAAGGCCAATACAATACTCACAATAATCTAAGGAAATTAGGAATTTATCCCCCCCCCCCCCCCCCCCTCCCAAAAACATATTAATCCCACTACAGTGAGACTTTGACAAGAAAACACCAAATCCTTGTATATCCAACAGATTTTTCAACTGAGAACCAATTAAGCATGACTCCAAGTAACTAAAAATAAGTTTCTAATGTACAAGTAGATAAACAAATTGAGAAAATTTGAAATGGAAAAGCATACGCACTTTTTGCCGAGAAATTGACCCATTCGAGCCTCCCAGCGGCCACACTTGTGGAGTGTAACTCCTCGGTACTTTGAGCTACCTCTTGAGAATCCTGTGCTCTGCCGGCGTAACGCGTGCACAAACTCTTCCTTTGATAGATTCTTCATCTATTAAACACAAATTTTGAACTTTATATCAATCTACTTGTTAAGTTGTACCTGATTGATGCACTATGAGAAACATTGAAACATTTTCATTAATTATACCTGTTTCATATCTTCCTCATAATCACTCAGATTGAAATTTATGTCAGCATCGACCCCACGAAATTTAATTGCCGCTCTATCATACGCTCTGCAATTGAATATTTCAGTATATTAACTTTTCCTGTCTGATTTGGGATAATTAAGAGGTTCTTGTATTAATTTCTGTAGCAATAAATAATTTCTCTCTAACCTTGCGGCAGCATGTGCAGTATCAAATCCACCTGTTACACGAGAAAAGAAAAGTGGATAAGGTCAATATCAAATTTAACATCTCAAAAATTGAAACCAACAAAAGAGGAAAAGTAGAAGCCAGTTAAGCTCTTACCCAAATAAACTTGCTTCCCACAGTCCCTAGAAATCAAAAAGAAATTACATATTAGCTCACCAAAAAATAATAATGGAAATTCAAGCCATATAATTCAATCCAAAATAATCAATAAAAAGGGAGCTAACCAAATATGGGACTCCCATCTACCGGTTCGCCGGTAAAAGGTAACACCTCGGTACTGAGAGCTTCTGGACCGGGGGCCCCGCCTACTCTTCTTCACTTGTGGCTGCTGCTGCTGGTTTTGTTGCTGTTGCTGTTGCTGTTGCTGCTGTAATTGTTGTTGTTGTAATTGTTGTAACTGTTGTTGCTGGACCTGCTGTTGCTGCAACTGGAGTTGCTGCTGGAAAGCTCTAAGATCCTGCGGGAAGAACCCAGCCCACTGCGCACTGGGCCCCGCGTGAGAATTCACACTCACATTCACGTTAGACGAGGAAGAACAGTCGGTGGCCAGAGGAAACAGCGGCCTCGTGTGCACCGTACTCTCCAGTACTTCTTCCCTTTCCTCTTTTCCTACATCGTTTAATATGCTGAACCGGAACGGGGTGGCCGTTACGGTTGTGGATGCACTATGACCAGCACGCTTATCGGGTACTGGACCCGAACTCGAATTCTCTTCAGCGGGGCCCAGAAATGATGATCCATCGCCATTGAGTATCGAAGAATCAGACGTACCTGAGTTACCCGTGCTTTCTCCTAACGGGTCCGGGTATTGACCCCGATTTTGTGTTCTTCCCGGATGGAAATCCGCTAGGTTGAGATCCAACATCTCAAATCTTGCTACTCTAATGCTCTGCTCTTTTCAGTTAATTTTTAGAGTTAGAAGATCCAATATAGAAAAAAATAAAGGATCCGATATTTCCTCTTTGGGAAAAAAATTATATTGCACAACGGATTACACTATTTCAAGAAAAATAGCCAGAGCAAGTAGAGATAGAAGCACGATAGAGCGGAATCGTTCTTTCGGAACATCTGTGGCCTTATTTCAATCTACTTCCCTGATTATCATTCCCATGCCAATCAAAGCGAAGGTTAATTCTGAGAAATTAAAGGACTGATCCGAGAAGTGGGAAAAGTAGAGAGAAGAAGAAGAGAGCGAAAGAAGAAAGGAAGATGTAGGAACCGGAACAGAGAATAAAGGGATTATAAATAGAAAAATGAAGGCGATGACCGGTCATAGCCGGTTAACCTTAAAAGTTGCTCCAAAGAGGGGAGAAAAGATTTAGTTTTTGTGGGTTATTATAGTATTGAATTATTGATAGCTTTGTACGAAGAGGAAAAAAATATCTCGGAACAAAAAATATTACAACGGGGAGTGACTGAGGATCAGTTCCTCTCCAGTTAGTATATGGAAAATAATATCTTCAACGGTTTCGGACTGGAGAGTTGCGGTGCAAGAGGGAAGGAAACAGCCAAACCGGAGGTACCTGTGGAAGAAGAAAAGACTGGTAGCCGTAACAGAGATTCCAGTTAGGGAATGAATTGCTTCGCGTACCCCGCAAGACAACCTTGAGATGGATTTATCCTTCGGTTAACAAATAAAAATGACAGAGAAAAGAAAATGAGAAAAAAATTGCTTATCAGCGTCATAAAGAAATGACAAATATGAAGACACTTGGCATGTTGCATATTTACCTGATATAGAATTAAATCATGAATACTAAAAAGTTTTGTCACATCTAAGCCACTCAAATTGAGAATAGTGAAACCAAAAAAAAGAAAAAAAAATTGAGAATAGTATATGAACTTTTTGTCTTATAATAGTTGAATTGATTCTTCTTTACCGCTACTAAAAAGTCAATTTTCTTTAGTGCATTGAATTTTATAGAAAAAAATTATAAAGTTATATATAGTGACAAAGATAGAAATTCAGTTTGGAAAAAGAGGACGGTATAAACTAAACAGGGCAACTCATAGAGAGAATTATTGGAAAAAAAAAAAGTTTTCTAATTTTCCCGGCCTGAATTTCACCACTAATAAAAAGACTGTTAAAGTTGACACACCTCGAGAGATGTCTTTGATAAATATAGTGCAGTTTTATTTTATAAGACTGATAAGTATTAATTTTACGAAAAATACAGACTCAAAAGAAAATTAATTTATGAAAAGACTTAATTCTCTTTCTTTTGCTATTGTTCAAGAGAAAATTCGCAAGAGCGAGCCTTTTTACGATACTTAATGCTAATTAGTATCATATAATGAACTCGTTATCAATGAACAGGAATTCAAAAATTGGTGATTAATGTATCATAGACAATCAAAATTATTGGTCTAGTTTAAAACCAAGTACAAAAAGGTATCTCATTTAGTCCAATTTCCTCATAAATGAAATAAATGACAGATTGAAAAGATAAAACCTACCATGAAAAGGACCATAGTAGCTCAACTCCAATGGCAGCCAATTGATTTCAGTGGGAATCAACTCAACAGAGTGTGCCATAAAAGGCCCATTAATTTAGGGATTTATAATTGGGTACAACCTGTATCCATCTCCATAAATAGCAAGTTGATCTCTATAGTCTATAGACACATTTCTATTTCTATTTCAGGTTGGTTAAAGGTGCTTTTTGTAACACCTATCAACTCTTGAGTTGAGTCTTTGTTATGTGAACTCTAATTAATGTGCATCTCTACTTTTGTTTTCTTTTTTAGGTTTTTTGGGTAACAATATATTCTCAAATATTTAAATTTGTGGAGGACTTCAAAGAAAAAAAAATGAGAATTGATTTTCTTTTTTCATCTGGGCATTTTTTTTTCTCCGGCTTGTTCACCACTTACAACAACACACGTGTATATTTTATTATGTCAAGTGTACAAAACTACAAATAAATATATCATGTCTAAAAATTATATAATTTTTTTTAATATACAAATTAATGTTAAGCGCGAACTTTATTAGAAATTTGAATTTGTAAAAAAAATTATGAATAAATAACTTCGATAATTATTACCATACTTACAAGTAATTAAGAATTTCAATTACCAAATTTTAAATTAAAAGGTCCGAAAAAAAATAAACAAAAAATTACAGATTGGCCAAATTTAAATACAGGACATTCAAACTTTTTAATTTTATTACTTTGAATTGGCGTGTATTATTTGTATTTTAATAAAATGCACGCTTGATAACGTTGTCAATTTGTGTATTCTGGTTTTTTATAAAAGAAAAACCGAAATCATGTGTGGTGGAGGAAATTGGTTTTCCTCCAAAGAATTTTGAACAAATTTTATTCAACATTGGTTTTTAACAGTTGATTCACGTTGCGATTTGTGCGAACTTAATAAATTGTACGTGTGAATTTCAATACAGATCGGACCATTTAAATTGAGCTTTGAATAAAATTTTGATCCAATTATTGAATTTGCATCCTCTGAGATATCTCATAGGTTGCGTGATTTTTACTCTGAGATATCTCATAGGTTGCGTGACTTTTTAGAAAATCTCAACCATTCAAATACATTCTGCACGAATATCAAAGCTCAAATAATACAGCCCCTACGCTATTTCCGAATAGGCATCCAACACGTCGGTCACACAAAATATAAGATATCTCAAGAATACTCACTCAGTTTTTTTTCAAAGGTTTTAAATAGCGTTTATCGCATCATAGTAGCATAGTTAAAAAAAGACACTATGGTCATATAGCACTGCTATAGCTCGAAATAGCACATTATAGTGTTGATAGCGCCATAGCTTTTATGATCCGAAATCGCTATAGTGCCGCTATAGCGTTTGCAGACTATAAAAGTTATGGCGCTATCAGCGCTATAGCGGCGCTATTTGGGCATAGCACTGTTTATTTAATCAGTCCGCTATGACGCGATAAACACTATTTAAACCTTTGGGTTTTTTTAAGCAAAATCTCATCTTTGGCAGAGACATCTGGGGGTGTTATTGGCATCCTTTTATCCATTTATCTGACTCGTACCGTATTTGATAAAATGGATATGGATAAGATTTTTTTTGGTAAATTTATTGGGTACGGATAAAGATTTTTTTCGTTATCCTTACGGATACAGCATATTCCGTACCCGTTACCCATGGCCGGTCCTGGGGCAGGGCACCCAGGGCGATGGCCCCGGGCCCCAGGATTCAAAGGGCCCCAAAAATTTTTTAGTATGTATATATTACAAAAAAATTATTTGTATATATTGAAAATAAATAAAATATTAAAAATCAAACTTTATATATATAAAAGCTCTAAACTTTTCTATAAATAAAAATGATTTATTGACATATTAATAAAATAGTATATATATATAAAGGTAAGGGTGTAATCGGTCGGATACGGATCGGATAGTGATCAAACTGTATCTTTATCCGTTGTAATTTTTCAAATACGGATGCGAATATGGATAGTCTCGGATACAGATACGAATCGGATATTAAATGTATACGAATACGAATTATATATCAGACGAATATGAATATAATTCGGATAATTAAAAAAATTACTAATATACATTCGAGTATATCTAAATATAGTTTTTTTTTCATTCATTAATTAGATCTAATATTTATCATAATAAATTTGTTGGATACAAAACATACATCATATTACCAAAATATTAGTCACTATTCATCTCATAATGTTATATTGTTAATCAGAATATATCAATTAAAGATCAATAGTGTTTTTTTCTAAGCACGTAGGACAAAAATAAAAAGAGTCTTGAACCAGCTACATTAACGATCATATATCAATACCATGCAACTAAAATATAAGTAATAAATTATTGGTATTTAACAACTCATTTCTTATGGAGTAGAGGTGTAAATGGTCAGATACAGATAGTTACGGATAGTTAATTATTAAACCGTATCCTTATCCGTTGTAACTTTTCGGATACGAATACGGATGCAGATACAAATAGTTAATTATTAACCTGTATCCTTATCCGTTATAACTTTTCGAATATGGATATAAATACTGATAGTCTCGGATACGAATACAGATCAGATAATTTAAGTAATTTTTTGGATTCAGATCCGAAAGAAATCGGAGAATATCTTATTCATTTACACCTCTATATAAAGGACTCAAACTTATCTCCGGCCCCGGGCCCCAAAATCTTCAGGACTGGCCCTGCCGTTACCCGATCGAATAATTATAAAATAAAAAATTGTATGTTATGTATATTAATGTGTCACACCGCGGCCACGGGTTGCAACAGTACCCCGCCGTAAGCATACACTCCATGTATACTTACAAGGCATTTAAAATAAATTAAGCAATTCACAATAAAATAATATAAAAACAGGTTCATATATATATATAAAATCAGAGTACACAGTCTGGTCAGAATATAACACATCAAAAGTATCTCATCTGGATACCAACCATGAGGTCTACCCTAAAGCTATACAACAAAACATATCTAGGGTATGAAGGTAAACTACCAAGGCCTACTACTCGCGTGCCTCTCCGGAATCAGTCGCACCCGAACCTGTAAAATAACCCGAAGGGTGGGGGTGAGAATAAATTCTCAGTGCGAAATTTGCCACAGTTAGATTATTGGACTTGCAATCAAGCTCCATATTCAGAAATGAAATCCATACAACAACAATTCAAACAGATATACATTCATAAATAAAAGAATGCATATGCTCGACAACAATTCAACCAGATGAATCACAATTAACGGAATTTCCAAGATGAATTTCAAACACAACACATATTTGGCTTAATTCAACTCATTAGGGCTTGTAACAACTACAGATGTTCTTTCGAGCTGGACCCTTTATCAAACCCTCGTCTGTAGGGTTACTGACACCTACAGACGTCCCACCAAGCTGGGCCCTTTATCTGACACCCATCTGTAGTCGCTTGGCTTAACCGTTTATTAAGGTCTGGTTCAAGTCATATAAAGAAAATCCTCTTTGGAATCATTCCAATGTTCGTAATATTCAATTGACCGTCCAAATGCATTAACACGTAGGAAAATGCCACCGATCCACAGACGTTACACATGTCACCCACGACTCCAAATCACACATCAATACAATCACTCACCCCTCGTCCCAACCGGTACTGGGAAAACTGGGGGTCGTTCACCTAAAGCGCTAGAAGGATCCAGGGCTCAAGGTCAGCTATACAGCTCAACCTTGCCAATTCGTCGAATCCAAGTCAGCTATACAGCTCAAGTTCATAAATCCGCTCACATCCATAGTTTGTGGTGACTTTCAACCGAATCAGATCACAATAGATCGACACAAATGGCAACCTACAAGCATGCAAATCATTTCATTCACAATAATTCGAGTTTAATTTGATTGGGCTATGCAAATGATTTATGCAATTCAATGATGCAACAATCAGACATTCAACATGACAAACGAATAAACAATTTAATTCCTGAAAATGAAATATCAGACAAGTCTAAGAATTCCGCACCTGATTACGACGAGCGTACCGCTTACTTATGGATCAGACGTCTCGAAATGTCCCGCGAAGTCTTGCTCGACCGAGCCTACGCCTATATTACACATACACTTGGTTTAACATTGGTTCACAAATTCAGTTCCCGTAACAATTCAATTTACTGATTGGTTAACCCTAATTTGGTCAAAACCTCAAATTAGCCGTTAAACGTTCTAGAAATTCAAAATCAAGAGGTAACCCTACCGATTACAAGTCTAATCGGTTGGATTAAACTAATCAATTCACGATTATGCCCAATTTGGATTTTGGCACAAAACCCTAGAAATCAAAATCCACAACCGAGGTGAAATCGGGGAAAGAATCGGCAAATAAACAATCAAAGAAGCTCAAGGAGCTAGTCTACAAGCAATTCAAACACAAATATCGGGTTTAAAATGAAAACCCGAGAAATTGAGAAATCCGAGATTTTAGAGAGAAACGGGAAGAGAAAGGAATATCGAATAGGAGAGCTAGGAGAGATCTACGGCCGCTTGCTCGGTTCCAACTTCGATTTCTCGCAACAATCGGGGGTTTGAGAGGGAAAGGAAACTCTCTCACTCTTTTTCCTCTCTCTTGGGTGAAAATCACCAAAAATGGGGAAAGGGGCGGAGGGGAAAAGAGAGAAAGGAAAGAAAATATGGTGTTGGTTAAAAATACACCTTCAGTGCGGGTCGGCCACCCGCACTCAGCACTTGGACAGATTTTCAGCAGTTGAAAATACACAGAAATATACACGAGTGAGGACGCACTCATTTTCAGTGCGGGTCGATCACCCGCACTCAATACTTGGCAGAATTTCGGCAGCTTGGAAAACACATAAAAGAATACCCCGGTGCGGACGCACTTAGTACTTAGTCAAATTTTAATGAAAACGACACTGAACAAGGGAAAAGTCTGAGCCTAATACGGACGCACTCAATTTCAGTGCGGGTCGGTCACCCGCACTCCAAACTTGGTCAGAATTGGAGAAAAAGAGAAATTGGAGTCAGTGCGGATCACCCATCCGCACTCACACCAGTGCGGACGCACTGAGGAGAAATTCAGAAAACAATCTAAGGCAAACAGAGGCTAGTGCGGGTCAGCCACCTGCACTCACCACCAGTGCGGACGCACTGAGCCTATAAAGTCTCAAAATCTCGAAATTTCGAAATTTCAACGCGGTTTCGATTCACACTTGACTTACTTGTTTTGAGAGGCATTAATTAAGGTTTAAACTTATATTTTGTTAGCACAATTTTCGATTCTTGCTTTTAAATCATTTAAATTTTATAGTAACGATTTCGTACGTAACATAATGAGACAGAATTATCCATTTTACAATTACTCTTCGTAATTGTGAAACACTTAATTAATCATTAAAACAAGTAAATAAATTTCAGCAAATTCCAATAAAGTTTAAACCTTTAAAACACTTATATATGTGTGAAATGAACACGGTTTAATATTTTATTTAGAAAATAATAAAAATAATTATTATATTATGATTATTCATTATTTATCTGCTACCGTTACGTTATCTAACAACTACAACAGATAAGAATAAAGTATAAATAAGATAATTCGTAACGAATAAAAGTAATTCAGATACATATAAGAATAATTTATAATGAATATAGATATAAAAATGTTTCCACTTAACTCTTATCATATCCGTTGACACCGCTAGAGACACCGTATTTACATTTATTTTATTTTTTTTGCGCGGGAGTAAAGAAAATGAAAATTTATAATCAGAGCATATACGTTATATTTCTCGTTTTCATTTTCTCTCTGCCAAGGATATCTAAATCTCAAGAAAAAACAAATTTTTATATTTTCTTCGGTGCTAACGAGTAACCCATCTCTCTCATACACACAAGTTCCAATTGAGAACAAGTGTTGTTTTTTTATCGTGTTTCTTCTTTTGTAAGGTCAAAAACCATTATAACGCTTCTTTTGAAATACCTGCTCTTTTATTAATTTCAAAAGGCCGGACATTAGTTCTGCTAAATCCAAAATATTTTTTTATTATAACTTGGATATCTAATTATAAAATTATTTAATATTCATGTAAAATTCTCTATTCATATTTTAAACTTGTGATTTTTCATAGTTTTTGTCACTAAATCACCGACTATTTTTCACCGAACTAACAATTATGGATTGGTTAGAATTGAATTTTCAATTATTTCAATATGCCCCATTGAGAGCATGTTCGGATATTATAGGATTATACGGGATGAGATTTTACGGATTTGGGAACTCATATTCACAGGTACTCACGGAAATAGTTATGGAAATATGTTGAATAAGTGTTCGGATGTATCATAGAATTAGTTGTGAAAAATATTAATTTATTTACAAAATATGTATTTCTATTTAAAGATGTCATCTATTTAAAAACTTTCTGACTCGTATGTTCATTTTAGACATAGACAAAGTAGAGACTCTAATTAACGTTTAATATATTATTTGACGAATGTTTAGCATATTATTATTTAGTATATCTAATATTCCTGAACTTTCTTTCTTTCTTTCTATTTTTTTAGAAGTACAGATTCTGATGTATATTGTATCCTTAGCATATTATTATTTGAGGAGTAACAAAAGATGAGGTTATTTTTTTTTTTTTTAAATTACAAAATCAGTGATATCACAGCTACAATGTTTTGAAGAGCAAAAAAAAAAAAAAGAGAATGCAAGAACATAAAAAGTTAACAATAACACAGTGTGGCTTGTAGGATAGTCACAAATAAAAAACTAATTTAAAAGAGAAATAAAATGAGTTTTTGTTTGTGTTAACACTAACACAGTAACCGGCTAGCCCATTATTTTGAAAATAAAATATCAAGTCAGAGTAAATGTTATTGTTCCCATCTTTTTACAGTCTGGGCAAATTTTGATAAGAATCAGAGCCTATTCGTCTGTTACTATGTCTGTGGGAAAAAAAAAACTCACTCAGAGTGAATTTTTTTTTCCCACGGCACAATATTTCAGTCATAAAAAAAGCATCCAAAAAGGTAATGAGATCAAAATTCCAATGAGTCCAAATTCCTTTCATTCCCATAGAGAAAAATAGCATCCGAACAAGTCATGATTTTGTGTTCCATCCATGCTCCACATTGTTATCTTTATTTTTAAAATCCAAATAGGCGATTCGGACCGCTCAACATGATCTCCGTATTAAAATGTGCCTGGAGACCAAATTTTATATTTTTTTTTAGAAATCTTTTACTCATTTTTAGTTGGATACAAAATCATTGTTTTTGGACCATAAAAAAACAATAATTTTGTACCTATCTAAAAATATAGTAAATAAATTCTAAGAAAATGTAAATTTTAGTCTCCAAATACATTTTAATATGGATATCATATTAAGCGGTTCAGATTGTCTGTTAGAACTTTGAAAACAGAAATAAGGATGTAGAGTATGAATGAGGCACTCTTAACCCTACTATTATAACTATTACATATGCATAGTAAATATATGTTATATTATTTATACACTGCAGTATGTTGTAAGGATTGCTGTGGTGACTTATGATAATAAAATTGCATTTAAATTATCATTTGGTATAACTTATTGAACTAGTGCAAAAATTAAATGATATTCATCCAACTCGAACTACATATCGCACATGAAAATAAACAAGAAAATTAGCGACATTGATGGTTATAATTAATGATTGATTATTGGAGGCAATTATTTTATTTGATGGTTAGGGACAACCAAAATGACATTATGACTAATAATGACCACAATGTATTACTGGTTAATGATCGATGATTTATCATATATAGTTATTTTATTAGCCATATATATACATGGTAACTTGTGTCTATTTTGCTACCTCAAAATTTTTGTTGATAACGAACAAATAAAATAAACAAGGAAATTAGTTATTTCGCTCTCTCTCATTATTTCCCTTTCTAAGATAATAACTACCTATCTAAGAAATAGTAAAAATAGTTTAAATAATATATATGAAACTTGATTGTAGATACATTTTTGTATTAAGATCATGTTGAATTGTTTAAATCGAATGTTTGAAATTTAAACTAAAAATAAAAATTCCTAGTACATATCTACGTGCGCCATTACAAATTACCATAGCCTTATAAAAAATAATGTGATGCTCGTAATGCAAGATTAAGTTCCCATTATGAAATCGGAACTCGAGCACAAGTAATATATATGGATTTTTATCTCTCTTTTATTTGATCCTCTTATTAATTTCGGGAGTACAATTAAAAAGGAAATTCGATCATAATATATTTATATACAATTGATAACGCAATATTGCAACAACAAAAAACACTATATAAAAGAACAGGATTCGAAAAAGGAACCCTAGCCTCTTTGAGAGTCCAGGAGAAAGTGATTCCTTCCTCCCTCCAGTCTAGTCGGATCCCACCCCTCCACCTCCATTCCTTTTTCTCTTCCGCTACTCCTCTCAAGCAGATGTTTTCTATTAGTTATATGGTTGTTGCTTTCTGATCCATCTCGATCCGAGTTCGATTGAAGATGCTGTGAATTTGTTTCACTCCCGTAATATCTACTATAGCTATATATGAATAAATTACGTGTTTTGATGTTAAGATGTTCTCTTTGCTACTCTCATTCTTCTTCTTCTTCTACTTCCAAGCTTCTTTTTATGGCTTTCACACTGGTTGTTCCTCTGAAAGGTGACTGTCTCGGTCCGGTTGATGTAGTTTCCGGTTCGATTTGATTCAATGACTTCTTGGTTGCACATTCCTCTGAGAGGTGACTGTTCTGGTTCAGTTTGATCCAGTACCTTCTCGACTGTGCTCCGGTGTAGTCTGCCAGAAGAAACAAGAAAAATAATCGCATAGATGAAGCAATCACTAGGCTCTATAATTCAAATAAAGCAAGGATTATCAAATTTGTATCCACGGGATGCACATATCCCTATGTATTTTTTATTTGTTTTTACATTTGAATGCTTTCTAAAACATTCGTTGTCTAATATCAATGTAACAGCTGCTTGTAATCTTTTGAATCAATACAATTGTTTTAACCCAAAAAAATAACTATAAAAAGTTAAAAATCACGGCCTTTGTTAAGTAAAAGAAGCACAAAATTTGGGCATTTAGTAATTCTCTGAACAATATTATAATATTGTTCCTCGAATTTAACAAGAAAAAATAGTTATTTTGAGATGTGTACGAATTTTAACACCGCAGATTAAACTAAGTTCAACTGAATATGAGATTAAATTTGATTTGATACTCGTCAGAGTATCAGACTGCCCTCACACCCCTCTAAAATACATGATATTTTTTTGGTACAAGGGATGAAATACCTGAGGATACATATTTGAAAACTTTGGAGGATAAACAACGAAATTGACATAGAATAATACACAAGTAGAATGAACAAAGGGTTAGGAGCTATCCACGTTGGTACCTTTTGGATAGTTGTATTTAAACTTTAGTTTAATCCCATGATGGAAATTTTGTAATAATGTCTTTGTGCATGAATGCATACCTTCCTGTTCCGAGGTGATTCATGACGAATATGAGAAAAAATAATATAAAATTGTTAGTGGAGAGCTAGACTTCGTTATTTATTAGGTGAAATTGTCAAATCAAATGCGACATGCCGACAGATGGAAGTAAACCTCTTGAGTTTTATTATGTATAATAATTTATCTCTAAATTATTTTCATGATATATCGTCGCACCTTGAAGAGGCCCAAAGCAAGGTGCCAAGAGATTCAATTTTTTTATTTATATATATGTTTCCTTTTTTTTTGTGTGTGAAGGACGGGGTTGGTTGGTTAGTCCGGCTCCTCTTTCAGCCAAAAAAATTAGATGGGTTGTTTTGTAAGAACCTCAAAAATCTCAAAATCTCTAATTTGTGCACACAAAAAAGTACATGAGTAGATATAACTTGGTCATGAGTTAAGGGCATGTTCATTTGTCACCTGAGAGTCTGTTCAGCCGTCACTGTGCTTGTGAGAAAAAAAATTCACTCGGAGTGAATTTTTTTTCCCACGTGCACAGTGTTTCGACCATTCAAATTGGACCCGAATCCAAGTCCATTTTCGTTCTCTCCTGGTAGCCGAACAGGTCCGATTGTGCGGGATAGGATTGTACGGATTCGGGAACCCACTTTTTAATTTACTGTAGAATTATTGTGAGAATATGTTAAAATAGATGTTCAATTGTGAGGGGATTGAATTGTGAGGGGATAGAATTATTGTGAGAATTATTGTGAGAACCCACTTTTTAATTTACTGTACGGATTCGGGAACCCATTTTCGTTCCCTCCTGGTACACAAAGAAATTATTGTGAGAATATGTTAAAATAGATGTTCAATTGTACTGTAGAATTAATTGTGAAAATGGATAGATTAAATCGTTTCATTATTATTACAAACAGATTTTAGTAGGCATTCAATTTTAAAATTCAAAATTGCCAGTTTGTACTTATCTACAGTGGTTTGGAATTTAAAAAAAAAAATAGATTGAGGGGATTGAAATGTATAATGTGTGGCAATCAGAATTCGAACTCAAGTCTCCACGGTCAAATTATAGAGCTCAAACTGCCAAGTTAAAGCAACATATTTAGCATATTTATGAGGAAGGTGAAACAAATATTTATTTATATAAATTATTAAGTATAAAGGTAAAATTGTTAATTTGGCAAAAAAAAAAAAAAAAGCTCGTAACTCATGGCTTTATCATGACTCGCACCTGACTCACTTATTACTGGACTGAGTTGTTAACGAGTTACCTCGTTATTAGCTCGGTTCAGAATTAACGATTTCAAGCTGGGGCCTAACTTACTTGCCAGCTCGTGAGCTAGCTTGGCTAGGCATCAATTTGTGAATTTGTGTGCATTTAATACTGTCTATAGCTCGGTCCATCTCAGTTCAGCTCGATTCAAAAAGTTTATAAAATCTATTTTCTTCTTAAAACAAGATTCAGTCAGACCCAGCAAGCTAACTCGGACTGGCTTGTCACAATTTCAAGTTGAGCTTTTAGCTCAAATGTCCTAGGTCCATCTCACTCGACTGTAACTCGATCCATAATTAATAAGCTGAACTAGAATCTAGCCCGGACCGAGCCAGCTTGTTGCCAGCCCTAGCTGCCATCACTGAACTCTCTTTAAATCCGCCCATATTTATATAAATCAAGTACAAGAATGAATACCAGTCAAGGCAGAGTTAGATGATAAATTATATCGTTTGCTACATTTTGTTTGAATTTTTTTTAATCATTTTTCTCTTAAGCTTTGCATGGAATTTGTTTACAAAAAATTCTTATTGTTTGGTTCAAATTACAATGTAATGTTGTGTTTTCATCTTTTTATTGATAAAAGAAATTCTAATAGCGTATGCTTGTGATGACGGCTACAAATTTTCAATACACAAGTGATTGATATTTTAGAAGCTAATTTGGTGCATTGTACTTTACTCTTGTGCCATCTTGTGAAAGAAATTAAATCTATATTTATCACATTTTGGATCGGAAACTAGTTGAAAACTTGATCCGGCTGTTTGATTTTTTTTTTTTTAACTTGGTAGTGGCTACTTCCAATGTTTGCTCATTTTATTAGCAACTAAATGGGATTTTCCTTTGTCAAATATTTCACACTATTGTAACTTGGATCACATCTAATGTGTCAAATATTTCACATTATTACAACAAGTTACCCTAAATCTCAAACTGTTAGATGTAATCTCTACAATAAAATGTGCTTGAAGACCAAATTTTACATTTTTTGAAATTTTTTTACTATTTATTAAGATGGTACAAAAACTAGTTAAATTCAAACCATTGAATTTTGTACCCATCTTAATAAATAGTAAAAAAATTCAAAAAAATGTAAAATTTGGTCTCCAAGCACATTTTATTGTAAAGATCACATCTAACGGTTTGGATTAACGATTTGAACTTTGAAAATATAGAAAATGGTTGTGATAACTTGTTGTACCTCAAAAATTATTGTAACTTGATCCCTCCTCATATATATATATATAGAGAGAGAGAGAGAGATGAGCTACGGTGAGTTGCGAAGTAAAACACGTTTATACTCCATGCAATATCTTCATTTTCAAAGTTAAAATAGCCGATTTGAACATTCCAACATGTTCTTCATAATAAAATATGCTTGAAAACTAAATTTTACATTTTTTTTGAATTTATTTACTATTTATTTAGCCACTTTGAAAATCTGAAAATCTGAGTGAACAATAAAAATTTATGGACCACCGGATCGGCGATTTTCAAAGTGGCTTAATAAATAGTAAACAAATTTCAAAAAAATGTAAAATTTGGTCTCCAAGCTCATTTCAATATGGAGATCATGTTGACCGGTTCAGATCGACGCTTTGAGCTTTATAATCGCAAAATATGAGTGTGAAGTAAAATAGTTGTTTTTTTTTGCAACTCACTATGGCCCATCTCTCTCTATATATATAATATAACAATAAAAAATGAAAAAAGTTTGTGTTTCTTTTTCGCTAATAATTCATAAAAAAATATTTCATCTGCGTTTTATTGTTGTTTGGTTTAAAAATGTAAAAAAAAAAAGTTTTATTCAAAAATTATTTGCCAATAAAGCGTGAATATAATGACTATGCTGAGGAGGGATTGTCTGGCAATAGTTAAAGAGTAATGGTATAATAAGAAAGCGTGTTATTTTGACGAAACATAATTGTCAAATATGAATTATAGAGTTAATTGCTTTATTTTATTATGTAAATCCACAATTGCGGCAAAATGGTTGAATAATATACATCAACATTGTCCAGAATAGAAAATATTATTATTTTATAGGAAAAATTGATTATTTGCTACTCCAAAACCTTCAAATTAGAAAAATACCACTCCAAAATTAAAATTCATCAAAATGTTACTCTAAACTTAGAAAATTCAGAATTTTGCCACTCTAAATTATTAATGATCAAATTACCCTCCTCATCTCTTGTTCTCCGTTTTCTTCTTCTCCTCCGCCTCCCTGGTGGTTCTATCCCGTGCCTCCAGTTGGTGCATGTCACTATCAGTTACAATTGGGATCCGGTGAGCGATGGTGATGACAGTGCAGCCGGTGAACTCGCACTTGAGGACTTGCTGTAGCACGGCATCGGTGGCAGAGTCGATGGAGGCAATGGCCTCGTCCAGGGCCAGGATTTTGTTCTTTCTTAGGAGGACCCGACCCAGACAGAACAGCTGCCGCTGGCCCACACTCCAGTTCTCACCATCATCACTTACTGCCATGTAAAATGAAGTTTCTTGATTGTTTTTATTTTGGGTTAAGTTCATGTACTGGTCCAATTGTCTCTACTTGTAATTGGATTATAACTTGATTGGTTTTGTTTTGCATATATGATAATTTGGGGCATCCTACAATTAGTAATTGTGGATGCACCAACTGGAGGCACGGGACAGAACCACCAGGGAGGCGGAGGAGAAGAAGGAAACGGAGAAGAAGAGATGGGGAGGGTAATTTGGTCATTAATAATTTAGAGCGACAAAATTCTGAATTTTCTAAGTTTAAAGTGCCATTTTGATGAATTCTAATTTTGAAATGACATTTTTTTAATTTGAAAATTTTGGAGTGGCAAATAACCAATTTCCCCTATTTTATAACTTCGTTATCTTCGTCATCACATCATTAAATATTAGCTGACATAATTTTTTAAAATCTTGATACTTATGATTTTCATAATTATGATTTTAACTGTTTTACATCATCATCGTCATTATTGTTCAAGTCCTCCATTCAACTATTCAACTATTCCAATTTCCAATTAATATTTTATCAATAACATTTGCACTTTTCTAATACGTACACAAAAACATTAATTTTGTTTAATAACACTATTAACTAACAAAAAAAATTATCATTTAAATTATGTTATTCTATCCTTATATCTAAATTCGTCAAATAAGCTCTAATATTATTCTAACAAGATTCGCGAATTAAACTCGAATTATTCAATTTTTTGTGATGTCGAACTGAACGCCGAATTATTCGTTTGACTAAATTAAAGTCGAATAATTCACAAATTTTATGAAATTTTCCCGAATTTTCCCAAAACATTTTTTTAGTTTTTTTTTGTTGCTCTCTTGCATGACTGAGATCTCTGATCCGAATAATTATGAATCATTCTCGAATTATACCCGAATTATTTTCGAATTACGAACTTTTGATTTCGCCGAACCGAACCCGAATAATTCATTTGTCACTACTGTTTTAAAAATCGGTCTATTCAGCCGAATAGAAAATGAGTATTCGATCCAATATACGGTGTTGAATATTCGGCCGCATATTCGAATATTCAGTCGCAAATAATTCATAAAAAAAACGTTTTATTTGTATTTTATTTGTTGTTCGGTTAAGAAATGCAAAAAAAAACAAATTATTCAAAAATCATTCACGAATAAAATGCGAATCTAATGACAATGCTGAGGAGGGATTGTCTAGCGATAGTTAAAGAGTAGAAGTATAATAAGAAAGCGTGTTATTTTGACTGAAAATAATTGTCAAATTTGAATTATAGTGTTAAAATTGCTTTGTTTTATTATGCAAATCCACAATTTCGGCAAAATGGTTGAACAATATACATCAACATTGTCCAGAACGGTAAATATTATTATTTTATAACATCGTTATCTTCGTCATCAAATATTAGTTGATTTTCATAATTATCATTTTTACTGTTTTACATCATCGTCGTCATTATTGTTTAAGTCCTCCTTTCAACTATTTCAATTAATATTTTATCAATAACATTTGCACTTTTCCAAGAAGTACCCAAAAACATTAATTTTGTTCAATAACGCTATGAACTAACAAAAAAAAATTATCATTTAAATTATGTTATTCTATCGTTATATCTAAATTCGTCAAATAAGCTCTAATATATTGAATTTTCTTTTTATAAACCATAATCAGAAAAAAGATTTTTATGAAACCAAGATGATTACTTTTTTTTTTACAAAAACCATAAGAACCGAAATGTCATTTCGGGCTCGAAAAAAAAATTTTGGAGGGACTGAAATGACAATTTGGTCCCAGGTATTTTTACAATTTTTCAATGTATTTTTTTCTTAAAATCTATGAAAATCACTGGGACCGAAATGACAATTCGGTCCCATATATTTTTATAATTTTTCAACGTATTTTTTTTCTTAAAATCTATGAAAATGGTTGAACCGAAATGCCAATTCCTTCTAAAAAAAAGAGAGAGACCGAAATGACATCTTGGTTCTTATGATTTTTTTTGTAAAAAAGACAAAGCAATTAAGTTGATTTGATAAAATTTATTTTTTTATTTATAGTTTATAAAAAAAATTCTAATATATTCCCAAATGGTTACCATTTTACTAGTGGTTTGCTTTTACCCGAACGGGTATGACCCGTTTTACCCGACCCGTACCCGTTACCCGAGGTACCCGTACCCGTGCCCGGGTATAGGCGGGTAAACGGGTACACGGGTACGGGTTTGAGACGGACCGGACTCAATGATTCGGGAAAAAACCCGCCCAACCCGTACCCGTTTTACCCGTACCCGAAACCCGTCTACCCGCACCCGTTTTACCCGTACCCGCACCCGTTTACCCGACCTACTTTACCCTTTTACCCGTGTACTTTTACCCGTTTACCCATTACCCTTTACCCGTTTACCCGTTTTTTTTTAAATTCAAAATTCAAAATTATTTTGCCGCCGAAAAAAATAATATTAAAAACAGAAAAAAAAACTAAAAAACAGTATAAAAATAAAAAAATAAAAAATACCCGTACCCTACCCGCCCTACCCGACTACCCGTACCCGAGGTACCCGTACCCGTTACCCGGGACGGGCACGGGTTTGAAACGGGTAGGGTACACTTTTTTAAAACCCTACCCGACTACCCGCCCTACCCGTACCCGCCCTACCCGACTACCCACCCTACCCGTACCCGAGGTACCCGTACCCTACCCGAATTCAATCCACTACATTTTACCAACTTGGTACTAAACGTACTTCACGGGTTTCTCAAAATCATAAAAAATTATTTATACAATTCAAGATTTTTATATTCATTTCTTTAAGTAGGTTTCCAGCAATAAGACACCGGAGATCAGGATCTCACGTGGCCAATCAAGTTAATAGTTTAAATTCTACAATATCAACCTCGCAAAATAGTTTGTAGAATTAAATTTGCATTGAGGCCCAAAATTTACTTAGAAAGGATCAGAGTTAAAAATAAAAAAATTAGTAGGTTATATTGGAAAAGTTGCTAGCAGTCTACCACCACAAGCCTTGTTTGCAAAAGCTATTAAAATATAAAAGCACCAGAGACAGAGAGGGGTAGATCTAATATAAATTGTTAATATTCATAATTAAGAAAATTCCAAGGGCTTATTAGCTAAAACAAAGAAATGATTATAAAGCTTATCACCTCGTACGTGATATATTTTTAGATCCTCTCAACCACCGGGTCCACCGCGGCGCAAATACAACCCAGCATCATTAAATTTAATTGAATGACTAAAACACCCCTGTTTTAATTACTAATTAATCGGATATGATCCGGGCCGTAGAAATAAACGGAAGGGGAGAATGGAGGGCCCACGAGGCACCTAGGACGTGGGGCCCATAATGCCTTTCCGATTCCAGTAACCTACGGTAACCTTAAACCCCCTTTTTATTATTTCCTTTAAATCTCGTCGTATTCTCCGTTGCCCCTTTTTTCCGGTTTTGGCAAGAAACTGTTGAGAATGCGGCGACTGTTTCCACCGGCTACTCCCGGTTATGGCACTTTTTAAAGCGACCTCTCAACCAATGAAGGATGGCCACTTTACGTGCATAGAGGGATAATCTTACGGGTACATAATATAGTGCGCCCGGTAAAATCTCCATCTTTTTGATGAATTTGTCAGAAGCACGCCGTTTCAGTGTGCAACATGTCAAAAGTATGAATAATGTACAAATTTAAACCTTTTTTTATCACAATAAAATTTTAGATGAGCTGAAGATAAAATTTTCTATGAAGATTTTTAGTGGGCCTATTTTGTTTTAGCATAAAAGTCCAGAAAATAAACTCTGTTAGAGTAAATATGCTTGAATAATTATGAACGAGTTTTCTGTTTGATTGAAGATATAAAAATGTACAAAATGTATTCTGCTCATGAGTAGATATAGAAATATTCATTTGAAAAAGAAGTTTGTGATCCTTATTTTTTTTTGGTTCAAGATTTATAGTTGAAATTAAGATCAAGATATGTTTTGAAATTTTCATGATCTCGTATTTTAAAGTTTTAAACGATTAATTATTCGTATCATAATAAACATAACTCATTCTTGTAATATTCAAAATAGCTAAAAATATATAATAAGAGTGCCCATTATTACATTAATTTTTGTTTTCACGACATAATAATATTTAAGTAGCGGGAACATAATATTTTATCGATAAATAAACTAGTGATCCATTTGAAAAAACAAAAAAACAGCGAAAACAAATAATAAAAATATACAATTAGGCGATGATCTTTTGAGAAATTATTATTTAAAGGGTAGGATCCAAAATTACAATAAATAAATAAAAAAAAAACATGTTTGAGTGATTAATATATCTCATCTGTGTGAATTTGTTACCAATTATTTTAATGCAAGTTGCAAAGTAAGAGTTAGAGCGACAATAATGGAGCTGCACATCTAGATGACTAGATATGGTGTCAAGTGTCAACTAAATAGCCAAAAATTGCTGTTGATTTTTTTTTTCACATTCAACCTTATAAATAGCGTAAATTACCCTGGCTTCCAATGAAAAATGTTTAATTTCTCATTTCACTGTTTGTGGCAGGGGAGGATTTAGTTGAGGGAATGAGTTGTTAATTGACCCCCATTTAAATCTCAAATAATTGTATTTTTATGTGTTATTTTATAAAATTTTTGATAAAATTTCATTCATGATTGATCTTTGTATTATTTATTAATTGTGTCCATCGTTGATCCCAAGATTCTAAATAGCGATTATAGCGTTATAGCTTTCAAAGTCCAAAAAAACTATAGTCCAGCTATAGCGCAATCATAACTAGCTATTAAGAATTATTATAAGAAGAAAACAGTTAATAGCGTTATAGCTTTTGAAGTCCGAATAAGCTATAATGCATCTATTGCGCAGCTATTAGCTATAGCTAGTAATTTAGAATTATGATCCTGGTATTATATTTTCTGCTTCAATTTGAAAGCTTGTTAACATTAACCCTCCAACGAAAAAAATTATGCCTCCACCTCCGACTTGTGGGACAAATAATTAAGCTACGTATATCAAAGAATTAAAAGTCATGGTCTCACTAGATGCTTTATTTTTTATGAACATTATCCATAATTTTAGCAAACAAGGAAATTGTACCTTTACAAGGAATATAATACACTTCAAAACATGATAGAAATTCACTAGAATGTGTCGGCATTAAAGGATTCCTTTTTAATTATTAGCCTTTGCATAGAATCAACTTTGCATATGGATATGATAATAGATTATATATAGTCACTATTTTAATGAAATATTTTTTTTTTAAACATAGAATAATCAGGTTCCTATTTTCTCCCTTTTTGTTTCTTTACTTTTTACAATTTGCATTGGTGTCATGTCAAGTAGATCGCAATGCAGATGGTTTTGATTATTCTTTCATTAATTTCTTGTCTTGGAATGGTTTGAAAAGCATTTTTTATTATTAATAAAATATTATGATATATTGGTGTTTTTATGAAAATTCAGACCAATCAAAATCCCCACCCATAATAATTGTCATCAATTAAAAAACAATATTGCAGGGGTCACCATGTTGGATATGACAAGCCTCTTGTGGGAATCTCTTCATTTTTTAATTGGCATTTAAGCAAAAACATCCTTCAAATGTTGGATATGACATGCCTCTTGTGGGAATCTCTTCATTTTTTTTAAGACAAAGGCTTCTATGGACATAAGGACCTATTTGTAAAATGAACATATTTTTATTTTCAAAGTTCAAACAGTTGATCCGAACCATTCATCTTGTTCTCCATATTAATATGTGCTTGGAAACCAAATTTTACATTTTTCTGAATTTTTTTACTATTTATTAAGATGGGTACAAAATTCAATGGTATGAATTTGATATTTTTTGTACCCATTTAATAAATAGTAAAAAAATTCAGAAAAATATAAAATTTGGTTTCCAAGCACATATTAATATGGAGAACAAGATGAATGGTTCGGATCAACTGTTTGAACTTTGAAAATAAAAATATGTTCATTTTACAAATAGGTCCTTATGTCCATAGAAGCATCACTCTTTTTTTAATTGGTATTTATGCAAAAACACCCTTCAAATGTTGGGTATGACATGCCTTTTGTGGGAATCTCTTCATTTTTTAATTGGCATTTATGCAAAAACACCCTTCAAATGTTGATGACTAGGTCATGTGTCAGGCAAAGATTTGACTGGGACAAAATCTCATCTGTTGTTTTATCCACTCGTATCATATCATCATCAAAAGTGTTTTTATTTTTAAATTGTGTGTCGTACAAAAATCAAATTCATGATTTTGTAGAGTTATTCTAATAATAACTTCCTACTAAAGTTAGTATTTTCTAAAATATTTAATTTTGAAACTTTTTGTGGAATTCTGTAGCATCAAATATTTAAATTTAATTTAACTTGAATTGTGAATTTAGTTCTCTATAAAATTTGACCTTGCAAATCAATATTGGTTCAAATAAAAAAATTTGAGCAATACAGCTTTTAACATAAAAAAATTATCATGTAGACATTCCAAAAAAAAAATCTTTTATTTTATCTAAATAGCGGTTTGATGATTGATTTTTTTTTTTGAAATAGTGGGGAATCCCACCAGTTTCTATTGAAACTAATAAAGGATGGCTATAACAAACTCCAAATTTGGAGAATGCAATAGCATACAAGATCCACATTACAACACATAACAAAAAGAAAGAAGTAATTCAAACTTCAACATATAACAGCTTGAAACTCTAAACTAAACCACCACAAACTACAAGATACCAAAACATGACAAAACAAGACATATTAGCATTCAATTCATGTCAGAGCCAGAAGAAGGTCGGTACCAAGCATAAGGGTTCCATCGTTGTGTTCTAGTGGTTTTTATATTTTATAGTACATCGTACAACTAATGATGCAAAACCTAGAGAAATATTTTTTCTTGTTTTTATATTTCTAACCACCAGCTTGATTATCCTTATTTTAGGTCCAGCTCAACTAATGAAACAAATATAAAAAGTTGAAGGTGCTAATTGTATAAATGTTAAGAACTCGACTGAATGGAGTGAGATTTTTGAGGGACTAAAATAATATTTCCCTCTGGTAATGATGTTAATTAGTGAAGGTCCACCACCTGAGTCTAATTAACTAATTATGGTTAAATACTGTCACTATTAACTAATTATGGTTATCTAATGGATTACAAATTTCAAATCTATTTTTTTTCATAAATTGATGAATGATTTTTCTGAGCTGGTAAAATTAATATGATCAATATCTCAAAACAATGCAACCTCGAATTCGGTTGTGCATATTGCATTCATGCCTATTCGAGTTTTTATGGAAATGAGAATTTACTATTTAATTGATGAGAATTCACAAAATGAGTATTCGGTAGTACTACGAAAACAAATGTAAAATTTATTATTTTTTTAAGAGTTTTATGGCAATATTTAACTTCTTATTGATGTTGAATTTTATTTTTATTGTTTTGACAATTCTTCGTTTACATCATATGAAGAAGGAATAAAAATTATACTTAGGATAGCTACTTTTTGTTGTTGTAAAATAAGATATAAGGTGTTATTTCTTATGTTAATTATATGCTAGTTAGTGTGGTTTTATCTCTAAAATAACATGTCTAATCAGTATAACTGATGCTTAATAATTAATGAAACAAAAATAATGACATCAAGATTAATGTATAATTATGATGTTCATCTCTATTTAATTAAAAAATAACAAAATTTCACATAGTATACATTCAGGCTTAAAATAATATAGTGAAAGATAATGCGTAGAAAAAGAGATGAAAAAACTAAGCCGGAAAAATGTTTTTAGTCTGAGTGAATAAAAAAAAAATTTCATTAATTTATGAAGAGTTGGGAGGAAAGAGGGAATTCAGACCCAGTGAAGTAACTTAATTTTTGAGTTTTGATCAGAACCGCTCGATTTGTATCCGTGATAATTCATCTGAAGTGGAGCGCACATATTTCGAGCAACAAATCTGAATCCCAAGTCGATCTCGAGCGATGAATTCGAATCGAATGGTCTCGATTCAAAATCCAAAAGTTGAGTTACTTTAGGGGATTCGGACCTGGAAAGAGAGAAATTATTTCATTTACATAAACCAATGTTATTAAAACCAGACCGGACATCGACCCGGTAAATCTTCAGGTCAACGGTTCACCAGTCAGACTGGTGGATCGACCGATTCAACCGCAATTTCTTTTTTAATTATAAAATAAATGGATATTGACATACTAATACATGGACCTTAACATACTGTTATTGGATTAACTATTAAGTAAAGCTTATAATTAACTTAATAAGTAGTTTTGATATGAAATGAACTAATACAGTTTGGTTTGACCTTAATATGTTTATTTACATATGTTGCATGAACACTGGAAAACAACTTCACATAATTAGAATTGAGCATTTCATCAAACATGTTGAGAAATAGGATCTAGGATCTCAGATTAATAATCATCATAGATCTAGAAATAGAAGGCTAGGATTAAATCAAGGAAGTAAAGGGGCCTCCTTGCATATATTCAACAAATAGGTATACTGTACATAGGTACAAGGTACAAACGGTAACAAAACAGTAGCTTAGATGTTTGTAATATATATAGGAATGGAAACAGTGTAAAGAACTGATTTGAATGAAATAATTGTTTTCTCAAAATAATCTCTCCTTAGAAATTGCATAAATTCAACATGGTATCAGAGCATCAGTCTCTGTGACCGAAAAAATATCTTCCAAATTCTTACCAGCAAAACTGGTATATACACAAGCAAAATCAAAACCCATAAACAGAAGTCTAGCACGTCAAAGAGATGGCTTCAGAGGGGCAGCATTCGAAAGAAGCCACCAATACCTCAAAACTCACAAACTCATTGCTCAACGGCCAAAACTATCTCTCATGGGCAAGTGCCGCAAGATTATCTCTCAGTGGAAGAGAGGTTTTAGAATTTATCACAGGAGAGTCTGAAAAACCGGTTCCAAAAAAGAAAGATGAGGCAACTGAGGCCGAAAAAAAGGCAAGAAAACAGTGGCAATCTAAGAATGACAGAGTCATGACATGGATCATGCAATCCATGGAGCCGAGTGTTTCAGAAATATTCCTTGGCCATGAAACAGCTTTCTCACTGTGGGAAGGCATAAAAACGATGTATGGCCGACAAAACAACAATTCCCACATTTATCGATTAAAACTAGAAATCCAGCAAGAACAACAAGGGTCAAGGAGTAATATAGAGTACCTAGGTGCTCTTCAAAAGAAATGGCATGAACTTCGAGTTTATCGGCCACCCATACCAGATCCAATAGCCATTCAGAGAGAAGAAGAAGATAAGATCTTCCAATATCTCGCGGGTCTCAATCCAAGCTATGAAGCCGTGAAATCACAACTTCTTTTAACAACTTCCCTTCCCTCCTTTGCTCAAATTACCACCATGGTGGAGCAAGAAGAAAGCCGACGGCTTGCTATGAGTGGTCCACAAGTCGGTGGCAGCGAGGGACACGAGACTCATAGCTTTGCCACAAAAAACCCCAATTTCGGAAAAAACCCTAACTTCCCAAATTACTCAAACCGGTCAAGTATCAAGGGAGATAGATGCTCTCACTGCAAAAAAGAGGGTCACCAAGCCGAAAAATGCTATTTTCTTCACCCACATCTCAGGCCGAAGTGGTGGGATTCAAAGAGGGGAGGGGGAGACGTGAAAATGGCGGACTGGAATGAAGGGAAGAAGGGAAAGAAAGGGGCTGAGTCGCGTGGGGGCTATTCTGCTCAAACTGAACCCAACCGGCCAATAAAAATGATTGGTTCAAGTGAACCAGGGTCTAACCCAGATGGCGCTGGCGGGTCAAGCGGGTCAGATCGGATGCAGCAGTTTTTTGAGCAGTTCTCTGTGTGGTTCTCCAAGAAAAATTCAAACAACACTTGTGGTATTGTCTCTAACTCAAATTATTTAAATTTGTATAATCAAATAATTATAGATAGCGGTGCCACTGACCATATGTTTAGAAATAAAGACCTTCTTACAAATTTAGACATGGCAAAAAATAATCAATTTGTATTAGTGGCCAACGGTATGAAAGCACAAATTAATGGTGTAGGAGAAATTGATATTTTTAACAAAAAAGTTCATAATGTTCTATATCTTGATACATTCCCTATAAATCTAATTTCCGTAAAAAAACTAACATATGAGTTTAATTGTGACGTAATTTTCTCATATAAAAATGTTATCTTTCAGGACCGGAAAACCGGGAGGAAGATTGGGGAAGGTTTTCTTGAAAATGGACACTATCTCTTGAATTTACAAGAATTAAACGTTTGTACTTCCGCTAAATCTATTAACCAAGACATTTGGCATAAGAGGCTTGGGCATCCTTCCAACAAGATTTTAAATAGTGCACTAGATTTTTCATTTTCAAATTGTATCAATTGTGACATATGCAAGTTGGCAAAACAAACAAAGCTTCCTTTTTTCCAATCAAATAGCAAAAGTGAAGCATTGTTTGATTTAGTTCACTCCGATGTATGGGGTCCGGCCCCAATTAACTCTTATAATGGATTCAAATATTTTGTTATATTTATTGATGATTTTTCTAGAACTACTTGGTTGTATTTATTAAAATCAAAAGATGAGGTTTTCAATTGCTTTAAAGAATTTCTATGTCTCATAGAAAATTAATTTGATGCAAAACTTAAAATTTTTAGATCGGATAATGGAACGGAATTTGTAAACAAAAATTTCACAACTTTTTTTAAAGAAAAAGGAATCATACATCAAACTACTTGCATAAACACTCCCGAGCAAAATGGAGTGTCGGAAAGAAAAAATAGACATCTATTGGAAATGACACGTGCATTACTATTTCAAAATAATGTTCCAAAAAAATTTTGGTCGGATGCCATCCTTTGCGCCACTCATTTAATAAATAGATTACCAAGCGTTATTTTACAAAATAAAAGTCCAATGGAAATCCTTTACCAACGAAAAATTAATTTTGATTATCTAAGAGTATTTGGTTGCGTATGCTTTGTAAAAATTAAAAGAAAAGATAAATTTGACTATATGTCAACCAAAACTATTTTTTTGGGATATTCCTCATTTAAAAAGGGATATAAGTGTTATGATCCTATAACAAAAAAATTATTTACGTCTAGAGACGTTATATTTTGTGAAGATAAGTCATATTTCAAAACAATGGAAATGAGTGAGACACCACATGCAAGTGACCAAATAAATTTGGAACCAACGGTACTACCTCATGTAAATGACCAATTAGTTACACAAGATAATAACCGAGAGATTGAGACAAGTTTTGTTGAAGAAACAATAGAAAAATATTGAAACCAATGATAATGAGATAGAAGAAAATCAAGAAGTTAGACGGTCCTTAAGAACACCAATACCGTCCACTAGACTTAGAGACTATGAGACCTATACGGTGCAATACCCTATACAAGAATTCATATCATATAAAAATATTTCTTCTTCTTATAATGCATTTCTCACCTCCATTGAGAGAACACTAGAACCAAATAACTACCAAGAAGCCATAATTGATCCGGTATGGTGTGGTGCCATGAAGGAAGAGCTAAGAGCTCTTGAAAAAAATGGGACATGGGTAATTGTACAATTACCAAAAAACAAAAAACCCGTTGGTTGCAAATGGGTATACAAAACCAAATATAATAGTGATGGTACCATAGAACGGTACAAGGCTAGATTAGTTGCCAAAGGGTATACTCAAACATATGGAATAGATTACAATGAAACCTTTGCCCCGGTAGCTAAAATGAATACCGTTAGAATTTTATTTTCTATTGCGACGAATAACAATTGGAATTTGTACCAAATGGATGTAAAAAACGCATTTCTTCAAGGAACACTTGAAGAAGAGGTATATATGAACCTACCACCCGGCCATAAATTGGAAAACAATTCTAATTTAGTTTGTAGGTTAAATAAATCGATTTATGGATTGAAGCAATCTCCACGGGCATGGTATGGAAAACTTAGCTCTTATTTAATTTCTTGCAAGTTTAAAATTTGTAGTGCCGATCATTCATTATTTATTAAAAATGATGGAGAAAATATAACCCTTGTACTAGTATATGTAGATGATATTATAGTTACCGGAAATAACGTAGAAGAAATTAAAAGAGTTAAAAGCCAATTAAAAGAAAAATTTGACATCAAAGACCTTGGATATTTAAAATATTTTCTAGGAATAGAGGTAGCACATTCAAAATTGGGACTCTTCATCTCCCAAAGAAAGTATACTTTAGACCTCTTAAAGGAAACCGGTAAATTAGGATGCAAACCAATCTCTACCCCAATTGATAACCGGCATAAATTAAATGATGAGGATGGTGAGCCAATTAAAGACATAAACCAATTTCAAAGGCTAGTTGGAAAGCTAATTTATCTAACGGTCACCCGTCCGGATATTTCTTTTTCCGTAAGCCAAATTAGTAGATTCATGCACTCGCCAAGAACTCCACACCTAGAGGCAATAAATATAATTTTAAGGTATTTAAAGAAAAATCCCGGCAAGGGAATTTGGATGAAAAACAATAATTCTAATATCATATGTGGCTATTCCGATGCAGATTGTGCTGGAAGTTTTGATAGAAAATCCACTACCGGCTTTTGCACATTTGTAGGCGGAAATTTAGTCACATGGAAAAGCAAGAAACAAAACGTTGTGGCACGATCTAGCGCGGAGGCGGAATATCGTGCCATGGCGTCAACCGCATGCGAATTAACTTGGATAAAACATCTACTCAAAGAAATAGGCATTGCTTGTGATCAACCAATGAAGATGTATTGTGATAATAACTCCGCAAGACATATCGCATCGAATCCGGTATTCCACGAGCGAACCAAACATATAGAAGTGGATTGTCACTTCATTAGAGAAAAAGTTCAAGCAAAGGAAATAGAAACACCATACGTTAAGAGTGAAGATCAACTAGCGGATATCCTCACCAAAGGCTTGGACCCGAGTTCATTTGAAAAAATTTCAAGCAAGCTAGGATTGTATGATATATACATTCCAAGCTTGAGGGGGAGTGTTGAGAAATAGGATCTAGGATCTCAGATTAATAATCATCATAGATCTAGAAATAGAAGGTTAGGATTAAATCAAGGAAGTAAAGGGGCCTCCTTGCATATATTCAACAAATAGGTATACTGTACATAGGTACAAGGTACAAACGGTAACAAAACAGTAGCTTAGATGTTTGTAATATATATAGGAATGGAAACAGTGTAAAGAACTGATTTGAATGAAATAATTGTTTTCTCAAAATAATCTCTCCTCATAAATTGCATAAATTCAACAAAACATCTTGAGAGCGTTAAACTATACAATACGAATAACGAAATTATGAGCTCGTCAAACTTCCAAATCCAAATACTACTTAGAGCAATGGAAAATGCTAAATTATTTGCATCCAAGCAATCTAAGGCACAACATATAACATTTTGCAAATCACATAATAGCATGTAGCCATATGCTCTAAGTGCTAGGCTGCTACGCATACACAACAACACAAGTAAAGATAATTAATTTTTGAATGAGATTACTTGTAGGCTACAGCTTGGCTTAGAGCGTTGAACCAATGAAGTTAAGACTTGAGGATTAGTTTAAGAGTGAGTCTATGGTACTATGCATATTACGATTTGGCACCGTGCTACGGCTCTATATTCGAGTTTTCAAATCCTAACGGTCGATCCGAACCGTTCATCTTGTTCTCCATATTAATACGTGAGTCTATGGTACTATGCATATTACAATTTGGCACCGTGCTACGGCTCTATATTCGAGTTTTCACTCTTAGTTTAAACTATAAATTAAGATTTTATGTTTTCCTAGTAACATGGATGGATATGTTTTTCACTTCCAAGGCTTTGCAAATCCAAAGATTATTACCTTGTAATAGCTTGAGGGCATTAAACTTCAGTAAAATGTAAAAGAAAACCAATTATTTCACAAAACTGCACTGATAATTTGGTTTGAACAATTTATCAAACACATTGAGGGCATTAGACTCTTACACTATGGGGTTAAATATCATCCTTCTAGGTGCCTTCACTAGTGGAAAAACAGAAATCAGGATCGGCATATTAGGATCGGCTGTATGAACCAACCGATACTAATACCTATTTGGATCGGTTTTATCAATAAAACCGATACTAAAAGCTAATGAAAGCACAGCACATGAACTAATTGGATCGGTTCCTAGCTAAGAACCGATCCAGATAGTATCAGCATCGGTTGTTTATAAACAACCGATGCTGATACTATTTTTTTTTTTTTTCAAAGTTAGTTTTGCAAAAAAAAAAAAAATAGTATCAGCATCGGTTGTTTATGAACAACCGATGCTGATACTATTTTTTTTTTTTTTTTTTTTTTTTTTTTTTTTTTTTTTTTTTTGCAGAACTAACTTTGAAAAAAAAAAAGTATCAGCATCGGTTGTATTTAAATAACAGATGCTGATTTTTTTTTTTTTTTTTTTTTTGCAAAACCAATTTTGAAAAAAAAAAAATAGTATCAGCATCGGTTGTTTATAAACAACCGATGCTGATACTATTTTTTTTACTTGCCAGAATTAAATTAATTTGTTTAAACTTTATGAAACACCTATATTGAATCTCGATCATCTAGATTTTAGCACTAATATTTAACCCTTGAGCAAGAGAAAATTCCAGGTGAATGAAAGCTCTCTTTAATTTTAAATTTTGTAGGGAGCAAAGACCTAGGGGGGCTAAAAGAAACGTGTTGTTCAATTATTTTTTTTAGTTTTCAAAAGAAGCTAAACTTCTTAATATATAGCCATATTAAAAACTAGCTATGTTGGAAGCCATCTGTGTTGACTGTTTCATTTGAACACTGTTACCACGATAAAGATAGATATTTAATTTTATTATGTCATGATGTTTGTCTTTTAAAGGCAACATATATTTTAATGAAACAGCATCGGTTGTTTATAAACAACCGATGCTGATACTATTTTTTTTTTTTTTTAAATTAGTTTTGCAAAAAAAAAAAAAAAAAAAAAAAAAAAGTATCAGCATCGGTTGTTTATAAACAACCGATGCTGATACTATTTTTTTTTTTTTTTTTTTTTTGCAGAACTAAGTTTGAAAAAAAAAATAGTATCAGCATCGGTTGTTTATAAACAACCGATGCTAATGATAACTCCCTATAAAACCTGCTTAGGGTTCTTCTTATTTTCATTTCGCGCCTCTCATTTTCAACTTAGCGTCTCTCTCTGTCTCCGTATCTCCCTCTCAAAATCCTCAGTACTCTTTGTCAGCGAGAAGGCAGGGAGAAGACGCCGCAGAGTCGCCGTTTATGGCGCCTGACGGTGGTGGTCGGTGCAGTGTCAGCGATTCTCTTGGCGACAGCTATCAGTTCTAGAAGCTTCCCGATGCTTTGGATATCGAGCAACAGCTGTAAATGCCCCGTGGGTGAAAGTGTGAAACCTTCTTTTCCAGATTAAGTACGAATTTTGTGAAGTAATGCACGAATTAACAACAATTCATCTAAATTTTTCATGCTTATTTTCTGAAATAGGATGCAAGGAATTATTCTGGTATGGTGGAGGATTGCTGTTGCGATTATGAGACCGTCAATCATATAAATAAGGAAGTCTTGGATGGAGTTCTTCAAGAACTTGTTAAATCTCCATTTTTCAGATATTTCAAGGTGATATACCATACCACTTACATTTGGTAACTTATCAGTTTAGATGTACTGGTACAAATTGGTTTCAGCTTTACTCTCCATTTATAAAGAAAATTGGAGGTTCTGCAAAAAAAAAAAAAAAAAAAAAAAATAGTATCAGCATCGGTTCTTTATAAACAACCGATGCTGATACTATTTTTTTTTTTTTTCAGAACCATCTTTGAAAAAATATAGTATCAGGATCGGTTGTTTAAACAACCGATGCAGATTATTGAATTATCAGTATCGCCTTCATCAGGATCGGTTGTATTCCGATACTAATATGCGTATATAACCGATGCTGATTCCATATTTTCCACTGGTGCTTTTACAAACTGAAATGTCACAAATCATATGAGATACATTATTTGCTTTTGACTGCGAATTCGAATCACTGGAAGATGATGAGGATAAGCTTCTCTTGATTGAGTGATGAGCCCTTCACTGTAATTCCAAATTATGACAACTTTTCAATCCAACTAGAGAAAAGATGGGAAAGAGATCGAAAGAAAAAGGGAATCCAGAGAAAGAAAGAAGCATCGATAATATAGTCTGTAGACGTGAAGAAAACTCAGGTTTTTTCTTTGAACGGTTCATCGTTTTTCAAAAATATCGTTCAATTAACCCGGCTTTGACCGGTCCAATTACTTATCTGGTCTATTCAGCAGACCGAACCGGTGTAGCCTCCGGGTCCGGGTCCGGTCAAACCATCCGGTCCGGTCCGGTTTTAATAACACTGACATAAACTAACAAAAAGCTTACCGAAACGGATCCAGAACTTTTTTTTTATCATTGAGTATTTAAGTTAGAAATCTTAGAATTTTGTCATTTTGTTCACCTTGTTCATTTATAGACATTTAATTGCTATATGTGATCCATTGGTGGATACCAAGTGGCAGTAAAGCCAAGGTCTTCATTGTAAAAAATAATTTCATTTCTCAATTCATATAATTAATTCTATTAGGTTTGTTCGGTTGTCATTACATTGTCTTTTACAAATTCAGATGCAAAAATATGGAAATGTGCACGAATAATTGTTTAGCAAGGGAACAATCAAGGAAATACAGAGCTTAAATTCATATATATTAGTAATTTATAAATTTAAACAAAATTTAATTTCATTAGCTTCGGTTCTATTAAATTATGGAAAACATCTCCTATACTTCTATGAACAAAAAAAAAAAACAGAGGTTTAAACTGCGTTTATCGCGTCATAGCGGAATGGTTAAAGAAACAACACTATGCCCATATAGCGCCGCTATAGCGACGATAAAGCCATAGCTTTTATGCTCCGAAAACACTATAGCGCTACTATTTAGAACTATAAAATATATATATATATATATATATATATATATATATATATATATATAGTGAAACACCTCCATAAAAATATGTAACCAACTGAAGTACCAACATTTAATATGTAACCAACTGAAGTACCAACATGACAACACACCACTTTCTATGGAGGTGTCAATAAACCAAGCCACTAATTCAAAGGATAAAAATAATATTGGGAGAGAGCCAGACTTGCCCCATGAGGAAAAGAATATAGCACTGCTATAGCGCGCTATTAGTGGCTTGATTTATTGACACCTCCATAGAAAGTGGTGTGTTGTCATGTTGGTACTTCAGTTGGTTGCATATTAAATGTTGGTACTTCAGTTGGTTACATATTTTTATTTTCCTTTTTCACTATATATATATATAAAAGGGAAATAAAAATATGTAACCAACTGAAGTACCAACATTTAATATGCAACCAACTGAAGTACCAACATGACAACACACCACTTTCTATGGAGGTGTCAATAAATCAAGCCACTAATTCAAAGGATAAAAATAATATTGGGAGAGAGCCAGAATTGCCCCATGAGGAAAAGAATATCAAGTGATTAATTTTTTTTTTTTTCATTTATTTGTGAAGAGCGGATACAGTGAGACGAAATTTATATCCAATTTTATGAATGAGAATAAGTCTAATGAATAAACAGATTTGAAATACAAATTAATGGACATAATATCCCGATATTTTTATTAATAGCATAAAAAAAACCACCTCCAAAATAGAGAAATTTCACATTTACTCGAGTTGCCATACCAATATGAGGCCCATTTATGAGGGACCACAAATTGGCTTGGCAGCACCCAAAAGCCCAAAAAATACACTGAATATATTATAGTTTTGAGGGACCTCTAAGCCAATCTACGCCACCCATAAATGGGCCACAGATTAGCTTAGCGGCTCAGGTAAATATGGAATTCCTCTATTTTGGAAGTCTTTTGATTTTCTTTTCTTTGAAAGGATATAAATAAATTTTTTGGCATAATATCTCACTACTTTAATGTCATTTTTTTTTATTAATACTTGCTCTCTCGCGCGCATTCATACTTATTTATATAATTATATTTGGTCATTTCTTTCGGAAATTCCTAACATCATTATTGATGTGATATATGTCAATTCTTTTATTGTGTACATAAAAAATTACAACATTTTAATCTTACTTTTTGATATCAAAAAATTATAAAAATATATTGACGTAGATAATGCTTAGATATTAATATTTTAAATCTTTGATTTCCATAAAAAAAAATTAAATAATCTCTATTTACGTATGTAACGTACATGGAAATAAATATGTTGTTATTTCAAAGGGATAACCGGACTTGTTATTCCTATCCCAACCATTCAAAGTTTTTTACGCGCAAATCTAAAAAAAAAAAATATGTGCGAATCTCAACAAAGATCAACGACTGAGATCGAAAAAACATAATCGTGTTATCCCTTTGGAATAGAATTCACATCCTCTCCAATACCTAATAAGGGAATCTTTTACAATTACTAAACCTGGACCGTTCTTTTTAACTTGGCACGAATCTCAAAGCCCTAAAATACAACACCATAGCTTAAACCGGTTGAAATTTAATCTCAAACCGTAAAATAAAGTGATCCTCAGCAATACCTGAGAGGATATGAATTCTTTGGAATAACAACAGATTTATTTCCAACGTTCATAGGTAACATATATAGACCACATCAAGTGGTTACATTTTAGTATTTAATTTTTTTTAAAAATATTATAAACCCAAGATTTAAATAAGAGATGTGAGAGAAACATAAAAAAAGCATATAACTTTTGTTGTTCCTACATAGTATCTCTGATTAATTTATCTCAGATGTACTATTTATGTTGATTGCCCATTTGTACCATTATTGTTCTAGTTATAAAGAATTTAAAATGCGGTGCTCCAACTTGCTCTATCTTAGAAGTTCAAATGCCTCCATTTTTTGTGCCTCCACCGTGCCTCTATTTTTTAAAACTTTAATAATTCAAAATTTAAAACTTAAACATCAAAATAAAACCGTTGGATATGATCTACATCATTTTATCTATGCACATGTAAAAAATTATGACATTTCAATTTTATTTTGATTGTCATCAAGAGCTTGTAAAAAATGCACTAATTTGGATGATTTCTAGACGTTGATTTTTGAACTTATTGATTCACATAAAAATAAAATTGAAATGTGATAATTTTTTATGAGCACATAGAGAAAATAACATAGATCACATCTAACGGTTTTATTTTGACTTTTAAGTTTTAAATCTTGAGTTATTAAAGTTTTAAAAAAATAGAGGCATGATGAAGGCACAAAAAATGGAGGCATTTGAACCCTCCTCATCTTAGAAAGATTAAAGATATCTCTTAATTAAATTATTTGAATAAATTATACATCAATGCTCCAAAACTTGTGGACCTGCATTGTTGGCTCTGTGTCATAGCTTTCCTACCAGGTACCAACAATTTAATAAAAAAAATATCAGCAAATAAATACAGATTAAAGAACCTACTCTGTAACGCAATGAATGATTGAGATCAACCATGCATGTGAAATCAAATTTGTGGTCCCTGACTGATGTGGATCTGTTATGTTTGTTCGATCAATTAAATATTTTGATATAGTATATTTTTTAAGTTTAAATTTTTTTTGTTCATAAAATTAAGTAACCGATGTTATGATATTTCTTTGGAAAAATTTACCTCCTAGAATTTCTAAGCGCGCGCGCGCACACACACAGACATATAATTTCTGTTTTATATTGTATTGAGACAGTTGTATGATCCAAAGATCAATATTATTAGGTCAACATTATTTTAAAATATGGCTTGTAATAATATTCATGTGGTTAACTATGAATGCATATAATACAGGGGAGGATATAGTGTATATATAAGGTTGTGTATCTTAAAAAGAAATTAAAACAATAAGAACCCATTATAATATTAAATTTATTAAATGATCAAGATGAAATTTTTTTAAAGGAATTGGATTTTGTCCAAAAGGGCTTTGGACAAAATCTCATCCAAAGTCGGGAATTGCCGTCTGATTTGCTTTAAGATTTGTGCCAACAAATTTAAAAGTCAATAACTTTAAATGACTCGATAAATCTAAACCGTCCGTACAAATTTAAACATGGATCGGACAGTTTCAATACAAATTTAAACATGAATCGCACAATTTTATTACAAATTTAAACATGGATCGGACTTTTTATCCAAAGACCTCTGGACACAAACTCCACCCAAATTTAAATACTAATTAAGAGTTTGAGGCATGTGTTCTTGTATGCATAATTAAGCATATACTACCATATTTTAAAACACTGAATCAATTATAGATTATGTGATTTCAGTAATAGTGGTAGATGAGAAGTTCTATTAATCATAATCTCCACTTGTCTTTCTTTCTTTTTTTTCTAATGATATATGTAGCCATCTCAATCTCCTAACCACATATTGATGCATGTGATTTATATATATATAAATTATACATGGAAGGTATTATAACCACAATTTTGAAAGAAAAGGAAAGAAAAACAGTAGCTCCAATAAATATGACACTGATACTTGAAGTCTCCTTGAATGTCATCCATACCTGTCAAAGACTAGTAGCGCCTCTTGCACGAGTAAAACGTGGGGTAGACCCGGTCCACAACTTCTCGGATCAAACTATCTACCAATTAGATCGTTGGACCATTGCACCAGTCACGCGCATGCCGTACACGCAGTGTCGCACACCACCCCAACACAAAAGCCCGGATTCATTATGATTTAGTACTCTTGTTCTTCTACAGCGTTTATTTTGTAATACTTTGTACGACGGGTCGCTAAAATAGGGATCAAGGGCTTCAAATCATAGTGACAAATGAATTATTCGGGTTTGGTTCGACGAGGTCAAAAATATGTGATTCATAAATAATTCGGGTATAATTCGGGAATGATTCGGAATTATACGAACCAGAGATCTCAGTCTTGCAAGAGAGCAAAAAAAAATGTTATGGGAAAAATTCGCGAATAATTAGTAAAATTCGGGAAAAGTTTGTAAAATTTGCAAATTATTTGGATTTAATTCAGTCAAATTTTGGTCAACTGAATAATTCGTCGTTCAGTTCGGCATCACTAAAATAATGAATTATTCGGGTTTAATTCGCGAATCTTGTGACTATGCTTCAAACGAAACCTGGCACCAACAAATTTATTCTTTTTTTTATAGTCATTGGATATTATAAATTATAATTAGATTGAGGCTATGGTACTATGTATAGTGACAAACGAATAGTTCGGGTTCAATTCGGCGAGATCAAAATTTCGTGATTCGGATATAATTCAAATATAATTTGAGAATAATCCGGTACAAGAAAGAAGCAAAAGAAAAAAAAATCCAAAAAAATGTACTAAAATCAAATTGCAAGTGCCACCTATTCTACAGTAATTCTTCTATTTCATGATTTTTTTTTTGCTCTCATTGGATCCATCTGATTCTTTGCTAATCTATGAAATCCAGTTTGTCTTTAACCCGCTTCACACTAATATACACGAAGCATTGAATGATATGACCACGTGCATAAAGAAAAAAAATACATAGAAATAAATTAATGGTCCCAAATGTGCATGGTTTACGTTTGTTAGGTCCCAATTAGGATCATTTTACAGTGAAAATGATTTTGAAAGTAACAGCAATTAATGTTTCTCCTATTTAAGTCAACAGTTACCTTTGTTCAAGGAAAACTGCACAAGGACATCTAACCTAATTTGGATCATTAGAGGATTGTTTTGTATTAGTACAAATATTACGACGAAAATTTATATTTTGAATTTAAGCAATACAAAAAACCAAAAAAAATTTAAGTACCATAATAAAAAAAAAAAAACCAAAACACCTCCGTTTTGGGGGAATTCTAACTTTACCCAAGCCACAGATTGGCTCTGCGACACCTCTTACGGCCTGTTAAGTGGCTCTGTGGCCTAAAGTTGGAATTCCCCCCCAAAAAAGTGTTTTGGTTTATTTTTATTATGGTATATAAAAAAAAATCCGGTACAAAAAAAGCATACATTTTTGTTACTATTACGTAAGAACGTCTGATCTAATATGATTATTTGAAGGTAAATTTATATCAATACAAAGATTACAAAAATGTTTAGATGACATTTACATTGATATTTATTTATTTCGGATGTAAGCAATGTAAAAAGATCACATACATTTTTCTTAACATTTGTCACAACAAACATATAGAAAATCTCATGCATGAAATTTTAATGAGAAATTTTTATGGCATTAAGAATTCAAACTGTATTCTTTTTTTTTCTTCCAAAAAAAGTGAACTCACTAATTTTTTTTCTTCATTTTATCTAAAATAAGGAATGATTTAACATTTGTCTTTCTTTAAAAATAAATGAGATTCATTATAATTTATATTAGACTTATGCTTCATATAAACTCGCTTATAATAAACAAGATTATTATTAAAATGATTGGAGAAAATAGTCGGTGCCAAATTGTAGGCATCTTGGCAAAATTTATATATGAACAAATAATGTTCCACCAATTGGATAACTCATAACAGAGACTTGACCTCAAGGGGCCAGATAGAGACGCACAAGTGTACAAAATTTTACGCAAAAGTCCAACTAATTACTTGATTTTGTGAACTCTAATAGATCTTAAACAACCTCTATGTAGCGAGTCGTTGATCACTTGCCACTTGTCAGCATAGTAACAAATGAATTATTCAGGTTCGGTCCGGTAATGTCAAAAATCTGTGATTCGAAAATAATTCAGGTAAATTCGGGAATGATTCAAAATTATTCGGATCAGAGATTTCAGTTCTACAAGATAGCAAAAAAAAAATTTATGGGAAAAATTCGTAAAATTTGCGAATTATTCGGGTTTAATTCGGTCAAATTTTGGTCAATTGAATAATTCGGCGTTCGGTTCGGCATCAAAAAAAATTATTTGGATTTAATTCCCGAATCTTGTGACTATGCTTGTCAGTAAGTCACCACACGGATTGAAGCATAACGTCTGGACACAATGAATCAAGATTTAACGACAAAGAACAAGGTACCTTAAGAAAAGGAAGAACCTTAACCTTTCTTGTTCTCAAAGGTCAGTGCGCCTAAAGATGGGGATTCAATTGTTGAAAAGAAAATTTAGGTGAACACTTTTGGCTCCATTTCACATCCCAATCACAAACTTATTCTCGTATCCTCTTCTTATCTTGATTGGGTAAGCTTCTTACCCAAAAGCACACGGATCTAATGTGGCGCATAGTTTATAACATTTTATCTTGCTGTTCACCCCATAAATTGGTTTTGACTTTAATATTATGAGTGAGTCTATGGTACTATGCATATTACGATTTGGCACCGTGCTACAGTTCTATATTCGAGTTTTCAAATCCTAACGGTCAATCCGAACCGTTCATTTTGTTCTCCATATTAATATGTGTTTGGAGACCAAATTTTACATTTTTTGAAATTTTTTTACTATTTTTTTAGATATTTAAAAAATCACTTGATCTGAAAATTCTGGACCATCCAATAACAGTGATTTTCAATCAATTTCAAAAAATAGTAAAAAAATTTCAAAAAATGTAAAATTTGGTCTCCAAACACATATTAATACGGAGAACAAGATGAACGGTTCGGATCGACCGTTAGGATTTGAAAACTCGAATATAGAACCGTAGCACGGTGCTAAATCGTAATATCCATAGTACCATAGACTCACTCTTAATCTTATTATTAACTTCACAGTATATAGGAGAACCAATCTTCAGTCTAATAGAAAAGACAATACTCTCAGGGATAGAATATTCCCAGCCGAGTAATTTTATTTTTGAACCTATTTCAAAATATAAATGTCTGCTTTAAAATTTATGTCAGATTAAAATAGATGATTCGGATCTCATTATATACAGTGAAATATAGATTGCACTGGATTCATCAAATTATTAATCTTTATCCAACTCACTACATAGATGTTTATAGACTATTTGACATTCTTATTAAAAATTAATATACTAAATCTAAAAGTAAATTATCTACATAGATTTTTATAGACTATTTGACATTCTTGTTAATATTAATACAACAAGATATAATAAATATAAAATAAATTATCCATCCCTACGTACATAATATATATTTTATGCGACGATCACATAATTTAACAAAGTCAAACAATTAGGATCATAGTTCATAATTAGGCAAACTAAAAACGATGATGATGTTGCATATCGAGCTGACTAAATAAAAAAAAGGACCAAATTATTGGTCTTGATGGTCGATTTTGCATATAACATTATTTTCTTATAATTCAAACCCTTGTTGTGGTTTGATTATGCGGATAAAACGGCCGATTAATCTACAAACAATCGACATATCAGTCTCGATAATCAATTTGTCATTTAAAAATGAGCGAGGCTATAGTACTTACTATACATAGCACATGTTGATTTGTACTATATATATATTAATATGAACTATTTAACATGATCTATATATGAAAATCTACAGGCAGACTAAATATTATATTTTTTTTATAATTTCATTTTTTGTTTTTAGATAGGTTGATAATCACTGCTTTTGAATGATCTAGAATTAAAAAAAAATCTTCTACCTATCTAAACAAATAGTAAAAAAAATTATAAAGAATGTAAAATTTTATCTACAAATACATTTTTTTGGAAATCATATTGAATAGTTTAGATTGACCATTTGAACTTTGAAAATAAGAATATTGATATATATATTATGGACCAATCTGCTATGTATAGTACCATAGCCTCAGTCTTTAGAGCATCTATATCCCAGCAACTCAAATGAATTTTTAAATAATTGTTAACAACTTTTTAAAAATTAAGGTCTTTTAAGTTTCTAAACTCTTAATTTTAGAGTTTCTATTAAGTCATGTCAACAATAAATTACAAAGAAGAAATAATTTGAGTCAATTATTTGACCTTAATTTGGAGTTTATAAATATTTTTTTAATGTAAGAAACTTTTATGCATAGTTTCTAAATAAGAAAGTTTATCACATCTCTGAAATTGTCATCTCTAATAATATCAGATATGCAGATGCTCTTAATAATCACAAAATAACATTGTATATATGATATAACATAACCTTGTAATAACCTGTCAAATACTGCTAGAATTAAAGCTAGAATCACAAGTCTTATATGTACCAATCAAATGAATTATTTAATTAATTCAGACATTAACATTGTAACAATTATGGGACTTTATTTGGTCCCAATTTAATGAATAGATAATGTTCAATAGGGAAGACCCATTCAAGAAAAGAGGATTAAAAAAACACGCAAGAGGAAAATAAAGACTAAGATTCCACTAGCAGCTAGCCTTATATTGGATAGAGATGAAGAAGTAATTTGATGGTCTATTAATAAATAAAAACAAATATATCATGGTCTAGGTCTCTCTCTAGTTGCGAAAATTCGAATGACATGTTATTCTCAATTCACCATCATGCCAGGTAAGATATTTTTTTAAACATATACTAATTATTTGTTATCTCATCATGGCTAGGGGTGTTCAAATTTAAATAGTTCAGTTTTTTTAGTTCAAATAAATCGGTTCGGTTGATTTTTTAAATTATTTTGGTTTAAATGAATCGGTTCTGGTTTAGACTTCTCAAAACCGACTAAACCGAACTGACCAAATTATATTGTTCAAGTATGGTTTATATTACGTTTGGTTCAATCATTGCTTCCTTTCTTTTATTTTAGTTTAAATATTTTAAAATATCTACATATTTTGTATGGAACTGAACAATTTGTGCATGAACATGTGTAATTTTCATTAATAATGGTACTAATAGATTTATTTCGGTTTGAACCGAATAAACTGAATTTACTTCGGTTTGTTCGATTCGGTTCTTAATCGGTTTATAAATTTAATCGGTTCGGTTTAGTTCAAATTTTGAAAACCAATTTTTTTTTTTTATTTCGGTTTTAATCTAACCGACCGTTTGAACACCCCTAATCATGGCCTAATATCACATATACCAGTAACAAATTTTGAAATTTCTTAAATACGAGACAAGTCAAGAAATATATAACATGGAACTGTAGCGTTTCTTATAAAAGACCAATCATGGAAAATTTCCCAAAAGAGAAGCTCTACACAAACCTTAAACTATACAACATTCTCTCTCAACGGTACGAATTTTCTCTCTCTAGTCTTCTCCGTTATGGGGCTTTTTGGCACGAAGCTAAAACTACAGGACATGAACCGTCTACTGCCGGTTAACCGGTCGTTGTCCTGATTTTAATTATAACCGAAAATGACTTGTTTCTTTCAAAAGATTATTATTGTCATCCAAAAAAAAAAACAACTGTTCAATCCCGGGTTTATACAGAAACAGACAAACTTTACTGTAAAATTACTGTAACGGGTCATAAATGACTTTGTACTTGAGCTTGAACACTTGTACTGTGAGAATCAAGGAATAGGTACGCCCACAGAAGAAAAAACAAATTAGAAAAGAGGGCATCTTTCTGATATTATTATTATTTTTATATATATATAAAAGATGGAGAACAGAGCATCTCATAACAGTAAGGGTCCGGATTCCCTAAAGTAACTCAATTTTTGGTTTTGGATTGGGATCATCCGATTCGAATTCGTCGCTTGAGATCGTCTTGGGATTCATATTCGTTGCTCGAGATGTGTGCGCTCCACTTCAGATGGGTTGTCACGGATTCGAATCGGATGGTTCCGATCTAAAACCCAAAAATTGGGTTAGTTCACTGTATCGAATTCAGTTTCTAATTCGATCTAGATCGTCTTGGGATTCAGATTCGTTGCTCGGGATGTGTGCGCTCCACTTCAGATGGATTATCGCAGATTCGAATCGGATGGTTCCGATCTAAAATCCAAAAATTGAGTTACTTCACTGGATTTGAATTCGGTAACAGTGTGTGTATTGTGTACTATGTGGGTCCTGAATGTTAGGAGACAAAAACACAACGAATTTATCCTATATACCCTTTTAAGTTGCTTAATATAATTACAAAGTTGTAATTATTGTCAAATAAATTTATTACTAAATTAGATATGTTTTTTTTCCCTTGAGTTTATTGGAAGAGCATCATGTAGAAGAGGTGATGATAATTGATAGACAAAGCAAACACAGGGGAAAAAGACATTTGGCCCAATGAAAGAGAGACATGCATTATAATAACTCAAAAATCAGGACATTTTTTATAATAATTTGATTTCATGTCTGTCATCTCTCCTACTAAAAGTTGTGGCATGTGGGTACCTTGAATTGAAAGCTCACTACCTCTTTATCCGGGTTTAGCTCCTCTCTGTTTGGAATTCAGATCCAGTGAAGTAACTCAATTTTTGAGTTTTAGATCGGGATTTTTCGATTTGAATTTGTGACAATCCATCAGAAGTGAAGCGCACTTTCCGAGCAACGAATTGGACGGTCTCGATCCAAACCCCAAAAGTTGGGTTACTTTGGGAGGTTCGGACCCCTCCGATTGTACATAGTCCACTGCAGTCTTAGATGAATCATGGCCGTTTATTTCAGGAAAAAAATCAAATTCGGTGTGATGTTCGATTGGAATTGTTCGATGTGCATCAGAATACTAGAATATGTACGTCCCTGATTTACATGGATGTTAATGATTTTAGTGTGAATCTTAATACTGATTGAACGGTCTGATCGAACATTGGACTGAATTTGATTTGATGATATCCATCGAACCGCCTCTAATTTCTTATATTTGATCATATTTGGTCTTAGCCAATAAAGCTTTTTAGTTTTATAATTAGGCAAAGTTTGTAGTATGCAATCTGTAGATTTTGTAAATGAAAAAAAAAATCTAGTTTTTTAAGGTAATTATTGATTAAGTGTTAGGTGAGAAAGAGGCAACGTGACTCTCATGCATTACTAATATTTTTTTCTTTAATACATTAAACAAATTAGGTGCCCTTTCTTTCAGCTTTAGATATTGTGAAACCTAGGAAATCACATTTTGATTTTGCATTAGGTGATTGAGAAGTTTCCTTTTTGTTATTGACTTCTTGATTTTTATTTTCAGTAGATATTGTATATCTTTCCATCCTGGTTCTTGGTTTTAGATACACTGTTTGTTTGATTATGTATTGGTATATATATCTTCTTCTTTTTTAAAGTTAGTAGCTTTAAGTTTTAACTAACAATTTCATTAATAAGAAAAACAAACTTATAATGAGTCAAATGACTTTTCATACAAAATCTAATCTTTATTCTTACAAAATTTTAAAAAATACTCAAAATAACTCTAATCTTCTAATCTCACTTGTATATACTCATAATTACTCTATTACCTTAAATTCTATCGCTCTCTACGATCGGATCCGCTCTTTAGACCGCCATCGCGCTCCGACGTCCGGATCTACTCATCCGCGCTCTGATCGAGAGGGCATAGAGATTCAATATTCCGAGCTTTAACGATACCTCACTTTCGGCTCCACTCAGCTCCGGTCCCTCCCCTCTCTCTCATTCTTCTCTCCGCTCAAAAAAATAGAGCCGAGAGAGAGAAGGAGCTATGTCAAAGATGAGATACAGAAGAGTGAGAAGAATGAATTAGAAAGAAAAAAGAGAAGTGGAGTCGTATATCTTTTTCTATGAAAGGATTGGCATGTTTGTCACCATACTTTTGCTTTACTTGATAATTAAATTTAAATTGAGAATTTTTCTATATTAAAAATTAAAACATATCCGTGGATGTTTATAAGAAAATAAAATCTATTGTTATTCAAATTTGCTGCTCTCCCTGCTATTCTCTCTATCTCTCTCCTCTTTATCTCTCTATCTTTTCTCTTCACTCTCTCTCCTCCTCTTTTGAAGAGAGAGATAGACACATAAACGAAAAACACGAAGCTGCTATTCTTAGAATAATAGCAGCAGATTCGTATCCGTTTATAAGCACGAACCAAATCATTATATATGACATTTGTTTTGGGTATTTGTTCATGGAAAATATGCAAAATAAAAAAGAAAACGACAAGAAATTAAACAAGGAAAATTACAAATGATAAAGTAGCTGAGATGACAACTGATTTTCATAAGATGAGACTTGTGAGATTTTTCTAATAAATGGAAAAAATATTTCTCATAACACGAGCAATTGATGTGATGTGTGTCCTTAATGAGTCACTTTTTCAAAAGGAAAAAAAAAACATATCACATCATTGGACAGGTTTTGTTGATAGTTACAAATATTAATTATTAAAAAAATTAATTTGACAAGAGTTGGCACCACAATTTATTTCAAGCCTGTCTACGTCTTAAATAATTGGAGGAGGATATTAACGACCTTACTTAAAAGAAGGTTATTAAATTTTTGAGTAAACGTGTTATGAGTGGCATAAGACTTTCTGTGTTACGGTATCATAAATCTATAGTATAAATTTCAAACTTCGATTTAAATAGCTCAATAAATTGGTCATATAATGAACTTGTAAAATATCAATTTTACTATTTTTAATTATTTATGAAATATAACAAAAATGGCCTAAAACATTGGCATTTTCTTTTGTTTTTAAGTCATTTTTATCATCTTTCATAAATCATAAAAAATAGTAAAAAAAATTAAAAAATTTGTATTTTACAAGTTCATTATATAACCAATTTATTGAACTTCTTAGATCAAAATTTAAAGTTTATACGGCCATTTTTATTAATATCCTAAAAACAAAACTTAATTTTAAAAATAACCCTACATTTAATTTTTTTTTAAAATGCCCCAACCGCCAGGCCCACGGGCGGCCCAAAACACAAACGGACCGCCCGTCCCACGGGCGGGTCACAGCACTAGCAGACCGCCCGTGGGACGGGCGGTCTACTGTTCATTTTTTTTTTTTATATTTTTTTTTTATTTAGAGAGATCTCAGTATTTTTATTTAAATAATTTTGTGAAAAAAAGTTTTCTTATTTAGAGTGTATGCCAAAAAATAAAATATTTGATATATTTACGAAGTGATATCATAAATCTTTATAACTTTGATTTTTTTTTTTTGGGTCAACTTTGATTTTATACATATATATACATATACATATCTACATATCTACATATATACATATACATATACATATACATATATACATATATATATATATACATATACATATACATATACATATACATATACATATACATATACATATACACATATACACATATACACATATACACATATACACATATACACATATACACATATAAACATATAAACATGAGGAGGGTTCAAATGAATTCATAGTACTGGTTGATCCGCATGTTTCTGACTTCTATTGTTTTCGAACCCCCATGTTCTAAACAAGAAGCTCTTTTTTTGGTCTGTGATCCAGGTGCTCACCCACATAAAAAAATTGTTTTAGTATATTTAATTTTGTTCACTAACATGTGTCTTTAAGTTACAAATATTTATTTTACTTTCATAATGTTACTTTTTTTTTTCCTGATATGTGGCTTTAGAACTAGCCATGTATTTTTTCTGGGGGAGGTTGTAGAGATCTTTCAAATACTCTCATGAACATCCATTTATGTTGAATTTTGGATGCCACAGAATTTATAAGCATTCTTTAATTTCGGTCAACCTTGTTCATTTTTAACCGATGAAAACAAAGTAATTTGAAAAGAGCATATCTATTCTGATATTATATCCATAGAGCACTATTGTTGGTTTTGTACTCTACTCATACTCCGCATATTTATTTCCGTTTCCAAAGTCTTAATAATTGATTTGAATCGCTCAACATTATATCAATATGAAAATGTGGTTGGAGATCCAATTTTATATTATTTGAAACTTTTTTACTTTTTTTTAGATAGGTACTAAATCACTTGCTTGAATGGTCTAGAACCATCATATAACAATGATTTTATACCTATCTAACAAAAATAGTGAACAAAATCCAATCAAAAAAAAGTTACAATATATCAGTGTATTTTTGTAAATTTCTGATTCAATTAAAACAAAGTTGAAATATCAAAATATTTTATACAAACATAGAGAAAATTGATAAGATCTAACGGTTTCATTTTAATATTTAAGTTTTAAATTTAATAATAAATACATAATAAAAACATAAAAATAAAGATATTTGTACTCTCTCATTGTCATATTAATATTTATAATTTCTTTATTAAAAATGATTTTTTTTTTAATTTCTAATGGATTCACATAATTTTTGCCTGTCATTGAAGATCGCTTATTTTGCGAGACATCAACTAACTTTGTTTTACGACATCACTTCGTAAATATATCAAATATTTTATTTTTTGGCATACACTCTAAAGGAGAAAACTTTTTTTCACAAAATTTTTTAAATCAAAATACTAAGATCTCTCTTAAAAAAAAAAAAAAAATGAACAGTAGACCGCCCGTCCCACGGGCGGTCTGCTAGTGCTGTGACCCGCCCGTGGGACGGGCGGTCCGTTTGTGTTTTGGGCCGCCCGTGGGCCTGGCGGTTGGGGCATTTTTAAAAAAAAATTAAAGGTAGGGTTATTTTTAAAATTAAGTTTTGTTTTTAGGATATTAATAAAAATGGCTGAAGTTTATATGATAAGTTTTTGAAGCTGTAGCACGGAAAGCCTTATGCTATCCATAGCACCTAAGCCTTATTCTTAAGTTTATTATATTTAGGATGTGTTTGGATGTAGTAAGAATAACACTATTCTTTTGAGCTATTCGATATTTGGATGGAGCAAGAATAACACTAACCCATTATCATTTGTTTGTCTTATATGGGTAATTAGCTCACTATTATACTAACCCAATCAAAAATTGAATTAGCTTTTATTCTTGTTCTATTCTTTGTTTCATCTAAACGTACTAAGAAGTTGGGGTTAATATGGTAGAGAGAATAAGACCCTGTTCGGCATATTACTGTTCATGTGGAAAAAAAAAAATTCAGTCACACTGATGTTTTTTTTCTCACGGTAAACAGTAAAAATTAGTTTAAAACTTTTGATTACTATTCCTTAACAGGCTGCGGAACATGACCTAAGTCATATATAAGTCCACAAAGTTAGCTCATTGGTGCTTTAAACGACATGACATGCATGACCTATAAAAATGCTTAAATTGAGATCTCATCTTTTTTTTGAAGGACAGTTGACCAGTAGTCAGCTGACAATATATTAAAATAAAAAAGAATATTTACATAATATTTTTACATACAATCACTTTAATTCAACTCGTAAATGGCACACTAAGCCAAGAAGTGAAGGAACAGATCTGGTCATCTGTGCCCATTATCCCCCTTACTAATCTAATTTAACAATTATTTTTCAAAGGGATCGTTTCTTGTACTGCTTCATCTATAAATTGAGGTCTCATCAAACAGCCAAATTTCTCAACGATAAATTAATTACTGAAGTTATCATTAAGATTCGTGATTCACAATTAAACCACATTATTAAATTGGCTTCATGTCATATGATGCAAGCCACAAATGTTGACAGATCATAAAAAAGACAAATTAAGATTATCTTATGAGATCTGATAATTTAAATAATTCAAAACATATCTGCAAATTTTCATTATATATGCAAACAATAAAAATAAATAGAGGAGGATCAACATACATTTTTTTTTGTGACACCGAATTGTACTCTATATTTTTAAAGTTCAAGCAGTCGATCCAAACCATTCAACACGATGGATATATTAAAATGTACTTGAAGATCAAATTTTACATTTTTTTTACATTTTTTTTTACTATTTATTAAGATGGGTACAAAAATTCAATGGCTTGAAAACAACGATTTTGTAAAATACTTAATAAATAGTCAAATAAAAATAAAAAAATGTAAAATTTGATCTGCAAGCACATTTTAATATATCTATCACTTAGAAAACTTTGAAAATATAGAATGTAATTCGGTGTCATCCTTTTTTGGATGCAAGTGAATCCTCTTCAAATAAATAATGCTCATACGAAGATGTAAGTTCAAAATAATTTAGATGAATTCAATCAGATATAAAAATGATAGCTCGAGTCTTCATATTAACTAAAAAAATATATATATATGCAAGGACAAGGACTTGGTAAGGTATTGCTGTATAAAAAATTAAAAATACATATACCGTACCACGACAAAAGAAAAATGGGATAAACATAAGATAATTTGTTTACCTTTTTTTGGAGCTTATAAAAATTAAAAATCTCCGTACGTAATAAACTAAAAAAGGTTCAAGTGGTCCAATTTTGTATTAGAGAATTAATTATTTGAAGATACACTAATAATCTTGGGCTTATCCTATAGGTTGAGCCGTCTTTATTAAAAGATGCGATCAAACGTTGGACCTCCTAGATTATTAACAATTAATGTAACCCAACATGTTTGATTTATATTATTCCAACGAGGTTAGTTTTGGGCATTATTAGTGGTTTGTGGGGCCTTCTTATAATTTATGGTTTCTTATAGCAATTGAATGGGTACCACAAACAAACACCTAAAAGTATGTAATTATTTTGTGTTTTGTTCTTTTTGGGAAATTTTAAAGTGTTTTACCATGGCCTCCTCTACCGTTTATGTCTTTCTTCTGATGGGTGTTGGACTGAAGTAACGGATCAGTCACGAGTGCCTTCTCCTCTTCAGTGATGGAAGGGCGAGTTGTCTCCCGTCTGTGTACAATAGGTATACCTTCCGTTTTTGGTATAATGTTTGTGTGTTGTTTTGTGATACTTTCTGCTTCTTCTTCTGCCTCTCTTTTTCTATTTCTGCTTAGATGCGACTGTCATGGACTGGTTGATTTAGTTCTCAGTTTGGTTTGATTCAGTACCTGCTCGGCTGATGGGTGACTATTCTGGTCCGATTGATTCAGTTCCCAGTCCAGTTATTCAGTAACTTCTCAACTGTGATATGTGTACAGAGGAAAACATCAAATTGTGTCCACAAGATACGCATACCGCTGTGCGTTTTCAGTTTTATTTAACTGTATGTTTTTGCAGACACTCATTATCTAATCCTATATAACAACTACTTGTACCTTTCTATCAATATAATTACCTACAGCTTTAAACCAAAAAAAAAAAATTAAAGTGTTTTTTTTTTGTTGGTGATTGTTATTTGGAAAGTTTAATCTTGTCATGAGAAGTTGTGCTTGTCAAAATTATGGTTGAATTTAAAGGATGCATTAGATAAAGAAGTTCAATATATGGTTGAATGGAAAATGTATTAAAATTATATATTGTGGAAAACAACAAAATTATCTCATTATTGTAAAATATTTTAGCAAAACTATGATTGGATTTAAAAGGTGGAAGAGTAAAATGTTAGGTGATATAAGATTTATCAATGCCAATAATCTTAGCTTTATTTTAAAAATTAGCAATCTATAAATTAGCCAATGGCAAAAAAAAAACATTAAAGACAAAAATAAATTCAAGCTCGTAGTCATGCAAGAAGGAAAAGTAGGCATCAATGGGCAATTGCGTTCATGGCAATTTTATGGTCATTGTAGAGGCAAAGAAATGAATATATCTTTCGAGGGGTTAAATTACCAATAGTAGTTGTGGTGAACCGGGCAAGGGAGGATGCGATACGATGGAGTAGTTATTGTGGTAAGAGGGGTGTCGGCATGAAGTATGAATGTCTTGGAAGAAGTTCAAGAGCGGGTCATGTTGATGCTATAGCAGATCAAATATTATAATACATTAGAGCCAGTTGTTGTAATCACATTTATTAATACAACCTTAGTAGCAACTACTAAGTTTAAAATAAAAAAATAAAAAACACATAAAAAAGATGCCATATCTTATCAAACCTATCCTTACCCAATGAAAGCTATCTCCATTGAAATATTAATAAAATAAAAACACATTAAATCGTGCTCAGGTTGAGTCTATTTGATCGCTCTAAATTAAACCTAAACTATAATTAGTTTATAGTTTATACAACTAGCCCTTATAATGACAAATAGCATCAAAATTGAATTAATTGAGAGTCTTTCTCAACTCTAACTACAAAAGAAAAACCAATAACAATCAAGTCAAAAAAGGTTTACTTCAGGTTCTGATTGAACAAATAGATTTTTTTTTAATTTAAGTTTCCATATCATTTGCAACTTGTTTTAGAGAATGCTTTCTAGTGGACATGTAGCATTCTACAAACAATTAAATAACAAAGTGGTTGCCTCTTTTGGATGATATAAATATCATTATGCAATAAGCCTTATAAAATTCTCAACATTTTTTTCTAATCCCTGCAAGTTGTTTGCCAGTATCAGGTGATCAGTGCTGGTATCAATTTGTTTAATTCGTGCCAACTAATACTAGGTTCTCTCTCTACGTATTGGGTGACGTGGATTGTTTGCATCCATTAAAAGCGAGTATTATTTTAACGAAAATGAAAATAGAAATTTGTTTACAGAAAAGTCCCGTAAATTTTAGTTTATGCAAAAGTAGTCCATTCATTTTTCTCAAGTCATTTTTTCTCTTAATAAAAAGAAAAACAATTGTTTTACATAAAAGTCCCATAAACTTTAGTTTATGCAAAAGATGTCCATTTATTTTTCTCTCGTCTTTCTTCGTTTCTATTGATGGGATTTTCTCGACATGTTTAAACATCGTATTGTGTATCTGAAAATAAATTATTTTTGGTTTATAACAGGAAGGATCTAAAGCTTAATTAAAGATGACTAAGTCATCTCTATGAATTAAAAACTGGCAACTTTATCCGTTATATTTCATAATTTTTGTAGGTATTTGTATTTTTAGTCCTTATAAAATAAAATTATACTATCATAACTTATTCAGTGTCCTCAATCTTAAATTTTCAATTACATCCCTAGTTTACATACGAGAAAAATAACCAAATATAAAATATAAAGGAAGTTTGTCTAGAAAGGCAAAATAGGTAAATAATTTTCGACCTAGAGAAGCGGGTCAAAACCTAACCTCTACGTTGTGCTTACCTTAATGCTTAGTTACTATATTAAGCAATAATCTGGCATTGATTCTCTCCTGGTCAACTTGTTAGAATGAGATAACTTAACTATAATATATCGTCTCTTCAGGAAAAGCTTGCATTTTTCTTTCTTTTTGGATCTGCGATGATCACGAGATGCAATAAATTAATTTTGTATGCTCAGTTTGCTCTTCTTTAAGATAAAATGATATCCAATGATGGATCAAGTTCATGCGACCAGTTATAAAATATTAATGTTTATAAACTATATATATGTAAATGGTTGCCGTACAGCTGTATCTGGATGAAATATACCTCTTTGTTTCCCCTTGAAATACATGTCTGATATTTGACAGTTATAGATAATCTAGTTTCTTTGGGCCCAATCTTAATAAGTACAGCCCAGTTACAGCCCAGTTATAACGGTTTTGCTTATTCCCAGATAACAAAAATGGACATCTCCAGCCTTATAATTGACGGATGAAAAGCCCAATTTTTATCTGCAGCATTTTAAAAAAAAATTAATTCACACCTATAATAATAATATGAGAAATTTAGATATATACCCATCATAACTTCATCAATTAGATATTTTCCCATCAACACTTCAAAATTAGTTATTCGCCCATTTAAACTTATCAATTTTGGATATATCCCCATTGAATGTTTTAATCAATGAAAAAAACTGATTAATATTATTAAAAAATAATATGACATTTTTGCCCTTCTCTTCAAATCTGATATGACGTTTCCCTTAATATTGATACGCCTGATGACTCTAGTTGAAGAAAAGAGAAATATAATCCTTCTCAGTTTCGTCAGGCCATGTCATCGTTCTCATATTTCATTTCTTGTTTCTCTTTGCTTTTGATTGTCCAATCAATTGATATTCTTGCTTGCTTGATTCTTTGCCTGGGCTTATAACAATATTTAAATCGCACTAATGCATTCTTCAGTTCTGTGTTAAAGGTTTCATTACTAACGTAGGTCTTAATCCACATTACTGGGACTCATGTTTGGAGAAGCAGCTGACAAGGTTTCTTTGCATTAGAGACCAATATTCTGAGGGATTTTCATTGTCCAGCAATCCATTTTGACAACACCCTCTCAAATTGATTGGGTAATCCAATAAATAAGAAAACAAAACGGAATGAATAAGAAGGTATGAGAGGAAAGGGCAAAAATGTCATATTATTTTTTTAATAATATTAATCAGTTTTTTTTATTGATTAAAACATTCAATGGGGATATGCCCAAAATAGATAAGTTTAGATGGGCAAATAACTAATTTTCAAGTGTTGATGGAGAAATATCTAATTGATGAAGTTATGATGGGCATATATCTAAATTTCTCTAATAATATTAAATATTGGAAACTTACAGATATAGGTTAAACGTTGTTATTGACAGTGTTTCACTAACTGTTTTGATTTATCAATGTTTACTTTACGGGTGAACGCTGTCAATTGTAAATTTGTAATGCTTCTTTATTCAAAAATGCCAACGACAGTATTTTTAATATGTTAATTTTTTTTTGATAATTTGGTGTCAAAATTTTGATTTTTTTTAACTACAAATCAAACTAAAAAATATCTAGTCTGCTGACACAATAAAAAGGAGTACTAAAATACTGTCGTGTAAAAGAAGCATCCAGGGATAGGAAACCGTCAAATCGAATGGAATAATAATAATAATATTTCCAAACAATTCGACTTTGAAATTTTCATGAGAAAACACGAGCTATATAATAGTCAAATTATATGAACAGTACAAAAAATAATATAAAAACCTCGTCAAAATATTTCACATAACAGATCGCACGTTGTACGGTCCAGCCGTCCAGGTGATTTGATTGTACTTAATATCAATTGCACGGCTTTCATAAAAAAAAAAAAATTTCTGAAGAAAAACGAGTGAATGGATAGTTTCCTGTGACCAGCTCTGCAAATTAATTCTTAGAAAAATAACGAATAATAATAATAATGACAAGAAAACATTGAAAAGTCATTCAATTGTTCTTAATTGTTATTTTCAAATTTTAGCAATTTTCTCAATTCTTTTGATATGCTTTCTCACTTTTTCTCAATATATAACGGTGATGGTAAGGTACTTGGCTGAACAAGCAACTGAAATCACTAGTCTCCAAATGGAGGCCTCCATTCCAAGCATGAAAAGGAGAAATGCTGAGCCCTTGGTTGAACAGTGCTCCAAAAGGACTTCCAACCTATTAATACTTAAAATAATGTATCACATGAGTCATGATATCATTAAATAAGTGAAAACGATTAAGGATCTAGAAATAAGAAAAAGACTTTGTTAGAAATCCAAGGCAAATTGGAATTAGTTAAAGAAAATCTACTAGAAGTATTGTCATGTTAATAATTGAGCATAGTAATTATGGGAGTTTGTTTCCATAAATCTCCTAAAAAGAAAAAAAAGTGAATTTTCAGGATTTATTTGATTGATGATGGTAGAAAGGCATTCCAAATTATATACTCTGGACGACAATTGCCAAACTAAGTTTTAAGAAATTATGAGAGACTTGAATATTGATTATTGTTGAATTACAGGTGCAAAAATCAGTTCTAGTCGAAAACCCCATTTTTGCCAAATACCATACTTTCAGAGGAACTAAAGCAATAATATGAGCTAACAAAAGAAACGGAGTGAATGTTCCAGTGTAACCCCTGCAAAATGAAATAGCCCATGGCCAATACAATCATCGCATTTTATTAGGTAAATTACGTAGATGGTCCTCAATGGTACTCAAATCGCATTTTGGTCCCTAAATTTCAAAAGTAACTTCTGCTCCATAAAGTTTATAATTTGTGATTTTGTATTAAAATACTGCTATTACAGTCACCAATAAAAACAATGAAAATCCACATTAGCACCCATGTTATGATGACGACCATGATGAAATGAATGTAAATGTTTCTAATTAATTTATGGTAACATCGACATCCATACTAGTATCCATTTAATCGATACATGATGATGCCCTAGATAATAATGTCAGTATATATATCATCAATGTTACTTGTATAACGTGGATTGCATCATTGTCATTTGCATTGCCAAGATGACTGGGGATGGATGAAAACATTGTTTTTTAAAAATGTTATTGACAGAGAACCAAATTGGTACAAAATAGAAACTTAAAAGGATCAAAATGATACTTTTAAACTTTTTAGGACCGGAATGAAGAGCAAGTGGCAGTTAAGGAGTAAGGAATATATATTTAATCTATTCCAAATTAAATTAGCAGGAATTGCTTTCACATTGAAACTACTAAACAGAACGAAAAAAAGACAACTTACAAAGGTTGTATAACGCAGACTCTTGGATTTCATTGAGCAAGAACATTGCAACCTGAGTATGTATAAGAAAGAAAAAATAAACACAAGAAAGCAGAAGCCTTGAAGCTATGTTACATTTCCCAAAAATCAAACCTTGGCACCGTATTGAATTAATCTCAGAGCCTGCTACACCAAAGCCTTCTTGGTTTAGTAAAGTAATTCCTGACGTCTCAACAACAAATGGATATGCAACTGGAGGGGAAATTGGCGATTTCGCCACCTTAATAAATCTATGACCTATAATTGGATTTCATATAGAAAAACAAGTTTTTTTAAATATATCCAATTTCAAATTTTCATATTTATGTCAAGTTCAAAGATTTAAGTAAAAAGAGTAAAATCAGACCTATTAGATTTCTAGTTCATTCTTAGACCCATTTAAATTCCATTTTTAAACTTACTTAGACGTGCATTTATTTATGTGAAACATCACTGGTGTGACCATTTTTGTAATGCAGTGTAAACGACTTGTAAATATTGTTCACACTTCATACTTCCAAAATTTTGAGATATACATGTACCATGTTCAGATAGAATAAGGGCTGCATCTTGGTAAAACACCCCACTCTCCCAAGGGAGATGTGGGTTCGAACCCTGCCAAAGGCAGGAAAAATGTGTGAGTGTGTGGGGCCTATGGGCAATTCTCAAAAAAAAGAATAAGGGCTGCATCTTTTGATCTTTCATTCTATGTATTCATTACTTATTTGTTACTTTCTCAAATTGAGTTTACCTGAATGGGCCTCAAAGATGAGACGGATAGTGACAGCATGAGCCCACTGGATCCCTAAAGCAGCTGTTAGGTGTGATTCACTCCTTTCACTACCGCTAGTACCCTTCTTGTGCCCTTTAATGATACAGAAGAGATTAACGCAAGTTTACAAGGATCTGACACTATTTAAGAATAGAAAGGAAAAATGGGGTCATGTACTAGACTTCTAAAAATTCCATTCTGTACTAGATGGTTTTGTTAGGGTGCAGTGATAAATGCCTCGTCGGTACTTATAACCTACCAGCTGATATGATAACAGCATATAAAAGGAAAGGGAAACATTAGTGAAATTTCATGTGTATTGCCGCTGACCCAAAAACATAGTATATAGAACCGTAACATGTGAAATATCGTGGATAACCCTGGAGACCAAGAAAATAACCATGATGCCTCCTAGTCCAACTATGTCCACGGGATGTTAAATTTATCTTTAATACGACATTCTGAGATTGCTTCTCTTTATTATCTCTTTGTCCGTCTCATTTTCAGATATGCAACATCTGTCTCTTTTGCAAAGAAACATTAAGGAATATGAAGGAAGTACTGCAATTCAAGTTCTTTTTGAGAAGATAAACTTTGTTATTTTCTCATGAAGGTAAAATAGCTCAAATAGTTTTTTCTTTTGCCAGGTCTCTATATAAATTATTATATGGCCGGGGTTCAAATGTGTTATATTCTGGTTTTGCGGGTACACAAGAAAATCCACCAACAATATATGTCAGAGAGGATAGACCTTGGAAAATATAATGAAAGGTATCATCATTGCTATGGCTTCTTACTTGGTTTGTTACCACCACAGGTATCTGTGAGAACTCAGCAATGGACCTATATGAATAAATATCATCATGTAAATATACTGGGATAAAAATAGGGGAAAGTAAATATTGATTTCTGGATGAATTCTCACTTTAGGAATGAGAGGGACCCTCTTAGAGGAGATAGCCTTGAGGAAATGTTACCTTTATCATTATCCCTGCCACATACATTGCACATTAAAAGGCAAAAGGCTAAACACACAGGTTGAATTTTTACAGTAGTGACAAATTTGTAGGACCCACCAGGAGACTAGGGCAGCCATGCTATCTACAATAAGAAGCTTCACCTCATTTTGGAGCAGTGTCAATTTCATCTGTTGCAGGCTACATTTAGAGTTTAGAAAAAAATTAAGCTTTATACGCAATACCAGGATATCAGTACACATGATCAGCAAGCTAGATGATCCACTGTACCAGTTAGTTGAACAATAACAATTCCGAAAGAATGTCCTTTATATTTTTTGTGCGCTCTGATGTTATTTTCTTTTTGAGATAAAAAGATAGTGTATTCTTCCAGTTCTATTTAATGTCCATAAAGGACCTCCCATCCAGGTTTCAAACCCACGATCTCCCATGTGCTCTGATGTTATTGCATGCTTTTTAGTGCTAAAGGTTGTCAAGGAACAGATGCTACTACACTTTCATGAGTACAAAAAGCATAATAAGGAATAACTTATTCAGACCTATCATTAAATTCTGATATTGATGTTGGTCTTACGACTATAATACTTCCAGCCATCTGCAAAACCACAAGATACTAAGGTTTAGGATCAGTATTATTCCATTTTCAGGTGTCAAAACACAAAAAGTCTATGATGTATGGTTAGGTACTACTCTATTTTTAGTATTCACTATCATAATTGATCAGCATTCGAGCCTTTCAGGTTTGGTGCTGTGCTCATATTAGTTGTGAACAAGAAAGGAGCAAGGTTTAGGACAAGCATGTACTACCTGTACCGGTATAAGCCATCCATAATTGTAATATGCTGTTTGCAGTATATACTAAAGGAAAGAAAGGAATAAACCTTTTGTGCAAGGCCTTGTAATCTAAAAATTTGTGGAAAGCTACTCTCACCAATCTCTATCATCCTGCAAAATAAACAAATGATGTACCAATATTTTCCTAAATAATCTTCACAACAATGCGAAGGACCAACATAGTACCTTCTAGAAGAAAATTTAGATTCAGTGTCAATGTATATGACCCGACCATTCAAACCACCATAGCATTCAGGTAAGGCCGCCAACAAAGCAAGCTTGAGACAGAACTACATAAGAATAACAGCATGAGGCTCAAAAACAGATATTATAATAAAATCATCCATGATTTCAGATGTTTTAGAATATGCAGCAATAACTAACATGAGCTTTAACTGGTAGTTAACAAAAGATAACAAAAACCCACTTTTCCTCAATTTAATTCCCATTTGAAACTCATATTGGAGTTAGGAAAAATCATTGTTTTTCCTTTATTTAAGTTGCTTCCTCGTGTTTTCATCTTTCATTTTTTTTTTCCCTTTGCCTCATTTCTCTGAAACCCTAAATTTTCCTCTCGTTTATCAGAAACATTTGATGAATAAATGGATTCTGCAAAGAAAGTGAAACGCCAACTTTGTCCAAGAATAATAATTCTAGACCCACAAAATAAATTTTCCTGCCTATTTAAACCCAGAAGAATTTGCAAAACACGCAAGCGCACACTTGCATAAGTTACTACTTACTTGGGTCTTCCCAATTCCAGAGGGCCCCACCAACTCAGTGAGAGCACCAAAGGGGATGCCACCACACAAGGCATTATCAAGGCCTGGAAGCGATGTGGACAGATAGCCTCCTGATTTCATCTTTTCCTCCATTAATGCCAGTGCCTGAAACAAAATCTCAATTCCCGACTTGCTCAATAAAAACACACACAATTTAGTCTGGCATACTTTCCTCCAAAATGCACACACAAAATTTAGTACATTTGAAACAAGTTAGTAATGCCCATCATCGAATTACACTGTATGTAATATAATACTTTAGTATCTAAACAACTATTCAAGTTAAACAAAATTACTTGCAAAATAACAACGGATTTTCACCCAGAAAAAGCTGCCATTGTTGCTTCCCTAAATTTCTAGAACTACTAATGAGCTGCATAACTATGACCAGTTCCATATTATGTAATGCATAAGCTTACGGTAGAGAAACTTCATAACTCCAATTAAAAAACTCACTCCACAAAAAATAGAGTGGATTTTACTGAGCAAAGCCTCCAACTGATGCTTCCCTAGATCCCTAAAAACCACTAACAGCCCAGGTAAATGATCTCGAGTTCCATCCAGGGTAGGCGTATGGATCTAATTGGCTGCAGGTGAGACCAAAGATTTAAAAAGAACTTAAAATAGGGGATATAGAGAGGGTTCTCACAGTTTGAAATGGAGGGCATGTGGCCTCACTGATGCGAGCCACAGAGGCTCTGACCGATGCAATTTCCATGTCTAAAAGCGCCATGAGATCGAGCTCGGGTAGTGACAGCGCGTCCTGTCATGAGAGAAAGAGTAGGGTTGGACATCTAGGCTATTCTCCGACTTTCTACATAGAAAGAGAGATGACGTTGTAGCAGTGTACCTTGGAAGTGAGGATGTTGCGAGCGGAGAAGACGTGAGAAAGGGAAGGAGGAAGCCCCATCTGGCTGATCAGCTTGTTCGCCATTGTCGCGACCGCGTGCTCTTCCTCGCTCTCCACACTCTCTCTCTTTTCTTCTCTTTTTATTTTCTTTAGCGCCTCCTTTCTCTCTCTTTTTCCCGCCCTGCGTATTAAAAATTCGTGTCCCCTCAGGTTACCTGACTGAGTAGCATTGAATCGGACGGTCCGAAAATGGATTTCCACGCATCTCAAAGCACAAATAATCCTGCCCTCTGTCATCCCGAATCCCGACCGTCTGAGAGTAAATATGACCCGTCCGTTTCAATTGTGTTGAGTCAGGTACCTGGGAGGATACGAATCCGGGTATTAATGTCGAAAAGTAACGCGACTGCCTCCGAATTCGCATCCTCTGTGATATCTCATATTTTGCGTGACTTTTTGGAAAATTTCAACTGTTGCAATACATTTTGCGCGAATCTCAAAGATCAAATAATACTGGCCCCCACGTCATCCCCGAATAGGCACCGGACACGTCGGTCACGTAAAATTTGAGATATCTCAGAGGATACGCACTCACTGCCTCCGGGCTCGCACCTCGCAGTCTAAGAAAAAACAAAAAGTCGATTGCGATTGCACTTCATTGTGGGCTATAATAAAAGGCCCACACGGCTATACCTTCCCTTCCCGGCCCATATGCAAGCTGTACCCACCAAATTCAGCATTATATAGTTCAGTAGTTTGTTTTTAGGAGTGAGGCTATGTTACCTACTGCAGATTGGTATGTATTACGCATTTTGTTTTTCTTTCAAATCATATTGTCATATTATCGAATTAGAACATTAATTTTGAAACCATCCAACTACATAAATAAAATCTCGCATGTGGTGCGGAGGGGACACACAAAATCACCCTCAAATCAAGCTGGAGGAGTTGTGTAATTTTTAATTTAAATGAACGCATTTACAACAGTCCAATCTGAAAGGGATCCCATTGGTACATGATTCTTACTTTAATACAAATCGTTAGTGAGGATTTTTCTCCCTAATTAAAAAAAAAACTACATGAATTAAATTAATGTTCATATAAATAGATTGAAAGATTAAATAGTACCTTCATTATGTAATCTAGCAACTTTTTTATCTTTGTAAAGTGATTGAAGTTCCAACCAACTTTGATCAAATTCTGCTTCGGTTGAAGAATAAACTACTTTGTTCCAGATAGAAATATATCATACTCCTCTTTGAAATTAAAATATTTTCAACAATTCGTCATTAAGTTCTTTTCAATATGCCACACACAGAGAAGATGTATAATAATCAAAAATACCACATTTACTGTATTTATAAATGCTTATTGTCTATTTAACATTCTCTTTCTAGATTCAATGAATCTAAATCTCACAATAACTAAGAAAGTAATCAATAAAAAATCATCTAGATATACATTCTCTTTCTAGATTCAGTGAATCTAAATCTCACAAAATATTATTTAATCTTATTAATTAAGAAAGTAAATCAATCAAATACCTCTAAATATTTTTAATTTTTTTTAAACTAATGTCTTTAAATTGGTTGTAATATTTGTAATGTTTGTTTCATATCTCTAGTTACTTCATGTGAAATGATTTTTTTTAGAAAGTTAGAGGTCGAATTTTCATTTTTGAGTTAAAAATTCATACATTGTTATTCAACTAACATTTTAAAATAAAGACAAAATGCAAAACTTTTCAATTTTATAATTTATAAAGAGCTCCTCATTTTACTTACGAATCTACGACCTCTCATGCAAAGCCGCCGATTTACCCATGTCAATTTAGAAGTGGCAACGAGCTAGCTCGGGACGAGTTAAGTTCAGCTTGTAATCAGCTTATAGTAGAAATTGAATGAGCTGAGAGAGCTGGAATTAAAGAAGCAAGCTAAAATCTTAGCTTGTAATTGGTGATCGGTTTGATCGAGCCAGGAATGAGCTGGCTCATAGTAGCTCACTATAGGCTTTGTTATGGCAGTAGCTCAAAGAAATTAAATAATGAAGTTCAAAATATATATAACAAAATTCACACAAATTAACACAAATTCAAACGAGCGGACTGGCTCGAATTAAGCTAGGCTAAGCTCAACTCGTCAATTCTTTACTAGCCAGGAATGAGCTGACTCGGTAACAACTCAATAGTAACAATCAAGTTGTTACCAACAGAGGAACGGACAAATCCCAAACAAGCTAATCTGTCAAGTAATTATTAAGAAAACTTATATGTTGTAACAAATTAAATAGTTGCTAATCTGTCAAGTAAAATTATAAAATTATAGCAATTATTAAGAAAACTTATTTGTACATATTTATATGATATATCGTTAACAATTTTGTATTCTCACCTAAAATAAATAAATATTTTTACAATATAAGATGGTAGAGTTGACTGGACAGTAAAAGAGTATAGCGCATAAAATTTTTCTTTCGAAATTTATTTTTGAACTTCTTATCATATGTTTAAGCTTACATGTGAAGATAGATTTAACAATTTTTCATTTGACAAATGTTACTTGCTAAACATATTAATATTGCATGAGCCTTCTTTTATGAGGATAAAAATATATACATAGACTAGTTTAACAACAACAGAGTTGACACTTTTTGCGAGGAAAAAAATATATTTATGACGGTACTCCCTCGTGAAAAGTACCGTTGCAAAAAGAAAAAGCTAAACAATAACAGTACTCCGTCACAAAAAGTCATTTTTTTATCCTTGCGAAAAATGTCTCATTCTTGTAGTTTATTCAAAACTAGATTCTATATGGTAAACTTCACTTAAATCTTCATAACTTTGTCAAGTAGAGGAATCAATTAGTAATATTCAATATATAGTTTATAAAACTAATTAAAATTTCGGCTTCTTAATGCTTATCTCTCAGAAGTTTCATCTGCATTTTGATTTGTATCGAAATTTGTAGATCAATTAATTGAAGTACTACTAGAAGTTATCTTTATGTTTAGCCGAAAACTTAATGGTCGTGTATTCTATACAACAAATAAATAATAATAGAATGATAAATAGTAAAGAAAAATAAAAAATATCATTTTATTGTAAATAAAAATCTCATATTGACACGGCATACAAGTTCATCTCATATGTATGCAAAATTCGCACATTAAATATTGAAACTTTAATTCGAAAACTCAATTTTTTTATCCTATATATATATGTTTGCTTAAAATTTCTATATGAGAGTCGCTTACGAAGAAAGTTTGGTCTAGGGTTTGGCCGCCGCTTTATATCCATGACGCCAGTGGCGTAGCCAAGATTTTCATCAGGAGTAGGCAAAATAAATTATTCTGTTTTTTTGCTGCTTCTCGTTCTGCCTCACCGCTCTTTCGCTCCGCTTCTCATGTAGTGTTTTTTTTTTTATCTTTCTGTAAATTAGGTATATGTTTCTTGTTTTGCTATCAATGATGTTTGATGTTGCTTTCTCTCTATCTCTTTCTTTTTCTTTTTCTGACCTCTCTTTCTCCTTCTTCCTATTCTATCTTTCTTTATCTTTATCATTTCTTTTTTGTCTTGTTTATGTTCTTCTTCGTTGTTGTTTTTTATTTTCTTCTGGGAATAAAAAGAGAAAAAAAAAAAAAAAAATCTAAGCATGAAGGCTCCATACCTGGAAGCCTTTATCTCGTTTTGGTTACCACCAGCTTGCTTGTGATGAGAGCAAGAATAAATAAAGGCTCACCACCTAACAATCGTAGCACGACATTACCGTCTCACTTACTATTTCTGAGACAGTACGTACATCTCAACACCTATCAAAGAATGCCCAGTTACACTGATATATGTATGTACCGGTATGAGTTGATTTGTGTATTAGTGTATTGGTATATGTACTGGTATGGACTACTATATGTATTGGCAAGCCTACAGGCTATCTTTTGTTGTAAAAAAAAGTTCCATATATGATATTTGGAAAATTGAGAATTAAACCGAATATATATTTTTTTAATTATGAGTTAAATTATGAGTTATTTACTTATTTTGCTAATGCCTACTTATTATTTTGTTAATAACTTATTTTACCGGTACACCTCTTCAAGCATCTTTGTGATGCGTTTTACAATTATCGTAAATTGCTATTAATTATCTATCATTTATATAACTGCATCTCTGTAGAAAAAAAATACAGGTAAAAGTACCTTAGCCCTTTCTCATTTTAATACACCCCTCACCCCTCAAGTAAAAGAAAATAAATAAAAAAAATTTCTTTCTTTATCCTTTTGCACAGAAATTATATATATATATATATATATTTTTTTTTTTTTCATTTTACCTCAATTCAATTAAATCAACCATTTTATTATTGAATATTGCAGAGTTATCGTTAGTCACTTTCATTGTAGTGTCTTAAGGAGCGACAATCTCATATTGTCTTAGTTATGGTTTCAAATCTTGCACAATAAAAACAGAATACACTTAAAGAGTGCCCCGCACACAATCCAAGTAATATTAATTGATTCAACTTGATTTATTTTATTTTGATTAAATTAGTTAACTATCCCAATTTTTTTTTTTTTAAAAACCCCAATATTAACTCTTGCCATCATGATAGGATTTGAATCATTTTAAATTTTTGAAATTTTATGTTACTCTCTTTAATGATCAAAATCCTCAATTTATAATGAAATGGTTATAAAATTCATTGTACCGTTTTAGCTTGATATTATAGTATCACAATTAGTACATATATTAATTGTACCGTTTAAGTTCTGATTAAGCTCGACTCGTTCAGCACACTTGTAGATTAATTAGTTCTTTTAAATTTTTTAATCTTCAACTATCATAGTGTGATTTTAATTTTTTTTTAATGCATATATATTCTCAATCTCAAACTTGAATAATTTATCTTTTTCTTTTCCTTGGTCCATAAAATGATTAGAAGGAGAGCGGGCATGATGCAAATTTGTCAAGCAAACAGCGGCGTGGGTTTAATTAAAGATAAGAGCTTAAGGCAATCGGTGGGGAATTGGCTTGTGCTTTTCTAAATGCTTTCTTCTTGACTGATTGGTAAAGTTTGCCTTATTTATTTATTTTTTTCAATTTCTTTTCTTTTTTAGGTGGCTTATTACTTTGACTGAATTACTAAGCCATATCAATAAACAATTGTTGACAGGGGCATGTTATTACGATTAGTTGCATATATAGCCACTTCACAAAAGCCGGGCAACTTGTCAGAACGAAAGGCGGAAAGTAATAAAAGAAGCATATTACTCACAAGAGAAAATAGATAAAGTAAAGAAATAATACTAGCTCAAATAAAGGAAGCAATGAGCATTATGCTGAATGACTCAAATATTCATTCTGTTCTACTTCGTATTCTTTTTCATTCACTCACATAAAATATCCTGCATTGCCACCATTCTCTTCACCATTGAAAAAACCACCACCAAAGATATCCAACTGCGAAGGGCCCCCATCTTGACCTTCATTTGGTATTGCTGAATAATCAGGGATACTAGCATTTTCAAGTGGCCAAGCCTGCTGCAGTGGCCCCGTTTCTGAAAATGCACTTGTGGCCTCTTGATAGGCAGCAGTTGGAGGTTGAAGGACCATCGGTTGTTGACAAGACGAAGGAGCCATCTGCTGAAATGGAGCCATCTGCGGAAATGGCGTGTGTAGAGCCCTTTGCTGAATTGGTGTGTGTGGGGCCATCTGCGGAAGTGGCGTGTGTGGGGCCATCTGCTGAAATGGCGTGTGGGTTGTTTGAGGAAATGGTGTAAACTGCTGCTGTGGCATTATCCCTTGATACATATTGCTTGAAGGGAATGGTGTGGGTGCAGTTGGGGGCCCGAATTGGCCCATGGTGTTCCGAAACCCACAAGAGCGTTGGTGTTGGTCTCGCAACTCCACTGTACTAAACCCAAACATGCTGTCATGGTGAAGACACCTTGGGTGATCACACGTGTAACGCATCATTCTTTGCTCATTTAGGAGACTTGGCATTGGGGTCATTTGTTGTTGCTGTGGTGGTGGCAGTTGAAATGCCATTTGTTGTTGCTGTTGCGGTGGTTGTGGAAGTTGAAATGTTATTTGTTGTTGCTGCTGTTGCTGTGGTGGTGGCATTTGAAACGCCATTTGCTGTTGCTGCTGTTGCTGTGGTGGTGGCAGTTGAAACGCCACTTGTTGTTGCTGCTGTTGATGTTGAAGAAGTTGGTGTTGAAACCCGTCCCTTCCATCGTGCGGGCTGCTAGGGTTGCTATTTTCAGATAGAATATAACCTTGGTTCGGGAGCATTCTCAAAAAGTCAGATAGATCCGCATCAGGGTGCTCTCTGGAATACATTTTTGCCTCTTCTTTTAGCACATAATTCCATGCGTGCATCTCCCTAACACTCATCCTGTCTTGGAGGTTCTTCGATTGCTTCACCACGCGTTCTAATTTGCTGAAAGCGGGAGCCATGTGCTTGATTATGGCAATCACTACAGCAGCCTTCCACATTTTCCTCAGATCATGGGGCTTTCTGTAAGGTGGCTGCCCCTGGTCTCTCTCAATTGTGATTTCATCCCACCAGCTCTCATTTCCTGTGGGCCACCATGGAGGCGCCACCTTCTTCTCGAGAGGGAACTTGCGCTGCGGTGGATCACATCGATTCATCAGCGCTGACAGAACAGACGCCAGTGTGGCATCTGAGAACTCCATGAGTGTATCATAATTTTTCCTCGGGGTTTCAGTATTATTTTGTTGGTCAAAAAAAAAGTTTGCTCTCCATATAGTACCTTTCAACAGCAGCCCTACCATTTTGCTTAAATCTCGCTACTTCATCCCACCATTTGCGTAAGCTCGGTGATGATCCCGCTAACACATGGTTATTCTTGAGAAGTATTCCATACACATAGCCTTGCAAATTTGCCTCTTCAGTGGCCCTTTCGAAGCTATTTTCGATGATGCTGAGAGACTTACTCAGTAGCATTTGACAGTTATAGGTATCATTGAGAGGATTGCCAGATTTCTTCTTTTTTCTGTTTTCGAGCTCCTCTTCGGCTTGCTTTTTATCAAACATCTTCTGGTACATGGAGAGCTTTCTCTTGAATTTCTCCACCATTGGTTCTCCAGAGAATGAAGTTTCATCAGAGCTAGTGGAGTCGGTGGAGTAGGTGGAGTCAGTGGAGTAGTCAGAACTATAGCTTTCTGATGATGATAGAGGTGACTCCAACTGAAGATTATAAGGATCAACCGGTGATAAATCATCCTCACTGGTAGCCGACGTGATTCTTTGGCTGGTTGAGCTCTGGCCTGGCAACATAATTCCCTTACCCTTGTCCATCTATGAGGGTAGAAAAATTGTTAGATCACAAATTCTACTCATAAAATAAGCTACTTCCATTTGCAACATAGATTTTTACAGCAGTTTAATTCTAGTATCTGTTTTTTTTTTTTTTTTAAATTTACCTTTTTTCCCCACTCTTTTACAATATCATTGGAATCTTAGGTGACAGAAAGGTTTATTGGCTCCAAATTGTGCTGTTACAGTTCTGCTTTTTTTTCATACCATCTTTCAAAAAAAGAATAAATTAATCAACCACTGTTTTGGAAACAAATCCAGAATTATCGGGTTCGTAACTATTAGTTGCGCAACCAATATTTTTTCGCGTTCAATTGAGATTGATTCAAATGAGTGAGAAGTATAATCATTAGGTGGACCCCACAAGTAATTTGACGGGATCGATATTTAAAAAAAATGTCAATGAAAGTTGCGCACCTAATAGCTGCGTGTTGGTCACTTGGTTGCAAACCTGGTAATTTTTGGATTATTTTTTTCCAATATAGTGGTTGTTCAGTTTTATTTTTTTTAAATATGGTAAAAAAAGAAAAATTAGGGTAGTTCTGTGCTAAAAGTTTCAATTATTGTGAATTCTTAGGAATTTAAAAATGATACCCCCCATAGAAAAAAAAATAAACAAAGCAAAAGAGAAAGGAGCTTACTATGTATCAACTCCAAAAACAACTTTTATTGACTTTCTCGGAGTAAGCTTACTTTTTTTTTCTAACAAAAGAAATAGATAAGGATTTTTACAAAATGATAATGGATATATATTGCTTCTTTTTGTTTATTTATTTATTCTCTTTGTTTCCTTTTAGGAGAAACGATGTGAGCTTTAAGTCTAAAAAAAGTGAATCAAAATATAATTAACATTAATTTCCATTATGAGAAAACCAAATTAGTACAACATACACATGTATAGAATTTGCAATGAGTAATAAAAATCGGTAGATTAATTTATAGTTTCAGTTTGACATGAAAGTCTTGGAGAGGTTTGGGAGATTGGATTTTGTTGTTATAAGAAGGAAAGGCCAATTCTTTTTCAAGCTGCTGTTCTTTTTCCATTCAAAATGCATGTATTTATTCATGAATGGCATTAAACATAACACTAACAAAATGAAAATGGAGGAGATGAGAAATCAAACCTGGAGGTTTAAGATTGAGAAGCCAATGAAACTGCTAGAGCCGTTGGAGATGTCCAAGTCCTTAGAGACTATTGGAGGCTATGAATTTTGTGTGGTAGAGGGGTACCAAACATTGTTTTATATAATAATTCAAAGTCCAATGATAAATGCGTTCATTGCATCATATTATGCTCGCACCTATACGTTGAGAGTTGCTATTTTTACCTAGCAGATATTTTTTTTGTTAGATTAAAGATAAAGGACGCGCCTCTTAGAATTTGCATTAATAAACTATCTCAAATTACATCCCTTGTACTAATGGAAACAACGTCTCCTCCATGAATAATTCCAACTTACAACAAAACAGATAAAAAGGAAAACAAAAACAAACAAAGAAAACGAAACACTACAACCCTGTACACAATTACAATAAAAGAAAAAAAATAACTAGTAGAACAGATTAACATTAGCGACCTTTAGACAAAGGAAAAATTAAAAAAGGCCACTCAGCAGTGGTCATCGGCTACCTCAGTTCAGGGAATTGAGATGAATCATCAGAAAATACTGGTAATGCAGCGGTATTGTTTGCAGATGCCTGTTCCAATGCAATGGCATCTTGAATTTCCTGTAATACCTCTGACATGGTGGGCCGCTCTGTCGAATAGAGGTTAGTGCACCTCACTGCAGTCTCGGCTATTTTCCAAATAGACTGGATATCTTTGTAATTTCCCTCCAGTGATGGGTCAATTATTGCTCGGATGTCTCCCGTCTCATAGTGAAATTTCGCCTGGTATTTAAATAAATGGTGAGATTTTTTAAATATAATTGAAAGTATTAGGTTGTGCAAAAAAATAAAAAGAAGTAAAAATAGACCGACCCAATCTTTGACATGCTTGTATTTTTCTCCTAAACGGGCACCGCATAAAGGGGGCTGTCCTGAGAGTAGCTCGAACAAAATGACGCCAAAACTATAAACGTCACTTTTCTCTGTCAACTGCTGATTCGTGTAGTAGCTTCATGATTAAAAAAATAAGAAATGGAGACAAAGAAGTCAGTACAGAAATGATCTTAGTACCTAACTATTCTTTTCCTATGATTCCTGACAGATCCCTTCTAGAAAATAAAATCAGCATTTGTTATTCTCTATTGTAAATGTGGGCCTAGGGATTGATATCAGGTCTTCATACCAAACAAACTACACCAACATTTTACATTGTATTATTGGTGGCAGGCACGCATGTTTAGAATTTAAAAGTTAACATAAGACTAGAATGTTAAAAATATTCAGTTCTTTATTAATTATTTTATTTAAGATCATTTTGTCATTTTTCAACTTACTCAGGATCCAAGTAGCCAACAGTTCCTCGAACAATAGTGGAAGCATACAAATCATCAGCTACAAGCTTGGAGAGTCCAAAATCGGCAACCTTGGCTCTCATTTTTGTGTCGAGAAGAATATTACTTGTCTTAATATCCCTGTGTATAATTGTAGGTGTGCAGCCTGTGTGCAAGTACTCGATTCCTGTTCATCGATCATCAAATTTCAAATTAAACATTGTGTTTGTTGTCAACAATTATAGCTTAAATAGCTAGAAAACATAACATTTCTCACATTTTATAACTAGAAGATAATTTTAAATATTTGCAAACAATATAGTGCCCGTTAGATTAGTCAAAGAAAATTAGCAATTCAGTCAAACGTTGATTATCATGTCACTACCATTGAGACGTTTACTTTCTAAACCAGAATAAAGATAGAAATTTGACCAAGATGTTCCGGTTGTTTGGTTCTAAGTTTGAATAAATTGGTTACGAAATGATGTACTTCAGCACAAGTAAAAAAGGGGCCATGCAGGAAATTCTAATTCGTTTTACTCTAACTCTATGATCATGGATCATTTAAGTGTTATCAGCATATAATCAAAAAATGAGTTTTAACTTTTAATTATAATAAATGTTTCATTGTTGCGAACAGAGAACACTAATAATTCTAAATTGACAACAAACTCCCAAAAGAGGCATTTATTAATTGATAATAACCTCGTGCAGAATCTTCAGCAATTTCAAGACGTCGGATCCAGCTCAGAGGACTTTTTTCAGCTGTTAATCCTACAAAAATGTAGGTAATATAAGATCTTCTTCGGTCAGACAGAGCAGTACTATAGTAAAACTGGTATTATAGCAACCTACAATGAAAATAGATACAGTAATAACGGACACATACCATGAAGATGCTCCTTGAGAGTACCATTATGCATTAACTCATAGACAAGCATATTCTTCCCTTCTTGGGGACAATACCCAAGAAATGATACAAGGTTGCGGTGATGTATTCTTGAGAGCAGAGATACCTGATAGAAATTTTCAGAGTCGTCGTTTATAATATTATAATACGCCACTTATAAATTATAATATTTGGTATTCCCAGTCAAAATTGAAAATTAAAATTTCATGTTGTCTGCACTATGCCTTGTAGGTAAAGAATTAGTTGTTGTCCTTTTCAAAGAAGGTAAAGTACTCTGCAAAACCTCGTCTAGAAAATGTTTTACTTAAATTTAATGAAGTAAAAAAAGTCTACTACCTCATTGGAAAACTGCTTTCTTCCATGGGCAGATTCATTTGTAAGTACTTTGACCGCAATCTCTTTCTCATCCTTTGTTTTACCATAATAAACCACCCCAAAACCACCAGATCCTATGTTCTTCTCAAAGTTGGATGTTGCTTGCTCAAGTTCCCAGAAAGAGTATCTATGTGCTGTCATACTTGAAAATTCATCAAAGGATAAAGTGCGTGATTTTTCAGGCAGCGTTGGAGGAACTTTAGTGATATCATCTGAAAAAAGAAAACATTTTATATAGCTAGATCTTTTCAAGAATCCTAAACACAAAAGAAAAGTTATCCAGTAGCAATGCCTCAGTTATAAAAAAAATGACCAAACTACTCTCCTTAACTGCACCCTCCACCCCCAAACCCCCTCCCCAAGGAAGGTTATTCTGGCGCTCAGTTACAAATTGAAAAGGAAAACACAGAATTTTTTCTATTTTAGTACATCTTAATATAAAGCTTGTGTTTTCTCGAAACATATGGGCTATTATAAGGTTTTGCAGGGTCAGACCTGAAGTTATAAAAAATAGGGCATAAACAGCTTATCCAATCAATTACCTTCCTTTGAGAAAAACTTGATTCTTTTACGGGATAAGAAACAGCAGCAGGATAGAGCTGCTAGAAGAAAAGCCACTCCAACCATAGAACAAATAATAATTACAAAGTCCTTCTTTGTATTCTTTTCCGCCCTTAAGTAAACATTTGCTGAATAACTAAAATTTAGCAAATGAAAAAGGCTGTTAGCAGAGGAAAATGTTAACTTTATCTTCTATTTTCTCTTTGGAAATTTAGAAGAATGTATGCTTCCTATCAGGAAATAAAAGTTTTTAAGATAGAATATGTACTTGAAAACAATATTTTTATTGAGAAGTGATCGGGGCACAACTCCAGACAGCATATTATTCTGAACATACCTACACATATGAAGATAAGAAGTAATTACATCCTTGCATGATACAAAGTATAAGTAAATAAAATAGCAATTAACAATCCTGAAAGAAAACTAACAGTTCTTGAAGATTAGGCAAGCTTGTCAGAGATGAAGGTATACCCCCAGTCAATTGATTGTTCTCCAAGTGTCTACATGTTGAAGCACGCCAAATTAAAAAACAAAAAATCTCAAATATATGAAAAATCATTAAAGGTTATGCTCTTACATGATTCTAAGATCTATGCATCCGCTGAAATCTGGAATAGTTCCAGTCAGATTATTGCCATCAAGCCATCTAGAACATAAGAATTAATTAATTAATGAAGTAATTGAAGTCCATGTTACAAAAATGAGCAATTTAAAAAGATCAAATGATGGGTGTATAAAATCATACATTTCTATCAAGCGCGGTAATTTTGTTATTTCCTCGGGTATATTCCCTGTCAGATTCCTACCTGACAAAACACTTTTAACCAGCAACTCATCAGAATACCTACAGTAATAACAATTAATAATATTTGGAGACAGCAATTGTGAACCATATTATTTATCATTACATCGAACTAATAGAAGGTTGCGAGTCATCAGTGCATCTGATCCAAGATCGAGGGGTAGGCAGGCAAGGATCACCTCCCTCTTGTGCCCAATCAGCATATGAATAGTGTGATGCAAACGAATCTATTAAAGGTGCTGCAATTATGTTTAAAGAATTAAAAAAAAATTGGTTAATTCATAAACTTGCATAATTTAAAGGATGCATTTAAATAAGCTTTCCATTTTCAGATTGATGATCGCAAGTAATTTTCATAGAATTTGCAAACCAGCCCCTATATTAATGAAACTACAAAAGGCAAAGAAAAACTAATGAGACCAAAGCCCAGACCCTATTTATGTAGGAATGCATTCAATTTGACCACTGACTAAGGTTTACACTTACCATTTACAGACTTCACAAACCTCTAAATTATCCAAAGCTACTCAAAAACAAAGAACACCTTTCAGAATTTCTAAAGGAACTCTTCATTGGTTGATTTCAGTACTTATTTATGTTTAATTTGCTCTACTTGTATATATCCTCTGTTTCTTAATCTTTTTCTTATGAAACCTGCCATTTACCTAAATTAAAAAAATGTTGAGAAAACTTACCATCAGGTGAACCAAGATTTATCGGGAGATATTTGTAAATCTCTATAGCATTCAAGATAGGCCCTTTGGTCGAATCATTCGTCTTCCTAAACTTGAAAGAGAAGGTGAACGGGAGAGAAATGTTATAGTACCCCGGTTCATAAACCCGATACATCCCGGCTGCATTCTCTAGCACATTCACAGTTGGTTTGCTCACATCTGGAACACCTGGGATTACCAGCTTAAACTTTCTGGTATCACTTGGGCCCAGTTCCTCAATTTCTGAAAAGTATGAAAATGCCCAGCCGAAGCCTGGGAAGCCGGGTAGATTGAGACGGTACGATAAAGTATCATTCATGCCAACAACGGCTGTTTGCATCACCTTCTGGGGTGGTTTCTCAGCAGCCGGGCTAATGTCTATTGGTTCGGCTGTTGAGATGTTGGTGGTACCAGGTGCCACATCAACTAGGTAATTTGCTTTTTTTATGGTGTCAGATTGCCAAATTCGGTCATACGGGTCATCTGGATACCTGAAATTGGTGAGATTTTTAAAAAAGAAGATAAAAATCAGTTAGCAAGGCATATCTGTCTGCAAATACCCAATTATGTTGCATGTTTGGAACAATGTCACCAATCCATTTCTGTTGCCAAATAACTCCCTAAGCTGAAATCAAGTTTGTCCTTAAGAAAATCAGGCTAATTGTAGTCAATATTTATAATACACCAACTAAACCGACTTGGGTTGATTTCACTATAGTTTGTAGTTGAATAATAAAAAGGAAAGAAAGAGCTAGCTGAAGATCAGGAAATAAAAATTGTTAGCATATAACAAGGGTTGCTACAAAGGGATTTATTAAGTTATAAACCATAAACATGAGATCTATTAGGTGTTATTTTAAAATTTGGCAAAATTTTGGATGCCCATCTACACCAATATATTTTCTCTACATGATATGATTATGTTTCTCTGTGGAAAAATATTAAAAATCAATCAACATAAAATTGCATGTTGCAACCATACCTAACAGGGTCATCGCTCAGAGCACCGAAATTTATCCTAGCAGAGAGGCTCAAAAATGCCCTCGTCTCAAAATCATTGTAATACAGCGACCCATTAAACTGCCTCAGTTCCAGAGTGGAAATAAATGGCTGACCCGTTGTAGCATTTGACACACAAACACTCACCACAGATGAACTCGCCAAGAAAACTACCTCCCTAATTACAACTGTGCTCATGTCATAAATAACAATCGACGACCAACGGGACGGACCAATCGAGAGATCGAATTTTGGAAATACGTTGCTGTTGTCAAAATTGCCATATAGAAAGGTTGCTCGAAGGAGATATCGGGTACGGGTCGTGACATTTAGTGGGTAGCAGTATTTGTTATTGTCAGCCGGGAAGTATCGCAGAGTGGTGTACTGTTTGCGGGCCTCAGTTGGTACCGATATGTTAGCGGATCGGCCAAAGGGGAACTGTGCGTCAGGTTCCCAATTGAGGCCAAGCTCATCTGTGTACCGATCGTTACCGCCACAATCTATGCTTAGGAAACCTATCATAAATTTGATTTGGGGATCGATCAGATTAATAGGAAATTTAAAATCTAGTGTTATAACCAAATTGAGGCTTAGTTAATTTACAAGTATGCAATATGTAGCAACTGTTAGATAATCTTGCAATTTAGCTCTTCTTTTTGTGAAATAGGACATTTAGGTTATATTGACAACTGGCACCACTGACACAATGTTTATCAAGATAAAGTACTACAAGTGCAGATATATTCTCTATGGTTTAGATAGGAATTGTAACAACTTTTGCATAATGTGAAAACCACTGGTCACCACCAAGCAATTTGATAATAAAAATGATTCTTAAATGACAAATAAATGATAGGTGTACAACCAGTTCATTCTTAAATTGCACCAAATATGATGCATAATCTTCCTAACAGCAATGAATGTGTATCATTGGCTTTAATTTTTCCATTTTTATGAATTTTGGCTTTAATTTATCTAACAATGCATCGCCAGCTTATTTCTCATAATATATCCCTTCCCTATTTTTTAACATTCCTTTTTTAGTATTTTCTTTAACATTTCTAAGCTCACCTAAAGTCTGGTTCAATACTAATCTCCAATAGAAATGATCACAAATTACAGAACCAACAAACTAAGACTTCCCTGGTTACCATTTTCCTAATCAGGCGTATAAACAATGACTAGAAATAAAATGAAAACATCCACGAATGGATTTAGCAGAGATCAAAATCTCACCAGGGGATTGAGCACCGCACCCACTAAACCAACCAATCGTCAAACAAAGCACCAAACCTAAACTGAGAGAAGCCGCCATCTTTGCGCGCGCCTTCCTTTTCAGTGAACTGAGAGCATTTAATTCAGCAAAAGGTCTCTCTTTCTTCCTCTAAATTCACAAAATCGTAAAGGGATCGGTGCAAAGGCTTCAATAATGGAGGTACCTCAGAGTGAGAGAAGAGATAGAAAAGCTTAAAGGACAGAGTTGGAGAGTGGGAAAGCGCGAGCGGACGCCACCTTTTCTTTTTTCTTTTTTCTGTTTCAGAATTTTTTTATATATTTGTATTTTTCTTTCCTTTACAGATTGATTCTGTGAAGACATATCTGTAAATTGGACCCCACGTGCTCCAGCTAAATTCCCGATTGTATGAATAGTATCATCAGTATACTATAATGTAACGAGTCATTTTAACTCTGTAAAACGACTCGTTGTAATGAACTATTCGGTGGGGGCGCCTAGGGAAAATTCACATTCTTGTACTGGAAGTACCTCGAAAAGTAAAAGCGAGTGATAAGTGGTGACCATATCGCAAGATTCGCTTTCGCAACTGTACGTGAAGTCGTGAACTGTAGTAGAATCACGGTCGGTATGATTACCACCAAATGCGATGCCTGTAGTTAAGTACTTTTAATATAGAACTTTGAACGAGTCACCTTCGGAACGATTTAAAAAAATCAACTTTGCCACATGATTAATTTAATTTAACATGGCACCGTTTACTTATCTGGACATGAAATCGTAAATATATACTTCAATAATCGCATGTTTTAGCAGAAAAACAATATTAGGTGCTTGCTTCTAAAAAATTGCATATCAAAATAATAACGCATGCAGTGTCAGATCCAAGATTTTTGTTGGGTAAAAAAATATCGAATCGAATTTAAATAGCTAATTGAACTTAAATCCATTAATTAATTGGATACTCGGTAAAAAAAAAAATGTTTTGACTAATATTTTTCAATGCTCTGACTTATAATTTCTGATGCTTTAACTTATAATTCTAATTACCTCTCAAATGTTCAATCGTTGTTCTCGCTATTCTAAATGTTCAATCCAAACAACATTCCGAATAGCGCTATTCTTAAATAGTAGCTATTCTAGCTATTCTTAACCTACTATTCTCAACAGTAGCTATTCTAGCTATTCTCTAGTGCACCAATATATTATTGGGAGAGCAAATATTCTAGCTATTCACAAATTTACTTATTTTAATACCTTTTCTAAAAGAGCCGTTTTAAATTTCGATAGGGTGCACCAATATATTATTGGGAGAGCAAATATCTACTCTATTTTAAATAATTGTAGATATGCACAGCTAAAAAAAATTTAGTTGCCACTTCAATATTTTGAAATTCTAATATTACCATTGTTTTCTCCAATCTACGCACTAATTTGATTATTTTTTCAGATGAGAATTTTATTCTTCAATTCGATTGTGAGAATTTTAACATTTATTGAGACACGCAGATAATAATTATTGATACAACAAATAATAATTATTGATTATTAATCACTTTTCACCGCACTAATAATCACTTTTCTACGCACTAATAATCACTTTTCACCGCACTAATTTGATTATTAATATTGTGGTTTTTTAACAACAAAATAATAATTATTGATACAACGACTCATCGGAATAACATGGTTGCGACCCGTTACATGTATCAAATGTTGTGAAGCACATAGGAGAGAAGCTTTAGAATTCGTATCCTCTGAGATATCTTAAATTTTGCGTGACTTTATGGAAAATCCCAACCGTTTAACTACGTTCTGCATGAATCTCAAAGCACGCATAATACTGACATCCTACACAGGGGCGGATTCAGGATTTTCGGCAGGGAGGGGCAAAAAAATATCGAATCGGATTTAAATAGCTTATCGGATTTAAACTCATTAACTAATTGAGTACTCGATAAAAAAATAATGTTTTGACTTATTTTTTCAACACCTTGACTTATAATTTCTTATCCTATAACTTATAATTAATATTATCAATCATAATTCAAGAAATTTATTTTGATTTTAACACTAAATTTAACCCGAATTACAACTCAAACACCCAAAGAGGGGCAAAAAAATTTCCAGGGAGGGGCAGAGTCGATCGGTACCAATAAATCACCACTAAAACTCGAAATCCAAGGAGGGGCGACTGACCCCCTTGTGCTACAGTAGATCCGCCCCTGATCCTACATCACCCCTGAATAGGCACCGGACACGTCGGTCACGCAAAAGTTGAGATATCTCAGGGAAGGAGATCACTTGTCCCCTCAATCACTGTCGAGTGAGACCGGTCATTGTTAAAGGAGATTGATTACTGTTAATTTTTAAACTCGGAGTTCACCAACAGTGACTCTAGAGACAAAAATTTCCTGCCCCCAGAGGACTGATAATTCGGTTCCATATCTCAGAGGATTAGAGGTTGAATAATACCCTTAACGGGTATACCCGCCCGTACCCGCCGCCTAGGGTACCCGTGCCCGAGCCCGGGTATGGGTCGGGTACTCGGGTACGCGGGTACGGGCAAAAATCGGACCGGACCCGTTATTTTAGACCAATACCCGAGTTTACCCTACCCGAGTTAACCCGTACCCGACTAAACCCGTACCCGACTACCCGAGTACCCATACCTGTATACCCGAGTACTGTTCATCACAGTTCAAAATTCAAAAAATTTGATTTTTTCCCCCCAAACCGGTGCCATCCCATCCGGACCCGACCGGCCGGACCCACCCGGACCGGACCGGACCGACCGGATGGGACGGTTTTTTTTTTTTTTCTGTTTCTGTTTCTGTTTACTGTTTTCTGTTACTGTTACTGTTACTGTTATTCTTTAAAAATTAAAAATTTAAATTTTATCCCTCCAACCAAAATTTCTATAAATACCCCTCTTCCTCCCTTCATTTTTACATCTCCATCTCAATTCTCATTCTCTCATTCTCTTATTCTTTTAATCTAAATTTCTATAATTCTCAAATTTTAAATTTATTGTTAAAAAAATATATAGTTGTACATTTAATTCCTTCTACAAATAAGCAAACGGAATTACGAAGGTATCGAAATTACGAAGTTCGGGACCTTCCGCAAGATTTTTCCGCGAGATTTAAAGGTTATATTTATTTCATGTTAGATTAATTTATTTTTGTAGAGTAAATTAAGTTTATGTAGATTTATTGGATGTTAAGTAATTAGATATTTAGATTTGTTAGATTTATTTTATGTTAGATTTGTTAAGTAATTAGATTTATTAGATTTATTAAATATGTTAGATTTATTTAGTTTATGTAAGATTTGTTAGATGTAAAGTAATTAAATTTGTTTCTGTTTTTTAATTTCTGTTTTTTTGTTTCTGTTTTTTAATTTCTGTTTTTTAATTTCTGTTTTTTAGATTTATTTTTGTAAATGTTAGATTTATTTTTGAAAATGTTAGATTTATTTTGAATAGGTTAGATTTATTTTCTGTTTTTTAATTTCTGTTTTTTAATTTCTGTTTTTTTGTTTCTGTTTTTTAATTTCTGTTTTTTTGTTTCTGTTTTTTAATTTCTGTTTTTTAATTTCTGTTTTTTAGATTTCTGTTTTTTAGATTTATTTTTGTAAATGTTAGATTTATTTTGAATAGGTTAGATTTATTTTTGAAAATGTTACATTTATTTTGAATAGGTTAGATTTAATTTCTGTTTTTTTATTTCTGTTTTTTTTATTTCTGTTTTTTTATTTGTGTTTTTCATTTTTGTTTTTTAATTTTTGTTTTTTAGATTTATTCTTGTAAATGTTAGATTTATTTTGAATAGGTTAGATTTATTTTTGAAAATGTTAGATTTATTTTGAATAGGTTAGATTTATTTTTGTAAATGTTAGATTTATTTTTGAAAATGTTAGATTCATTTTGAATAGGTTAGATTTATTTTCTGTTTTTTAATTTCTGTTTTTTAATTTCTGTTTTTTTGTTTCTGTTTTTTAATTTCTGTTTTTTTGTTTTTGTTTTTTAATTTCTGTTTTTTTAGTTCTGTTTTTTTATTTCTGTTTTTTTATTTCTGTTTTTTAGATTTCTGTTTTTTAATTTCTGTTTTTTTAGTTCTGTTTTTTAATTTCTGTTTTTTTATTTTTGTTTTGTAGATTTATTTTTGTAAATGTTAGATTTATTTTGAATAGGTTAGATTTATTTTTGAAAATGTTAGATTTATTTTGAATAGGTTAGATTTATTTTTGAAAATGTTAGATTTATTTTGAATAGGTTAGATTTATTTTTGTAAATGTTAGATTTATTTTGAATTGGTTAGATTTATTTTTGAAAATGTTAGATTTATTTTGAATAGGTTAGATTTATTTTTGTAAATGTTAGATTTATTTTGAACATGTTAGATTTATTTTTGTAAATGTTAGATTTATTTTTGAAAATGTCAGATTTATTTTGAATAGGTTAGATTTATTTTCTGTTTTTTAATTTCTGTTTTTTAATTTCTGTTTTTTTGTTTCTGTTTTTTAATTTCTGTTTTTTTTTTCTGTTTTTTAATTTCTGTTTTTTTGTTTCTGTTTTTTAATTTCTGTTTTTTTAGTTCTGTTTTTTAATTTCTGTTTTTTAATTTCTGTTTTGTAGATTTATTTTTGTAAATGTTAGATTTATTTTGAATAGGTTAGATTTATTTTTGAAAATGTTAGATTTATTTTGAATAGGTTAGATTTATTTTTGTAAATGTTAGATTTATTTTGAATTGGTTAGATTTATTTTTGAAAATGTTAGATTTATTTTGAATAGGTTAGATCTATTTTTGTAAATGTTAGATTTATTTTGAATAGGTTAGATTTATTTTTGAAAATGTTAGATTTATTTTGAATAGGTTAGATTTATTTTTGTAAATGTTAGATCTATTTTTGAAAATGTTAGATTTATTTTGAATAGGTTAGATTTATTTTCTGTTTTTTAATTTCTGTTTTTTTAGTTCTGTTTTTTGTTTCTGTTTTTTAATTTCTGTTTTTTAATTTCTGTTTTGTAGATTTATTTTTGTAAATGTTAGATTTATTTTGAATAGGTTAGATTTATTTTTGAAAATGTTAGATTTATTTTGAATAGGTTAGATTTATTTTTGAAAATGTTAGATTTATTTTGAATAGGTTAGATTTATTTTTGTAAATGTTAGATTTATTTTGAATTGGTTAGATTTATTTTTGAAAATGTTAGATTTATTTTGAATAGGTTAGATTTATTTTTGTAAATGTTAGATTTATTTTGAACATGTTAGATTTATTTTTGTAAATGTTAGATTTATTTTTGAAAATGTCAGATTTATTTTGAATAGGTTAGATTTATTTTCTGTTTTTTAATTTCTGTTTTTTAATTTCTGTTTTTTTGTTTCTGTTTTTTAATTTCTGTTTTTTTTTCTGTTTTTTAATTTCTGTTTTTTTGTTTCTGTTTTTTAATTTCTGTTTTTTTAGTTCTGTTTTTTAATTTCTGTTTTTTAATTTCTGTTTTGTAGATTTATTTTTGTAAATGTTAGATTTATTTTGAATAGGTTAGATTTATTTTTGAAAATGTTAGATTTATTTTGAATAGGTTAGATTTATTTTTGTAAATGTTAGATTTATTTTGAATTGGTTAGATTTATTTTTGAAAATGTTAGATTTATTTTGAATAGGTTAGATCTATTTTTGTAAATGTTAGATTTATTTTGAATAGGTTAGATTTATTTTTGAAAATGTTAGATTTATTTTGAATAGGTTAGATTTATTTTTGTAAATGTTAGATCTATTTTTGAAAATGTTAGATTTATTTTGAATAGGTTAGATTTATTTTCTGTTTTTTAATTTCTGTTTTTTTAGTTCTGTTTTTTGTTTCTGTTTTTTAATTTCTGTTTTTTTGTTTCTGTTTTTTAATTTCTGTTTTTTTAGTTCTGTTTTTTTATTTCTGTTTTTCTATTTCTGTTTTTTAGATTTCTGTTTTTTAATTTCTGTTTTTTTAGTTCTGTTTTTTTAGTTCTGTTTTTTTATTTCTGTTTTTTTAGTTCTGTTTTTTTAGTTCTGTTTTTTTATTTCTGTTTTTTTAGTTCTGTTTTTTAATTTCTGTTTTTTTATTTCTGTTTTTTAGATTTCTGTTTTTTAATTTCTGTTTTTTTAGTTCTGTTTTTTTATTTCTGTTTTAGAATTTCTGTTTTTTTATTTCTGTTTTTTAATTTCTGTTTTTTAATTTCTGTTTTTTTGTTTCTATTTTTTGAATAGGTTTAAAATATGACAACTCCTCCTCGGGACGGGGAAGAAGATTTTGCCTCGAGATTGTCGGCCTCATTTTTTGGCCCCGATATGCCACGATCTCATTATCCACAAAATTATCCACCTAATTATCTTGATAGTTCTTCCTCCCAAATGCCACCACCTAATTATCCACAAAATTATCCACACAATTATCCACAAAATTATCAAAGAAGGGACCAAATGCTAGATTTAAATTATCAACAACCCCCACAAATGAGTACACCGCCACCGTATTATACTTCAAACGATCCAAACGTATTCATTCCACAAGAATCACTTCAACCGACACCATCGTATACATATGGAGGCATGAGCTCTTCTGTAGCATCGAGTCAATTCACTGACACTGCCCCTTCGACAGCTGAACCTGAAATTCAAGAAGAAGTTGTCGCTCCTTCGACAAGTAGACCCCCAGAAGCACCAACAGAAAAGAAGAGTAAAAGAGAAAGAGCTCCTCCCGAATACAATCAACCGTGGGCGAGATTTTATGAGATTACCAAAGATGAAAGAGGTATTATGAAATATCTAGATTGTCTGGTAAAAAATTGCAATAGACATTTTGAGTATAAAGGAGGTAGTGGTATGAGCAGCTTTAAAAGACATTCCGAAATGCATGAAAAAAAGCATGAGGAACCAAGTGCAGATGCTCAACCGAAAATAATCCAAACCCTTATTAACGCGGATGGTACCAGAACCAACCCAAAATTCGATGAATCAAAAATGCTTAGTGAATTGGCTCGGTACATTACCCACAAAGAACAACCAATAAGTATGGGTAGTTGCATGAGTTTTTCCCGGTTATGCATTCGGGGGTTAGGCCAACCAATGTACAAGAGGATGCATCATAAAAAGATGGTTGGTGAAATAAAAAAAACAATTTCTCTCTAAGAAAGATGACCTCAAAGCTCTATTTGCATACCAAAATAATAAGGTCTCGATTACATCCGATATATGGACTGCCGGTAAACATGGACTTGGGTACTCTTGTGTTACCGGGCATTGGATCGATGATCATTGGTTATTACAAAAAATGATATTAAGTTTTGGAGTGCTAGATTCCCCGCACACTGCAAATGTAATTTTCAAATACATTATTTCCGTTTTAGAAGAATATAACCTTAAGAGGGATATGGCTAACAAGGTTTTTTCTATCTCATTCGATAATGCGAGCAACAACATAGCTTCCATTGAGATTTTTAAATGGTCACTAAACCCGATCATGAATGGTGAAATGTTTCACCAAAAGTGTGCGTGCCACATACTTAACCTCGTCTTGAAGGCGGGTCTTAAAACAGAAGCCGTAAAACTATTGATAATTAAATTTAAAAATGCTCTCAACCACATTGTTTCGAGCCAAGAAAGAAAACAAACGTTTGGGGCTCTGTGTGCCAAATATAGATTGGATAAGTTGAAAGTACCTTGGGATATAGATACCCGTTGGAACTCTACTTATAGGTTGTTGAACCGATGCATTCCTTACAAAGCTGTCATAGGGGAGTTTTTGAGAAGCTCCACCCCCGAGGCACTACAATTGGAACTCACCGATGGAGAATGGGAGCAACTACAAAGGCTATGCAATTTCCTTCAAACCTTTTTTACAGCAACCGTACAACTATCCTGCTCATACTCACCGACGTCATTTCAGTTGCTCAGACATCTCTATGACATCTCTAAGGTGTATTGTCATTTGGAACAAGCTGAAATCCACGATAAATCTCTCACACCAATCGTAGATGCCATGAAACAAAAGTTTCTCAAATATTGGGAAGATGTACCGCTCGTCGCGATTATCGCGAACTGCCTCAACCCGGCATACAAGAAGTTTTACACGATCAAAGTAGTTCAAAGGTACAAAGATAATCTACGTTTAGACAGTACCAGGGTGGAGGCATACGTGGATTCGAAATTCGAAGAGATGTTTAACATATACAACTCAAGAATGAGTGCCAACCAAAACCCGTCTTCGTCCCGTGCCACCCCTAGGTATGAATATAAATATACATGTATTTTTTAATCTTTATTATTTATAATATATACATTATTTGTCCACTAACTTTTTTAAATTTTTTAATAGTTTCACTTCCAGGAGCACTAGCAGTGGTGGTTTATTAGCAGATTTTCAGTCGGAGATCGAACCACAAACAACAAGCGAGCTAGTGACCTATGTATCGATGATGAACGAAAGTGAACATGGACTTGACGTCATGGCATGGTGGAGGAGGCATCAAAGGGCCTTTCCAACACTGGCGATGATGGCCCGCGATGTATTTGCCGTGCCCGTGTCAACCGTCCCTTCCGAAAGTTGTTTCAGTTCGGCGAACAGGATCCTCTCCGATAAACGTAGTAAGTTGGGTCCACATGTCTTTGAAAGACTTGTGTGCTTGAAAGATTGGATTCAAGCTGAAGAGCGCAGGCAACATGTGCCTGAAGCATCATCATCCAAAGTCGACACTGAAGAAAGCGGTACCGAGGCGCAGCACCAGGCTAATTCGGATTCAGACGGTGCGGAAGAGAGCGAAGAATGGTATAGGAATGAGAACTTCTAGATAGGTAGTGTCGGTATAAATTTCTAACCTCTTTTAGTCTTTATTGTTATTTTTTAAATTATAAATTTCTAAATATTTCAATTAGTTTTTAAATTATTCATTTTAAAGAAGAATTACTAACAAAAAAAAAGTTAGAACTCCGCCTATGTTTTTTTACATAGCCGGTCCCAAGCCCGGAATAAAGGAGGAGGGTAACTTCTATTGTTTTAAAAATTTTGAGATATAAATAAATTATGAAACTATATAATTAGAACGATAATTTAAAAATAAAATAAAATGACTCGTGTAAAGAAATAAATAAATACATTTGTACTTAGGCGACTAAACAAACAAATTTTGGCAAGAATAATTTATATATATAAGTTACAAATTTTAATTATTTAGGAATTATAAAGATGTGACTTGATAATTTTATGTATATATACACACACTATTTGATATTGAATTATTCATATTTTAAAAGTCGAATTATAAACACGTAATAACATTTAAACGACATTGTTAAAAAAAAAAAAAAAAAAAAAAAAAACCAGAAAAAAAAAACAGCAAAAAAACAAAAAAAAAACCAACAAAAAAACCAACAAAAAAAAAACAGCAAAAAAACATCAACAAAAAACCAACAAAAAAACCCAAAAAAAAACAGCAAAAAAAAACAAAACAAAAAAAAACCATCAGAAAAACCGGCAAAAAAAAAAACAAAAAAAAACAGCAAAAAAAAAAAAAAAAAACCCGTACCCGCCTTACCCGTCAAGTTACACGGGTAAGGGTATAGGGCGGGTAGGGTATGGTTTTTGAAAACTATACCCGCCATACCCGTACCCGAATACCCTTATACCCGAGTATACCCGTACCCGAGTCATATCCGTACCCGAGTCGGGTATACCCGGGGTACCCGTACCCGCCCGAGTATAAATACTCTACAGAGGATACGCACTCGAAGTTTTAACCTTTACTATTTGCACATGATATTGCTTTTTCTTGTGTGGGCCCTATCAAATGGAGAGCTTTCTTTTGTTGACGTTGATATTTATTGTGTGGGCCTTGTTAAATTGAGAGCTTCCTTTTGTTTTTTTTACTAAAACTACAGAGAAAACACGTCCAAAAAAAATCATAGGACAAGAGTACCGACAAGAAAACTCGATCATTAAAATAATTACAAGGAAACTCAATTTTTTTTGGGTGAAAGCCGGTAAGCAATTGTATTGATAAAAAGAAAGTACAAATTAAGTAGTTGTTGCATGAAATTAGACAATAAATGTCTTTGATAACATACTTTCAAATAAAATTAAAAATGCACAGAGGTATGTGTATCACGTGGATACAAATTTGATCATCATTGCTTGATTAGAGTGATAGGAGCCCAGTGATAATTTCCTCTGTGAGCATATCACAGCTGAGAAGGCACTGAATTGAAACCGGATCGAGAACTGAATCGACTAGATTAGGACAGTTACCCATCAGCCGAGAAGGCACTGAATTAAACCAGACTGGAAATTGAATCAACCGATCTATGACATACACCTCTAAGCAGAAAGAGAGGAAGAGAGGCAAAAGAAGAAGCAGAAAACAACATAAAACAACACACAAACATCAAACCTACTATATACAGATAGGAGACTACTCGCTCTTCCATCACTGAAGTGGAGAAGACACACACGACTGATATGTTACTTCAATCTGACACCCATCAAGAGAAGAATAGAAGCGGCAGAGGTGGCCACAATTTTTTTCTTTCCTAATCACCTCGAGTTGCCTTCCTTTTCTCATCGCTTTTTTTTATTTTTGGTTACCATTTTTTTTAACTCAATTATTAAATTAGATAAATAAGTGGTGCGGAAATCGAATTTGTGTATAATTTAGTGCGTCATACCAATCTGCTCACAGTCCCAAATTAGTGTGCAAATTAGTCTGATATTTGTGGTGTTTATTTAATTTAAAATAAACAATGGCAATGTGAAAATTTTGAAATATTGAGATAGTAACTATAATTTTTTTTTAAGGAAAACCACAAAGATTTAATTAAAAAGGACAAAACTAAGTTCATATCATGTGGGATGATAATACGAGAAAGATGGTACTCAATAGTGTCCTTTTAGTTTACTTTTTAAAAGAGCTCTTTAATAACACTAATTCAGAGGCATTAGCCGAATACTTTCTATCTCAAATAATTTTCTTGATAATTAGAGCCAGAATCTCGTTTTTTTTTTCGACTTCTCTGAATAATCATCTTGTGTTTTAATAAGCAGTTAAAACGTGCTATGAGATTTGTAGCAGCAAGATTTAAACTTCACAGACAAAATTGTTCACAGAATTAGTTAAATAAATTAACAAAATTTCTAATCTGAAAAATAACAAGACAAATTATTTGTTTAAAACCTAGAAAAACCATAGGTACGCGCAAATTATTTGTTTAAAATAACAAGACAAATTTCTATCATCTGATATCTCAAACTTTGCGTGACTTTATGAAAAATCCCAACCGTTTAAATTCGTTCTACACGAATCTCAAAGCACATATGATACTGATCCCTATGTCACCCCCGAATAGGCACCGAACACGTCGGTCACGCAAAAATTGAGATATCTCAGAAGATACACGCTCTAGTCTAGTCCCCAGTCCCCACCTGTCATTTATCAGGAATTATAAAATCCGGACATACAGAAATAGAAAGAGTGCCCCGTTTGTATCAAATATAGTAAGATCAGACTCATTGAGTCCGATTCATAGATTTTTTTATTTTAGAAAACCACATATAAAATTTGCAAAAAATAAAAAATTTATGGATCGGACTCTATGAATGCGATCCATAAAATGGTTGATTTTTTTTGTGGCACAAAACCCTCTGTATTTAAGGATACAAAAGGTTTTCTGCTGCAAAAAATAAATCAGAAAATTTATGGATTGGACTCCATGAGTGCGATCCATAAAATAGTTGATTTTTTGTGGCACAAAATCCTCTGTATTTAAGGATACAAAAGATTTTTTGCCGCAGAAAATCAATTAGAAAATTTATGAATCAGACTCAATGATTCAGATCCATAAAGTGGTTGATTTTTTGCGGCACAAAAACCTTTGTATCCGTAGAACATAATTGGTTACATAGAGTATTGTGCCGCAGAAAATCAACTCCTTTATGGATCGGAATCATTGAGTCCAATTCATAAATTTTTATTTTCCCCTCTACCACAGTTAAAAAAAAAAAATCTATAAATCAAATTTAATAAGTTAAATCTTACTATATTTGATACAAATGAGATATTTATGTACGTCCGAATTTTATAATTTCTATCGATATAAAATTTTCCATTTATCATGGTGGACTTTATGATAATGTCAGAGAAGCGAGTGACAGCGGTACAGGCACAATTTAACGAATTCGTATCCTCTGAGATACCTCAAACTTTGCGTGACTTTATGGATAATTCCAACCATTTAAATAAGTTTTGCACGAATCTCGAAGCACACATAATACTGACCCTCTACATCACCCCGAATAGGCACCAGACACGTCGGTCACGCAAAAGTTGAGATATATCAGAGGATACGTATTCCAATTTAACACTCATATGAAGGAGGAGGGGAGAAGGGGAGCTCGCGTCCCTAGGCGATTGGGGAGGCGATTTTGGCAAATCTGAAAAACCACAAAAAAACCTCAAAAAATCAAGAAAAATCCAAATCTCTGTTGTAGTTGTAGATCGAGAAGGAATACCTCGATCCATTCCTCTCTCTCGATTCCGTTCTCAGCCCCGTTCTTGTGCAAGATTAGAGACACGAAGAGACTCGATTACCACCATAGATTCCGATCTCCAATCCGTCTTCTCCTCCTCTCAAACTTCGAATTTCAGGTGACCGCTAGTAGGCAATTCAACAGGAGACTGAAGGAAAAACAAAAATCAACACAAAATGGCTAATCCGTTTGAGCCACTGGCGGATCTCAAACCATCTCTCTGCGCAATCTCACACGCTGTGGCAACTATAGTGGAGAAGATCCAGAGGCCATCTCAACAGCTGTACAAGCAGCCACCACTTCACCCAGTCAAATCGGAGGATCCAGTGAAAGTTTTCTGGAGGAAATCCAATTCTCAAGGTGAGCAACAGTGTAGACTTGTTCGAACTGAGATTGTGAGGTCTAAAATAGAGGAACTTAGGCGCTTATCTTCTCCCTCACAACCCTTCTGTTTCAGATGCGGCGATTGCGGGCATCGGGCATTAGATTGTTGTAATGCGGTCTTATGCTATGCTTGTAATAGGTTAGGTCATCGATCGTCGCAGTGCCGTGCGGTGATTGAGAGACCCCCGCACAGCCCACCAAAACTTGTTATGACAGAACAACCTCAGCCAAAAGCATTCATACCCCCTGACGTCGGAGCCGGGTCACAGCAGTCCATACCCATTTACTATGCGGTCTCAATCGTGGATTCAATCAAAAGGCTAGAGACGGAGTTAGCTGAGATTAAGCAAGAGTTGGCGCTGATGAAACAGAGAAGCACTGAACCAGATTACCAGGAACCTCACAAAGAATCTGGTATCGCTTTAACAGATCCTCCAACTGTTGAGATTTCTTGTGCAAGACCTGCTGATAAAGGTACGAATACGAACTGTCGGACAGTCCCTGCTCAGTGGGTAGAGGGGGATGTGAGTAAAGATGTAGTACCATTAACCCCAGTGGATCAGGGTTCTTGGTTAAGTCAGATTGCTAGAACCAACATCAAGAAAGCCCAATTGGGTTCCGTAGATTTGAACAGAGTGGCACTTCCTAGGGATACAAGAATCAAATTCCAACGGGATCAGAGTTCTTGGTTAAGTCCTATTGCTAGAACCAACATCAAGAAAGCCAACTCAGGTTCCACAGATATGCATCGAGTGGCACTTCCTAGGGAAACAAGCAAATTCAAACGAGCCGCATCAAAAGATAGAGAGAGCAGAGGTGTGAGGTTGAAGCCTGCGGAGATAGCAGCTATACACCTTGCGTTATTACTTGCCGTGGCTACATATAATACAAATTGCTTTACTGTTTGCCGTGTTTAGATGCGAGTAGTGCGAGAGATATACTAGAGGTGCATTCATTTGTGTAGTATAGTAGAGTTCTTTCTTGAATGGAGACATTAGGTAGAATTCTGTGTTTTTGACATAAGAGTTGGGTGACAAAGAGTTGTCTAATACAGAGGGTTTTTTTTTTCTTTTTTTCTCTTCTTTGTAAATTGTAATAATATTTGTTTCAGTCAATGAAACGGACATTTTTGCCTTTTTTCAAAAAAAAAAAAATTTAACACTCATATATGAAAAGAGAAGGATAATCTTGAAGGCTGGAAGCACAATAAATATAAAGTAATTGGGTCCCGCACAATCAGTAAACATTATCAGAATCAGACATTGATGAATTTTTTTTAGAAATCATAAATTAAAAAAAAAAGATTTTACCAAATCAATTTGATTGTTTTAGTTTTTACAAAAACCACAAGAACCTTGATACTATTTTGATCCAAAGTATTTTTTTTTTCTCGTACTGAATTGTCATTTCGGTCAGAGGTGTTTTCACAAGTTTTACCCCAATAGCTGCATTATTTTTTTCAAAATATGTTAAAATGGCTCGGATTGAAATGACAATTCAGTCTAAAAAAAATACTTCGGACAGAAATGACATCCTAGTTTTATTGGTTTTTATAAAAAATAAAGTAATTAAGTTGGTTTGATAATTTATTTATTTATTTATAATTTCTAAAAAAAATCGACATTGATTCGTTAAAACTCCAATTCAACAGTTTACTAGTTAACTCGGTGAAATTCTCATAGTACCATTGTTTTCTCCAATCTACACACTAATTTGATTATTTTTTCTGATGAGAATTTTATTCTTCAATTCGATTGTGAGAATTTTAACATTTTATTGAGACATGCAGATACCTTAATATTGATGAGTCACATTGGTGTCACATTGGTGGTTTTTTAACTACGAATATTAATTTATTGATGAGTCACATTGGTGTCATATGACACTAACTTCAAAATTGATTGAATAGACTTTAGACGACTAATTCAAACCATTTAAACCGATTTACTTTATGAGCGATGCGTTTACATGTAATTTTTTTATATTTTCAAGTTATTTTAGTATCAAAACAAGCGGTAAAAATATTAAAAAATAAATGTATTAAATTTAACTTAAAAACTCACACATTTGACCGGTTGACTTGATACTAAATAAATTCGTAAAATTGTAAATTTTGCACTAAACGTATAACTAATGAAGTTGATCATTTTGAACGGTTTGGATTCAACGTTTGAAGTCGATTCAATAAGTTTTGAAATTAGTATTACATAGACTGAAATGACACTGATATTATAATAACCAGACTCTTTATTAATACAACAACTCATTGGAATAACATGGTTGTCACCCGTTACATGCGTTAATTATTGTGAAGTACATAGGAGAGAAGTTTTAACCTTTATTATTTGCACATGATGTTGCTTTTTCTTGTGTAGGGCCTATGAAATTGAGACTTGAGAGCTTTCTCTTGTTGATGTTGATTTTTCTTGTGGAATGTAAGCAACAAAAAAAAAAAATCTTGTGGAATGTGGGCCCTATTAAATTGAGAGCTTTCTTTTGTTTTTTTGCTAAAACTAGATAGAAAACACGTCCAAGAAAAATTACATGACAAGAGTACCGACAAGAAAACTCAATCATTAAAATAATTACAAGGATTAGATCGGTTCTCACGAGTATACCTATTTATTTAATGACTTCATTTTTACTTTCTAAGTAGATTATTTAGAATTGAGCAAATGTGTCAAAATTTTTTGTGGAGAAAAATGCAAGGGCAGCGGGGTTCACCTTATCAATTGAGAAGTATTATGCTTTTTTAGGTCTTATGGTGGACTGAGTATTCCAAACCTAACTTTGAGAAATATAGCATTGCTTTTAAGGTGGTGGTGAAAAGTCTATTGTGAAAAGGACAATTTTTGGACTGCAATTGTGTCGGTTGTGAGAGGACTAAGTCATTCTTCTGGGGGTCTTGCGTTATGGAGGGCAAACGGATCATTTTTTTGGAATCAATTAGTAAAAATAAAACCATTGTTTCACTTTTGTGCTTGATGGGAGGTGGGTGATAGAAGGTCAGTATCTTTTTGCTTTGATTTATGGAATGAGCCGCCAATCAGAGCAATAAAAAATGATGGATCGTGACCTTCACTTCAATCAATCTCATTACGTGATATGATCACGCGATGGCCTAGAGTATTCCCATTTCCAAACCATGAAATACCAGAATTCACTAATCAAGTGGATCGACTAATATGGTGCTGGAGCCGAGATGGTATATATTCTTCTAACTCAGTATACAAGGTTATGGCAATAGGTGGATTGCTTAGATGGAGATACATGGAGATTTGGTGCAGCTATGCACCTCCCAAGGTTAAATTCTTTACTTTTTTATGCCTCCATAAAAAATTATTAACCCATGATACCATGAGTACAAGAGAAATGAACTGTCAATTGGAGTGTGCAGTATGTCAAGATTATCCCCTAGAAACGGCGTTCCATATTCTATTCCAGTGCAGGTAAGCATCCAGTGTTTGGAGTTGTATGGGACTACTCATTTCTCATGCTGATTCATTGGATGATACATGAGATAAATCATGGGTTGCATATAAAAGGGTGGTGAAAGAGGGGAAGAGGATTTGGATAACAAGGGTTATGGCGGTGTTGTGGAATATTTGGAAACAAAGGAATGATATCATATTCAGAGGGAAGAAGGTGCATCCAGTGGTACTTACAGTTAGAATTCAAGCAGAGATGGAATAGTGGTTAGCTAGTTGTAAGTGAGGTCGGGATGTAGTGGGCTCTGTTGTGTAGGCTACTGAGGTTTTTTTCTTTCTGTAGGAGATGGTGCTTTGATGTATTAAGCAAATATAATTGTAATTTGGTAGCTGTTACCAAAGTTTCAAAAAAAAAAAAAAAAAAATAATTACAAGGAAACTCAATTATTATATTAGAGAAATAAGTGGTGCGCAAATCGAATTTGTGCATAATTTAGTGCGTCATACCAATCTGTGCACGCTCCCAAATTAGTGCACAAATTAGTCTGATGTTTATGATGTTTATTTAATTTTAAAAAAATAATGGCAATGCCAAAAATTTGAAATATTGAGACAGTAACTGTAATTTTTTTTATGAAAAAAATTAAAATAAAATAAAATAAAACTAAGTTCATGATATGATAATAATACGAGAAAGATGCTACTCGATAGTGTCCTTTTATTTTACTTTTTAAAACTGGCTAAAATTTTCTAAAGAGCCCTTTAATAACACTCAGAGCCATTAGCCGAATACTTTTCTATCTCAAATAATTTTGTTGATAATTTGAGTCAGAATCTCGTATTTTTTTTACTTTTCTAAATAATCATCCTGTGTTTTAATAAGATTTAAACTTCACAGACAAAATTGTTCACCGAATTAGTTAAATAAATTAACAAATATCTGAAAAATAACAAAACAAAATATTTGTTTAAAAAACCATAGCAAGGACCCACGACCCATATTCATTGGACCGCACAGTACATTAGTAAATGGGGGCACACGTGCGCTGTGTATGAATTCACATCCTCTCTAATACCTGATAAGGGAATCTTTTACAATTACTAGATCTGAACCGTTCTTTTTAACTTGACACGAATCTCAAAGCCCAAAAATACTGCCACTATTGAGGTCGGCCTTTCTGTTCTATAGTGGAAGTAATTGGGTCCCGCACAATCAGTAAACATTTTCAGAATCAGACACTGATGATTTTTTTTAAGAAATCATAAATAAATAAATAAATAAAAGATTTTACTAAACTAATTTGATTGTTTTGATTTTTACAAAAATCACGAGAACGGAGATGCTATTTTGGTCCAAAGTGTTTTTTTTTTCTCGTATCGAATTGTCATTTTGGTCTGAGGTGTTTTCACAGGTTTTACTCCAACATCTGCATCATTTTTTTTTGAAATATGTGAAAATGGCTCGGACCAAAATGAAAATTTGGTCCGAAATAACATCTCAGTTCTTGTGATTTTTACAAAAACCAAAATAATCAAGTTGATTTGGTAATTTTTTTTTATTTATGATTTCTAAAAAGATTTCGACATTGATTCGTTAAAACTCCAATTCAACGGTTTACTAGTTAACTCAGTGATTCAACCGGTTCAATCATTGATTTCTTAAAACATATATAACTCATATCAAAAGTCAAACTGGTTATATACTTTTTACATCTTCTAATAGAAAATAATGAAAGTACCCATCAGGTAAAATAAAACATGTAATTCTTACAAACTCTAACAAAGAGTGTCATATTAAAAAAGCATAGAGAAAATAGAAAAATAATAACATATAAATATTTTGATTATCTAGTACACTTGACAGTTGACGTATAATATATCGCAAAGTAGTCTCACACATTTATAGTAGCCTTAATACGAAATAAAAATTTAATATTTCTAATAGCGAAAAAAATTAACCAACAATAAATTAAAATGCTAAAATTTCGAAATCTAATAGTAATTAAAATATCAGTTGGTAATTGAAAACATCATGATATATATTATTGTTAGAATTTTCATGTCTTAGATCCTCTCCTAATGTTTTTCTACCGATTTTTTTATATATATCCAAAAATTAAATCAAATTACAAAAAATAACCGAAGCACTGTTGAATTTCGATTATTACCCAATCCGGTTATCCAATAACCGGATTTGATAGAAATGTCCGGTTACCCACTCCCCGGACTCAAAATGCACAAATCCGGTTAATGGTTAACCGGATTTGTGCATTTTGCCTTTTTTTGTATTAAAATATTAGAAATATTGAATATATTTCTTTAAAAATAGATAGAATACAATATAATTTGATTTATTAGAAAGACTGCAACAAATAACCCGGATCAATATTTTTCAGATCGGATTTTTCGCGGCTGTAAGAAAAATTAATATATTTCTTTATGTGTTATTGGAAAAAAATAAAAATAATTAGATTCTGAGTTATTGATCCCGGTTCAAAAGTCACTTCTAGGTAATCCAGAAAATATTGCGACCTTTCTAGTACATTTAATTTATAAAAAGTTGTATCTATTTTGAGAATTCTTTTTGAAAAACAATAATTAAATAAATTAAAGTTTTTGATTTTTTTCAAAAATAGATACAACTTTTTAATAATTAAATGTACTAGAAGGATCACAATATTTTCTGAATTACCTAGAAGTAACTTTTGAACCGGGATCAATAACTCAGAATCTAATTATTTTTATTTTTTCCAATAACAGATAAAGAAATATATTAATTTTTCTTACAGCCGCGAAAAATCCGATCTGAAAAATATTGATCCGGGTTATTTGTTGCAGTCTTTCTAATAAATCAAATTATATTGTATTCTATCTATTTTCAAAGAGATATATTCAATATTTCTAATATTTTAATACAAAAAAAAATTCTGTTTTCAAAAAAAAGAAAAAGAAAAAAGAAAAGGCAAAATGCACAAATCCGGTTAACCATTAACCGGATTTGTGCATTTTGAGTCCGGGGAGTGGGTAACTGGACATTTCTATCAAATCCGGTTATTGGATAACCGGATTGGGTAATAATCGAAATTCAATGGTGCTTCGGTTATTTTTTGTAATTTGATTTAATTTTTGGATATATATAAAAAAATCGGGTTTTTCTAGCCTCGACACTTTATTTCCTTGCTTTTGGACTCTTTCTCTGACTAAATAATTCACACGAAGATCTAAGGAGTGATGCAATTTTGAAGAATTAAAAATGCCGAATGATTACAGATTAGAGCCATTAAACATTTTTTATTTTTAGAAATTAAAAAAACAATTTGTCATAGTGCACTCCTGAATTGAATCAGTAGTCTCCTCAAGTGTCAAAATGATTGAGTTTTTGAATCAAATAATTAATTTGTTCACCCCTTTCTTTGATTTTGGATGTCACCAGTCATGTAAAGGCGTGACAGAGAGCAGACCAAAACATTGATTCGGTTACACTCTATTTGGACCGAATAAATAGTTCAATCTTTATTACTTTTGGAAAAAAAGAACATCGACAAATTAATTCTTTCATTTGTAAAACAAAAATTGGCCATTAAATCATTAAACGTACTACATAGCAGTGTAGTAATATTCGGTTGCAATCCGAATAGAAAATCTATATTCGGTCCGAATATGCGGTTTAGAATATATTAAAAGTGTTAAAAATACCAGTTTAAAGTATATTAATAGTGGTAATAACACCAGTTTAGAGTATATTAACAGTGGTTTATAACACATATTACCAAAATATTTGTTTATATATATATACGAATTATCGTTTAAAATCTACGTATAAAAATTCGTATATACAGTTGCATACTGCACACTGCTTTTCTCATGCTGTACATAAATCGAATATTAAAGGGAAAACACTGCTATTAGTGCTATATGGTGGGATGTATATTATTTTGTTGCGACAGAATTAATCATGCATTCTGCAAATTGCAGTTGCCGAGGCAAGATAACCGCTAGCTGAAGGATACTGGCGTAATTGCACAACCCTAAATTCAAATCCCCCACTTCTGGAGTGCGTAACCTCTGAGATATCTCTTATTTTGCGTGACCGACGTGTTCGGTGCCTATTCGGGGACAGCGCGGGGGCCAGTATTATTTGAGACTTAAGATTCGTGCATAACGTCTTTTAACGGTTGTGATATTCCAAATGTCACGCAGAATATGAGATATCTCAGAGGATGCGAATTCCCGCTTCTGTCCTTTAATAAAAAATAATTTATTGCTTTTTTTCGCTATTTGTACCCCCTTTGTTCCCTTCCTTATACAAACATCACGTTCCAACCGTCCGCCGCCTCTATCTGGGCTCTCAACACTTGAAATTTCGAGCGTGAATATATCGACCCCACCGTTTCTAAGATTTCTCCCATTTCCTTCCTAGTTTACCGTTTTCCCCAGCCCCGCTCCTCTCCCTCCCTCTCTCTCTCTCTCTCTCTCTCTGATTATCTCGCAAATCGATTTCCAGCGAGGGAGCTCGCCTGTTATGGAGAAGCTTGGTCTGATCGATGTTTCATTAGAGGACGATTTCCTCGTATCTCCTGGAAACGAGGGTTTCGTTGGTAAATTTTTCTTGATTTTCTTCTTGGTTTTTTCCTAGATCCTTTTAGACCTTCTAGATATTTTGTAAAGGATAGTTCTCCAATCGTTAAGGTACGGTTCGATTTCTAAAAGCTGTTTGTACCGATTATAATCCGGTCTATTGGTACCGTACCCAAATTGTGTAGAGTCGTCTTAATTTTGGGATCAATTTTTGGTGAAATTATAGGGTAAAAATAATTTTACACTTTTGGTACAGCAAAGCTTGTTTGCTACTAAATTACTAATTCCGTTCCCACTGGTTAACCCTTCTGGAGAGAGAAGCCTGATTAGATTAAATATAAACAAAATGTTTGATGTCTCAATGAGATAGAAGGGGTCTATCTTTCAAAATTGATACAGTGGTTTTGCAACAGATCAATTTGTTGGGTTTACCATGTAATTTGTACATTTACTTGTTGCCTTCTAGAACAGGATTTAACCTGTCTTTAGCATCTGCTGTTTAACTCGTATCCTGTGTCCCATGGTTCTTATCCTTTGCACAAATGCATCTAAAATTTTACAGCATAAGGATTGTCTTTGGCACTGACACCCTTTAAAACATTTATCCCTTTGTTTTGGCACAGAATTGTTTGATTTCTATTAGATATGGAGATCAGAAATGTTGTCTCGGCGAGATCTCTCTCACCTGAAACAAGTATAACATAATTTATTTGGTTGTTTTGGATATTAGAAGAAGGTGCTTATTTAATACACCTCTTAGTTATAGATCAACCATCAAATAGGATCCTTTATTCCTAAACTTACATAAGCACAAGTTCCTCTTTGTAATTTCATTATTTCAATGCCTATTTATAATCTTCTCATTAAAAAAAATGTTTCATGTATACTTTGCAAACTTCTCCTTTAAGCTATTCAAAAGTTACATAAGCACAACGCACTAATAAAATCTTACTTTCAGATCCTACAGCCATGATTGAACAGCCTGAATGCTCCCAGCAGTTGGGGAGTGCTACTAAAGAAGAAGAGGCGAGGAAGAAAATTACTAGCTTAAATGAAGAAATCCCTGAGCTTTGTCAATCTCCACAGCGTAAGAGTTCAAAGTCTGGCATCAACCTGCGCAAGAGCTTGGCATGGGACAGTGCTTTCTTTACATGTGAAGGTACAACAGACAGTACCGTTTTTTTGGGGGGGGCTTCTTTTGTTGTCGTGTTTATTTTGGATTTAGGGAAAAAATGGTGCGTAAAGGAAGGCTTGTTTTAGACCTTACTTTCAATTTATTATGCCCAGTAAAATGTACAAACCAGTTTCTTTGAAATTTTTACAAAGCACCAAAAATCTAATTATTGCCATGTTCTACACCAGTACTGTGTTAATACTGGTCTCAAGTGGTGCACTACCAATAACTGGTAAAGGCGGTAGAATTTACTGTTGGACAGGTACTTGAGTTTGTTACCGTATCAACCATCTGGTGATGTGATCCTGAGGTAATAAATATTGTTGTTGCCAGTTTCTACTGAGACAAATTTTTTTTTTTTTTAAACTTTTGTCCAATCACAGACATGAAAAAGAAATTTGTAAATTTTATATCAATTATTTCCAAATAGGTGTTCTTAATACAGAGGAGTTGGCAACAATAAATACTACTTGCAGCCAAAACGAGAAACCGTCTTTGGCTGGCATTCCAGAAGAGGTTAGAACATCAGGTGAGTCAACTACTACCTTGGATACTGACAACTGGACTCTTGAAAGTCTCGAATCAGAATTATTCGACAATGTAAGGGCCTCTATACAAAAGTCCCTTGGCTTTTCTGAGAAGGACCCCAGCCCAACCAGTGGCAGTTCGGAGAAGAACAGAAAGAAGGCGGGATCCAATCCATCTCGCTTAGGCTGTAAGTCGTGTTGATAGATTACATATTAAATGTTCTGTACTTTTTGCCCATCTTTGTTTATCTTTTGGTATTTATTGTGCAGAACCCAAATTCTTACATGTGAATAACTCTAGGCATCTTTAGGTATTATGAAAATAACATTGTACAACAGCAAACAAGGTTTACTCAAAACCAAAATGAAACAAGTTTCTTTATTGTGTTAACTCATATATATCTTCTAAATGAAGCAAGCTCTGTCGATTACGTGCAAGCTTGACAGCATGTGGAGATGCCTAATTCGTTGCCACATAGACTAGTTGTTGGGTGCCATTCAAACTTAAATCTTGAAAATGTTGGGCTTCGCCATTTGCAAAAATAATATTTTACTAGAAAGGATTATCTTTGATTACTCTTTTTTCTAATTCCATTTGCTTTATGTTATCAGCCAAGGAGAAGGTTGCAAGAGCATCTCAGAATAAGGTATGGAAGACATGAATGCAGTCCTGTTTTTGTTTTGTTTGTTATGTGTTAATATTTTTCTGTTTATTGATTATTTGTTTGCAAATATTTTTAGATGAAGGGACCAACAGGAGATAAAAAGACTGCGTGTTTGCCCCCCAAACAGCCCCAGAACAGTTGGAAGAGAGCTTCACTTGATTCAAAAATCATGGTATGTAGTATGTATTTAAGTACTCGAGAGGATATTCTTGAGAATTTCCTGTTATTTTGTAATTAAACCAGTAGATACAGGCCTCTCTTTTTTTGCCAAAGTATTACTGCATATTACAATTATAAACAAAAGTACAGTTGATATCATAAATTATCTAAGAACCCTGTAATTATTCAAGATAAACTTCTTCTTTATGTCTAAGTTGGAAATACATATCCTGAATATCTTCAGAGTTCAGACAATTTTTCGCATAACTCAGTATTGGATTGCTTCTCCACCTCCATACTAAATGTCATTAAAATGGCAAATATATACGGACAAAGTATCTGGGGTAGAAACATATAAAGACCTGATGATGAATGGATTTTGTATATAAGAAAACCATTGATTTCTGTTATCTTTCATGCAATGCTTGATTTTGATTGGATAATTTTTGTGATTTCTTATGCAAAAAGGCTGTTGATGGTGGTGGTGTACAATCAAAGACAGCATCTGCAAATGCACCAAGAATGTTACCAAAACCCACTCTTCCTAGAACCCTAACTAAGACAACTGCGCCTCCAGTCAGTATCCAGAAACGAAGTAGCACAGGTTTGTTCTTTTCTTGTTGGAAATATTCTTCAAAAATCCATTCTGTGCCAAGAATTTGCATGTAGTAAACTTTGAGATCAACTTTAGTTGTCAGAATCATGCCGAAGACATTGCATTACATTTTGTACAAGTGTGTATTGTTAGCACAATTATCCTTTACCTGAAGAGATCTGCAGTTTTCCTTTTTTTAAGGCATGTTAATTACCTATGGTTAATTACAGACCACATGCCTGTCTACTGCAACTAATTATTCAGAGCTGTATTTGGGTTTATGATTTTTTGCAGGAAGTGCGCTTACCAGAAAACCGGTTTCTCAGTCATCTCAAGCCCCGAGCATCTCTATTTCTCGTTCCATGACAGGCCCACCAAGGTGTGCCCCAAGTGCCTCTTCTGGCACAAGTAAAAAGACGCCATCAGTTGTGGTTTCTAAGTCATCTCAAGCCCCAGGCATCTCTGTTTCTCGTTCTATGATGGGCCCACCAAGGTGTGCCCCAAGTGCCTCTTCTGGCACAAGTAAAAAGACGCCGTCAGTTGCCTCCCCAAACCCTAAAGTCAAATCCCCCATATGTACTACAAATAAACGAGTTGCAGCCACCAGGACCCCGACACAGGCATCAACCAAAAGCAAAATTGGGAAAAGCAAACCAAACCTGTTACAGCTACCAAGCATCTCTCCGAGAAGTTCAATTGACAGCATAAGATCAACCAACACAACTGACAGTGTCGACCGCGGATCTCCAGTCTCCTTATCGGGATTGAATTTGGCAAAGGACCTTGCACATGGTAGTCTTTCTAGAAGCAACAGTAGCTCTAGCATTGCTTCTCAAGAGAGAAGTTTCAAGCCGTCTGGGCTTAGAATGCCATCAATCAAGCTTGGTTACTTTGACGGAGTAAATTTCCTTCCTAAACACAATTATATTGAACAGTGAATTTTTCCATTGATTGTCTAACTTCAAGTTTATGGTATTTCAGGGGAAACCTTTAGTAAATACACCTAGTTTGCAGAAGAACGAGTTCTTTGCCGCCCCGCAAATTAATGCAACCAATACAAACACAGCAAAACCTGCATCGAGCACCGTCATAGAAGATCCTGGTGTAACTTCTCAGAGAAAGAATTGTGTTGAGAAGGAGAACATGACCCCTATGAACCCAAGTGAGAGCAGCAAGATAGAAGTAAATTTGCTAGAAGAGAAGATATCTTCTCTTTCTCTTTCGCAAGTATGAAAGAGAACCAAACTTGTTGGTTGCTGGAGTTATTATATTTGTGATGCTTTTTTTGCTAGTTTAAAGATGTACAAGTCTAGGTAAATATTGGCGGGAGATAAATCTAGGTTGGGTATTAGGAAGTTGCGTTGATTCAAAATTTCTTTGTTCAAAAGATTGAACCCAAAATCTGCAAGTTTAGATTGTATTAGAGTGAGTCTGAAAAAGTAATAATTGCTCCGCTGTTATCAAACCGAACTAGATAGTAGGGCCCACCTTTCAGTCGGATAGTTTAGATTGCATGAGACGTATGTATCGTTAATTTGTTAACGTGGTGCGAATAGTTCTTGTCGGTTCGGTTTTAGCATGAATAGTTCTTGATTCATTTTTAAGATGAGTGGTTTTTGTTTCAGTTTATGATGAACAGTTACCGGTTCACAATTTGGAGCAGCATTATTTCAAATTGGTCAACTGAAATATAGGCAGTGTTCGGGATAAGAGGGTGAGGCTTAAATATTTAAGCTCTACTAAGGAATACATGTTCAGCAAATACAAAGGATTAAGAATATAAGCTTAAGTGTGAATAAAAAATTATTATAGTATTACAAAAGAAGTGAAATATATTGTCCATCATATGATTGTTACATAAGAAGACAATTAATTCTGTTTTTTTCAATGTAATTCCAATCCACAAATAGAATAATACTAATTAATCAAAGAAGTATATTACTGTACCAGCACATATTCAATGGAAATTTTCATTAATTTTGTAATCAGAAAAAATGGGCATTGATGTTGTACCACTGGCACAGTAACAGTACCTATTCATCAACATTTTTAACAAGTATATATAACGGTCACATAAGAGAGTAAATTAACTGAATTTAAATGTTCGACACAATTACAAATAATTAGTGTTCGACTCATATTACACTGGAATTGAAAAACAAAATCACCAAGTATGATATTAGGACACAAGTCCTTAGAAGGCCCTAAAGAGATCCGTGTTCTAAGGAAGGGAAAAGCTGAACTTAAAGATTTGAGTTTAAGAAAGGCTAAAGAAAAGCTCTTAAGTCTGTCTAAGACACATCTGTTCGACCTGTTTAAGATCTTAAGAAAAGCAAATGAGATTAAATCCATCCTACCGAACATCTATTATAGAGTCCGGCTAGTATGACATTGGTGTCATATGACACCGACTACAAAATTGATTGGATAGACTTCAAATGACTAATTCAAACCGATTTACTTTATGAGCGATACGTTTACATGCAAAAAATTTATATTTTCAAGTTATTTTAATATCAAATCAAGCAGTCAAAAATGTTGAAAAATAAATGTATTAAAATTAACTTAAAAACTCACATATTTGATCGCTTGACTTAATACTAAATAAATTTGAAAAATTATAGATTTTGCATGTAATGCACAATTAATGAAATATATGGGTTTGAATGGTTCTGATCCACCGTTTGAAGCCAATTCGATAGGTTTTAGAGTTGGTGTTATATTGACTAAAATAACATTGATGTCATAATAGCCAGACTCAGTATTATAGGCTTGCATATAAAAGAATTGTGTCTCTGACATCATCATATCTTGTCTTTAAATGGTGAATATTTTTTTCGGCCTTAAACGAGCAAGAATATTGATTAGGTGCACGTTACCGGTGAAGAACAAAGAGTACTTCAGGGGCCAACTCGAGGATCAAATTAATACTTTTCTTTGAAAGCATTCTTACCAAAATAATTAAATTTTGCAACTTCACTTTCGGATGACAAATACCAGCGGTTCATCTTGATTTACATATTGGATGCATTCATATCAAAATAATTAGAACTCACACATATTCAATTTTAAAAAATAATATCTAAAAAATATTGGAATGTAACAAGATTTTTATTAAAAAAAATAATTAACTAAAATCTGTTGGCCTTTGGAGGCCTCAACTTGTCTGTTTGATTAGATTTGCAAAACATATATAATTGCATTTTACAGTTTTCCTTCTTGAGACAATGTGTATGTTCATGACAACTGAAGATTTAATAAATACACATCGAGAATGAATTAATGAACTACAATATAATATCGAGGATGTAGTCATGAAGCATAAGATATTGAATAGCAAAAACATTAACTCAAGATTAAGGACAATCAATATGTAAAATTGGTAAAATAAGCTTGAGACTGACCTAACTGAGGCTTACCATTGCAACGGTCCAGGAACCGTTGCAATGGAATAAATAAATTCACAGAATGTGCTGCGCTGGTATAAATCGATCAGAACCGGCACTGAACGGTTGGCAAGTCAGAGACTTATGTTATGGGGACCGTTATAACGGTCCTCTACTGTTGCAATCCAAACCAGTTCAAATTACCCTACCGTTGTAACGGTCCCTGAACCGTTGCAATGGTCACTACCAGATACTTCCTTTTTATCAACTCTCTATAAATAGAAGTTATACCAAGGTTTGGATTGACACTCTAGCCGCCTCCAACTTCAATATTTCATATTTTCAAATCTAAAAAAAACCGTTGTTGCTTGTGCACTTAAACTTCAATACTCACAATCAATCTCAAGTTTATTCAATCAATTCAACAACTCCTAGAGTGATCCTACGTGATCAAATCAATTACTACTTCGAGCCTTGTGCTCACCTTGCAATCGTTGAGTCCTCGCGAATCGGATTGTCTTTCTTTGAACCTTTAGTGCTCGTGTTCGGGCCGTGTGACTTTCCAGAAGATTGTAAGGGCTCACCGGTTCCACCTTGTAATCATTTCTTATTAGGTAAAGAAATGCGCACCATCTCGAAGGTCGTGGACCCCGGAGACATAGGCATTAGTGCCGAACTTCATAAACAACTCTCGTGTCAAGTGCCTTTAAACTCTACTATTTACTTTATTTATTTTATATTTTAATTTAGAACAAAGTTATTCTAAGTTTCGTCAAGAATAACTTTACGACACACTAGAACTTTATAATTTAAATTAAAAATTTAAAAATGTCTTATTCACCCCCAACAAAATTAACTTTAATTTTTCTGATTTTGTTTATCTTGCACAAAACGATATCTAAAAAAAAATGACGTATTGGGCTATTGGCACCCAACTTGTGTCGGCAATTGTGGTCACCAATTTCATAAGTTGTCGAGATAAAAAATATAATTATAGATGTATTATTTATTGCTACATATGTTGGATATAAAAATATGATATTCCTTCTAAAAACTTTTGGTCGCCAATAAAAAGAGATAAAAGTGAACTGAGAAATTTCAAATCACTCGAAAAAGAACTAACGAAATTTTAGAATCAGATCAAATGCTTTTTTTGTAGGAGGTCGCAGACCAAATATTCTATATATGGGAGGTTACATGTTCAAAATTCGAAGATAATTCTTTATAGATATAAATAATAGCTTGACCTTCAATCTTCAATCAGTTCTTAAAACTAGTATCTAAAAATTGTTAGGATGTAAACAATACATGATAGTCTACCAAGAATACTACTTGTCCCTCGTATCTCTATACGAGCTATAGCATCACTGGGCCCCTTGGTAGAGTTAGATTATCTGCATGCAGTATAATTACAAGAGTAATTATATTTGATAATCTACTCAAGATCAAGAAAAGATACAGTTAACAAGGATGACACATATCTACCTTAAAACTGATCTGATAGCTATGAGACAGAAGAACTGACACAAGTAAATTGTTTACTGGATCGTGATATTGTACAGTACAGCATCATCTGTGTAATTGGATGGTCATGATGTGTTGCCAGACGCCACCCATGACTAACAGAAGTTAAAACAGTTTTAACTCTGTTTACCAACATAACACAGATCCTATTGGGTCACACCATATAGGAGCTACTCGGAGAATCTTACTGATTAATTATAAATTGATTATAATTAATATTAAGATGGTTATAATTAATTATACGTGATATAATTAAATTATAAATGTCATTTAGAATGACAAGCAGAAACAACGGTTAATTTATAAACGTACACGTTACGTTGTATAAAAGTTACCGAACAACAACCGAAAAGAAATATAATTGTATATGACAATTATATATATTTGATTTGGATTTTAATTTGTTAATTATGGATTTGAATTATGGGTTTAAAAGCCCAAAATAATCAAAGCCTTAATTAAAATTAAAGGCCCAAAGTCAAAGCCCAAAATCAAAGCCTTTTACTATTCATGCCTTAATGGGCCAAGGGCAAAATGGTCATTTCACACCTATGCCACCTTGCATGACACCTTAGGGGTGTAGAAACATGGAGAAGAGTGTGGAAGGGTGTGAAAGGGGTATTTTGGTCTTTTCACATATTAAAGGATGAGGTGTCAAGGGCTTTTGGTAAATAGATTTGTTTTGAGGGGTATTTTGGTCTTTTGCGAACCTCCTCAAAACACTATAAATAGAGGGGTGAGGGTAGAGAGAAAATTTGCTAATTCACATGTTAATCTGATTACTTTGTTAATCGGTTTTTCTCTCTTCCCTGATTTCGGTTATTACGAGATTCGGAAAAATATATTTTTGCAAACTCTGCGGTATTTCGTGTTTTGCTTTTTAAGTGAAACTGAATAACTTGGAGTCTTAAATATATTTAATCTGTCCCTATTTCGGTGAATAGTGTTTCTGCAGAATTCTGCGGTTTACGGTATTTCTGGCAGAAGAAGTAAATCGCTCTCCGGTTAGTCCTGGTGGATAACCAATAGAGGTATCACACGTGTGATACTGCGAGTCGATTCCATCCCTGGTGAGGCTCTACTCGCTCGGTCTGCATTCCAACTGAGATTTGGAATCAAGGTATAAATTGTTATATTAATCTATTTAATTTGTAAATAGATTTAATGCTTTAGGAAATCAATTATGGAGTAGATCTGTAAATAGGATTAAACGAATCTTCTTGATTCATTTAATCCGTAGCTTAAGTTAGATGTAAAAATTTTTGTTTTACTCTTTCCGTAGCTTAAGCTAATTAAATGGGTTTGAACCGTTCCTCGAAACCCAACAGTGGTATCAGAGCGCAAGGCTCTCCCGCTGATTGATTTTCTAAAGTTATAACTTATGCAAATAAGGTGCATATACCGCGTATTGGTTTAAATTCTTACATTTGCAGCACAAGTCCAAAACCGATTAGAAATGAGATTTTCTTGGTTCGGTTTTACCGACTAAGAAAGTTAAATTAGATTTAAGCTTTCTTTATGCTTTCTTATGAAATGTAAATGTTTACATTTCTTGGATCGGTTTTCCGACCGAGAAAGATAAAATAGGATTTTATGCTTTCTTTATGTTTTCGTTTTTCAAAACTTTTGATTGCGTTAAAGTTCATCGAAGAATGTGATGAAGCAATAAAGTACCTTAGTAAGAGCTGTCATTTCCACACCGTAAAAGAGATGGTTCTATCTAGGAAAGATTGAGTCTAAGCGGTCCTCGTGACCCCGATCTTTCCTGGGAGCCCCTTTTACACGTCCTAATGGCTGGCCGAAAAGGAACTTTGTCACGTTACCAAATTGCTTTAACGCTTTTGAAATGGCAAAATTTAGTGTAAATCTTTCGCCTTTTCGAAAACCTTCGGAAAAATAAAGTTCATCGAAGAATGTGATGAAGCAATAAAGTACCTTAGTAAGAACTGTCATTTCCACACCGTAAAAGAGATGGTTCTGTCTAGGAAAGATTGAGTCTAAGCGGTCCTCGTGACCCCAATCTTTCCTGGGGGGCCCTTTTACATGTCCTAATGACTGGCCCAAAAGGAACTTTGTCATGTTACCAAATTGCTTTATGGACCGAAAAGAATATCTGTTTTAAAAACATGTAAACTGTTTATATGCTTTAAACGGTATAGAATAAAGAACTGAGCATAGCTGCAAAATAAAGAATTAGGAACTGATAAATAAATATACCTGACTTGGTCCCGTATATAAGTAAATTAGATTTACTGCTTTGATATGAATTGAATAAATTAGATTTATTGCTTTCAAAGGAACCGTGAAAGAACGTGATGTCAAAGAAAGATTTGTGAAGGAACTCACCGTTGTCTTTCTGGCAGACGACTTTCACGTGTCCGTAAGAATGTCCAAAGTCAGTTGCAAGAACTGACTGCTTAACAAAAGCTAAGCGTATCAAAGAGGTACTGATAAGAACAAAAACTAATGGAGATCACATTTCGTATTCAAGACTTCCTTTCCACGACTGCTTAATGAAGCATATGAAAGAGGTCGTTATAAAGATACGAATAAAATCACATTTAGTCATTCTTACATATGCTGAGAAAAGAAAGTAATGGGGATCATATTCGATATTTTAGACTTCCTTTCCACGACTACTTAATGAAGCATATGAAAGAGGTCGCTATAAAAATATGAATAGAATCACATTAGTCGTTCTTTCTGACATAAGCTAAGAAAAGAAATGGAGATCACATTCGGTATTCAAGACTTCCTTTCTATAATTGCTTAATGAAGCATATGAAAGAAGTCGCTATAAAGATACGAATAGAATCACATTAGTCGTTCTTTTTCACATACCCCTTTGGAGATTGCTGGCACTGTTAAGCATAAACACCAACCCATTAAATATTAAGTAGTATGCCCTTCCTACTCTATCCTCCTCAAACCATTGTTCATTGGTTGATGATTAAACTACTCAGTAGACATCGCCTTTTACCTTTGGTGGTCGAGGGTTATGTCCGACATATCAAACCAAATAGAGTGAGGTTACTTACCAATGATTTCCAAAACAGTTTTGGGCTTGGGGCAAAGTTTTCGTTAAATACACGTGATGTTTTAACGAAACCAAGAATCGCAAAGAGATGTGATTAGCATGTTTGCTTACCTAAGATAACTGATAGCCATGATATGCATACACTGCCTTGGTTATTAGTGAAAATAGGGATCTTGGTCCTACTGCAAAACGGGAATAGAACAAATTTGTAGTGGGAGTTTTATCATTAGAATAAAACATTACATGAACAAAGCTAAAATCTTTACTTTTAACGTTGTAGTAATATGGCTAAAGAAACGTCCTTCTCTCTATGCTCCCTGCTCGAAAAACAAACACGTGAGAAAAGGGAATATATCCGAAGTACACCGGTCCCTGCTAAAATAGTAGAGAGCAGCTCTGTCAGTACTCACACGCTTCGTATGACAAGCGATGATGAGAAACTGGAAAAACTTAATTGTCCGTGGAGCCACGAGTTGGCCACGGAAGTTATCCTGAACTCATTTCCTCCCAGCTATTCGGAGTTCATTGTGAACTCCCATAAGCAAGAGTTGGATAAGAGCTTGCAGGAGCCCCAAGGGATGCTGAGGATCACTGATAAAGACATTAAGAATAGCTCTCATGTCCTCATGATCCAAGAAGGTGGGAGGAAAATAAAGAAAGCCCCAAAGAAGGTGGCTCTGAAGTACAAAGGCAAAGGGAAGTTGGTTCTAGGAACGAACTCTCCCAAGATAAAAGTTTCTGCTAACTTTGACTGCTATTTCAGCAATAGCAAAAGTCATTGGAAGAGAGACTGCCTGAAGGATCTGGAAGTTCTGAAATCTGGGCGAGTCTCAGAAATTTCAGTTTCTGGTATCAATGTTATTGAAGTTAACGTTGCAACCTCTATTAATGACTGGGTACTGGATACCGGATCATGTGCTCATATTTGTTCAAATATGCAAGCACTGAAAAATAGGAGGAAGCTACATAACAAGGAGATACAACTCCAAGTTGGAAACGGAGCACGAGTTGCAGCCGTAACAGCTGGTAATATAGAGTTGTGTCTACCCAGCGGGCTTGTAATGGAACTAGAAAATGTATATTTTTTTCCTAGCATTTCTAGAAACATCATTTCAATCTCATGTTTAGAGATGAATGGTTTCTCTTTTGTAATAAAGGACAATAGATGTTCTATATACAAAGATGAATTATATTATGGATCTTCATATATGATGAATGGTCTTTATATACTGGAAATGGACAAACTCATGTTTAACATCAATAACAAACGACTCAAAACATCACATGAAAGCACGACTTACATGTGGCATTGTCGCCTTGGTCATATAAATGAGAAACGCATCAAGAAGTTACATAAAAATGGACTTCTTGGTAAATTTGATTTAGAATCAATTGACACATGCGAATCTTGTATACGAGGAAAAATGACCAAAGCGCCTTTCTCCAAAAAGGGCGAAAGGGCAAGTGACTTATTAGGTCTAATACACACGGATGTATGTGGACCTATGAGTACTTGTACAAGAAATGATTTTTCTTACTTTATCACATTTACTGATGATTACAGTAGATACGGTTATGTCTACTTGATGAGACATAAGTCTGAATCCTTTAACAAGTTCAAAGAATTCAAGACTGAAGTAGAAAATCAATTGAACAAAAGTATTAAGGCTCTACGTTCTGACCGTGGAGGCGAATACTTGAGTTTTGAGTTTAAAGAGTACTTAAAGGAATGTGGGATAGTCTCACAGCTCACACCTCCGGGGACACCACAATGGAATGGTGTTTCTGAGAGACGGAATCGAACTCTACTAGATATGGTTCGTTCCATGATGAGTGAAGCCACTCTGCCGAAATCCTTCTGGGGGCACGCACTAGAAACTGCTGCACGAACAATAAACATGGTTCCATCCAAGTCAGTAGAAAAGACTCCATACGAGTTATGGTTTGGGAAACTCCCAAATATGTCTTATCTTAAAATATGGGGTTGCGAAGTATTTGTCAAACGTCCGACGTCTGGCAAACTTGATCCCAAAGCTGACAAATGCTTTTTCGTAGGGTATCCTAAGGAAACGAAAGGATATTACTTCTATTACCAATCCGAGAACAAGATAGTTGTTGCTCGACATGGTATATTTTTGGAGAACGAGTTTCTCGCAAAAGGAAGTAGTGGGAGTAATGTAATACTTGAAGAAATTCAAGATACATCACACAATACAATATCTGAACCAGATCATATTAACCCACCTCTTGATACTTCGGCTGATGAGCATCTGGAAGTACCAAATCCACAAGTAGCTGTGGATGAGGTTCTAGTCCCGAGCTCAAGTACTTCAACGCAAGTTGAAGTAGAACTGGATCCGCAGACAGTTGTGGATCAAGTTCAACAACCCGAAGAACGAGTACTACGTAGGTCAACAAGAGTAGTCCATGCACCTGAAAGGTACTTGGGACTGCACGAGATCTCAGCCTATGACACTGAAGATCCTTTGACCTATGCGGAAGCATTGGATAGGCCCGACTCTGATAAATGGCTGGAGGCCATGAGATCCGAAATACAGTCCATGTATGACAACACGGTCTGGAACCTAGTTGTACCACCTGATGGGATAAAACCCATAGCTAACAAGTGGGTTTTCAAAATGAAAACAGACATGGATGGTAAGATGACTGTATACAAAGCACGGCTAGTAGCGAAAGGTTTCAAACAGATTCTCGGTGTAGATTATGATGAAACTTTTTCGCCCGTGGCTATGTTTAAGTCAATTCGGATACTCCTAGCAATTGTCGCATTTCATGATTATGAAATATGGCAAATGGATGTCAAAACCGCCTTCTTAAATGGAAATTTAGAAGAGGATGTGTACATGACACAGCCTGAGGGTTTTGAGGATTCAAAGAATGCTGGGAAGGTGTGCAAGGTTCTTAAATCCATTTATGGACTGAAGCAAGCATCACGGAGTTGGAATCTTCGATTTGACGAAGAAGTCAAAAAGTTTGACTTCGTCAGATGCGAAGAAGAACCATGTGTGTACAGAAAGACTAGTGGGAGTGCCATCGCTTTTCTTATCCTATATGTAGATGACATACTACTAATGGGAAATGATATTCCTCTTTTGCAACAAGCCAAGTCTTCGTTGAAGAAAGTCTTTTCAATGAAAGACTTGGGCGAGGCTGTCTATATACTAGGCATAAAGATCTATCGAGATAGATCAAATAGACTTATAGGTTTAAGTCAAAGCACGTACATTGACAAAGTGCTGAATCGGTTCAGCATGCAGGATTCTAAGAGAGGATTCCTGCCAATGTCTCATAGTGTTCAGCTAAGCAAGACTCAGTGTCCTTCGACAACTGATGAACGAAGCATTATGAGTAGAGTACCATACGCTTCGGCTATTGGCTCTATCATGTACGCCATGTTGTGCACTCGCCCTGATGTCTCGTACGCTTTGAGTGTGACGAGTAGATATCAGGCTAATCCAGGCAAAGAGCACTGGATTGCTGCAAAGAATATCCTTAAGTACTTGAGAAGAACTAAGGATATGTTTCTCGTCTACGGTGGTGATTCCGAGCTTGTAATAAATGGTTACACTGACGCCAGTTTCCAAACTGACCGTGATGACTCGAGATCACAGTCTGGGTATGTGTTCATACTCAACGGTGGTGCTGTGAGCTGGAAGAGTTCAAAGCAAGAGACTACAGCAGACTCAACCACCGAAGCAGAGTACATAGCTGCATCCGAGGCAGCTAAAGAAGGTTTCTGGATCAAGAAGTTCCTTAGTGAACTTGGAGTGGTTCCCAGTGTTCAAGGCCCTGTGGACCTCTACTGTGACAACAATGGAGCTATAGCTCAGGCCAAAGAACCAAGATCGCACTCGAAATCCAAGCATGTTCTACGGTGTTTTCACCTGATACGAGAGATCGTAAATAGAGGTGATGTAAAGATATGTAGAGTTGACACAGTCAGCAACACAGCTGATCCACTCACAAAACCTCTTCCTCAAGCCAAGCACCAGATGCATATTGCCTCTATGGGTCTGAGACACTTAGGAGACTGGCTATGAGTTTTTCTTTAGATCTACGAGATTTTTTGAATACTAGAGATTTGTGTAACTAGGGCCTACGATGATTGGCTCCTAGCTTAAGTGGGAGATTGTTAGTTTGTAATAATCTAGAAGTCAATAATACGATAAGTTAATCATAAAGCTTTGTTCATGAATTGAATGTTTATTTATATATCATTTTGTTGCCTTGAGTATTATTGCATTTGTGGATCATTTCGAGTTCATGACTGAAATTGTGAAACTCCATAATATAGATAATATATACTCTTAAAAGGTCACTGACCAAGGTAATTAGCAGGAACACTAATTACCGCTATAAGGTTAGTATGTGGATTAAAAGATGGTTAAGTTTTACAAACCACCTGACACGAGATGTCATTTTAATCACATAGATACATGTTCTAGGAACATGGTATTTGACAGACCCCGAATGAAACATTAAATAGAATTGTGTTCGTGTCATTTATGTTTTCATTCAGTGTCAAAGTTCTACAGTATGAGGTATTTATCGTTCCCACTAAGAAATATATATGAGTGAGTGTTATCTAACGCTGTCCGTAAAAAGCAGCCATAACGGTAGCATTTCCATATGTATAACTTAGCTGAGGAAGTGATAGTCTACCAAGAATACTACTTGTCCCTCGTATCTCTATACGAGCTATAGCATCACTGGGCCCCTTGGTAGAGTTAGATTATCTGCATGCAGTATAATTACAAGAGTAATTATATTTGATAATCTACTCAAGATCAAGAAAAGATACAGTTAACAAGGATGACACATATCTACCTTAAAACTGATCTGATAGCTATGAGACAGAAGAACTGACACAAGTAAATTGTTTACTGGATCGTGATATTGTACAGTACAGCATCATCTGTGTAATTGGATGGTCATGATGTGTTGCCAGACGCCACCCATGACTAACAGAAGTTAAAACAGTTTTAACTCTGTTTACCAACATAACACAGATCCTATTGGGTCACACCATATAGGAGCTACTCGGAGAATCTTACTGATTAATTATAAATTGATTATAATTAATATTAAGATGGTTATAATTAATTATACGTGATATAATTAAATTATAAATGTCATTTAGAATGACAAGCAGAAACAACGGTTAATTTATAAACGTACACGTTACGTTGTATAAAAGTTACCGAACAACAACCGAAAAGAAATATAATTGTATATGACAATTATATATATTTGATTTGGATTTTAATTTGTTAATTATGGATTTGAATTATGGGTTTAAAAGCCCAAAATAATCAAAGCCTTAATTAAAATTAAAGGCCCAAAGTCAAAGCCCAAAATCAAAGCCTTTTACTATTCATGCCTTAATGGGCCAAGGGCAAAATGGTCATTTCACACCTATGCCACCTTGCATGACACCTTAGGGGTGTAGAAACATGGAGAAGAGTGTGGAAGGGTGTGAAAGGGGTATTTTGGTCTTTTCACATATTAAAGGATGAGGTGTCAAGGGCTTTTGGTAAATAGATTTGTTTTGAGGGGTATTTTGGTCTTTTGCGAACCTCCTCAAAACACTATAAATAGAGGGGTGAGGGTAGAGAGAAAATTTGCTAATTCACATGTTAATCTGATTACTTTGTTAATCGGTTTTTCTCTCTTCCCTGATTTCGGTTATTACGAGATTCGGAAAAATATATTTTTGCAAACTCTGCGGTATTTCGTGTTTTGCTTTTTAAGTGAAACTGAATAACTTGGAGTCTTAAATATATTTAATCTGTCCCTATTTCGGTGAATAGTGTTTCTGCAGAATTCTGCGGTTTACGGTATTTCTGGCAGAAGAAGTAAATCGCTCTCCGGTTAGTCCTGGTGGATAACCAATAGAGGTATCACACGTGTGATACTGCGAGTCGATTCCATCCCTGGTGAGGCTCTACTCGCTCGGTCTGCATTCCAACTGAGATTTGGAATCAAGGTATAAATTGTTATATTAATCTATTTAATTTGTAAATAGATTTAATGCTTTAGGAAATCAATTATGGAGTAGATCTGTAAATAGGATTAAACGAATCTTCTTGATTCATTTAATCCGTAGCTTAAGTTAGATGTAAAAATTTTTGTTTTACTCTTTCCGTAGCTTAAGCTAATTAAATGGGTTTGAACCGTTCCTCGAAACCCAACAATACATTTATTAAAAATATTAATTAACTAAAATCAACTATTAATTTTCTGACTTTGTTTATCTTGCACAAAACGATATCTAAAAAAACTGATGTATTGGCACCCAACTTGTGTCGGCAATTGTGGTAACCAATTTCATAAGTTGTCAAGATAAAAAAAATATAATTATAGATGTATTATTTATTGCTATATATTTTGGATATAAAAATATGATATCCTTCTAAAAATTTTTGGTCGCCAATAAAAAAGAAATAAAAGTGAACTGACAAAGTGACAAATTTCAAATTTTTAGAATCAGATCAAATACTCTTTATGTGAAGAGATTGCAGATTTGAAATTCAGAAGAGACAAATATTTATGAATATAAATAGTTACATAGTTTGATCTCTAATCTTTGCTTAAAAAAAAAAAACTAACAAGATTTTAAATTGCATCAAATTTATCAAATTTAATGCATGACATTTTTAAGTGACAAAAATCATATCGACATCCCTTGTACTTTGACAAGTAGTGTATCGATTGTTGCTATTGTTAGTTCGATCAAAACACATAATTTCTATATGAAAGGTCATGAGTTTGAAATCCGGATAAAGAAAATCATTTGTTATAATAACAGTGGTATTAAATAGTTGAGTGACATGACTTTCAACCTTTACTAAAAAAAACTCTAAATTTTAAAATTTCTGATACACAAATAAACAACTTGCCTGTGATTAATACAACGTTGACGTTACAATTTTTTATTTGAAATTAAATAGAATTCTGATAATCTATCTCCTTTCCCTATCCAGGTTTGGCCGAACGGGGAATTCGTATCACAGGTAACATAATATTTCTGTTTGGATTTGGACCGTGCAATCAAAATTTGCACAACTATTAAAGCATTTCATGTGTTCTAACTCAGACCGAACTGTCTCGGATTTTAATCGAACGGCCGTGATTCAAACATAAATATTTTGTTACCACAGAGGATATGGATTTGAGCGAATGAGTGTCTCTCCCTCAACATTTAATTAACGGAGTCATTTATTGTATCTACAGGCCGTGATTCATATATTTTCTCATACGAACTTGTTTTTGTAGTTTTATTTATCATGACTAAACGTGATCCGTATTCTTTCATATATATTTAAATATGTTTATTGCGTTTAAAGTGTAAAAAAACTATGTAATTATTACAACTATTTTGTGTTTCTATGTACGACACGATTTATTATGTCATTTTTTATTAAAAGAATTGTTAATATATACGAACAGATCGTATTTAATCCGTTTGAACCCCCTTTTACTCTCTTTTTTTTCTTTTTTCTTTTTTTATACACGATAAGTTCTTATTCTCTACACTAGCTTACCGTTCGTCATGCTTATCAAAACCGAGTCTGGCTAGTTTAAGATCAATGTCATTTCAGTTTATATAACACTAACTCCAAAACTTACCGAATCAACTTTAAACGGTGAATCTAAACCGATCTACGTCATTAGTTGTGCGTTTACATGTAAAATTTATAACATTTTGAATTTATTTGATATCAAGTCAAATGTATAAGTGTTTAAGTTAATTTTAATACATTCATTTTTCAATATTTTTACTGCTTGATTTGATACTAAAATAATTCGAAAATATAAAAAATTTACACGTAAACACATCACTCGTAAAGTAAATTAGTTTAGACAGTTTGAATTAGTCGATTGAAGCATATTCAATTAATTTTAAAATTAGTGTTATGTGACATTCATATCATACTAACTCATCAAAACCTGATTAAATGATCTAAACCAATCTCCTAAAATAACATTTATCTATTAATCAGACTTTTGATATCATACTAGCCGGACTCATCAAAACCTGATTAAATGATCTAAACCAATCTCCTAAAATAATATCTATCTATTAATTAGACTTCGGATCAATCGGTTTCACGCATGTAATGTACAGGATCGATCCTTTAAAGTCGTACTATTATCATTATGCAACGAACGGATTAAATTTAAATTTAAATTCAAAACGGTGAATTAAATGCAGTTGATATGAATTCTGGTGGCCGTCCTTCTTGTTAGTGAATAGTGACTAGTATAGTGACATATATATTATTCCTCTATTTATTACTTGTACCTGTCGCACAGGTTTCTTTTCGTGTTCACTCCTATTTCCCAATTCCCACCGAGTGCGTATCCTCTGAGATATCTCAACTTTTGCGTGACCAACGTGTCCGGTGCCTATTCGGGGGTGATGTAGGGGTCCTTATTATTTGTGCTTTGAGATTCGTGCATAACGTATTTAAACGATTGAGATTTTCCACAAAGTCACGCAAAGTTTGAGATATCTCAGAGGATACGAATTCATTCCCACCAGTGGCCTCATTCCACCAAGTCATCTAAGTTTTCTGAGATGTGCGCAAACATGAACACTGTGTAGCGAGTCACTGACATCAGGTAAAATTCAGAAACAAATAATATTGGTGAAGTGCAAATTCCCTCTGCTGATACAAAACATACAAGAACCTGTAATTTCGTTTTGCGAGCATCTGGGACCCATACAACTTTTTAATAATAATTTTTTTAATAGTTCTTAGTTATAAGTTATAACTTATAACTTATAAGGCAGCTGCCAAGTGACTCGCCACACGGTGTAGACATCTTTTTCGCCTCAAGTAATATGAATTCCCCGCCAAAAATACTGGGAGGTTGGATCCTATAAGAAAGGGAAACGAAACATATTGGTGTTGTAAGAGACTGACATTCGGCACTCACCCAGTTTCCTAAAGAAACTTTTTGTTTTACCCTTTAAATTGTACACACCTCCAACTATAAAAAAGAAAAAAAAAAACAATGAAGGAAAAAGAATGATCCAGACTTTCTTCATCAGATTTGCTACAATAGAACGCTATGCATGTACCGCCACATAAAATCTGGCTTACCTTTGGATTCTCCGCCTCGGAATTTATTTTTCTTTTTCCATTTAAACCCGGAAATGATTACAAATTTACGCACACAAATTTGACTGGCAGCTTATCTACACAGAGAACAAAAACAGAGCAAATTTCTTCTCTTTTCTTTCTCACAAAATCAAAGCGATAAAATGTCGAAATCTAAACTCCGGTCACGGCGGAGCCACTCGCCAGCAAAAACAGAGGAGACTCAATCAGACGGGAAAACGAAAGTGAAGGAGAACTCGGGCTCAGCGCCTCCAGCTTTTGCGACCTTGTCGGTGGCTGACGTGGCGGGTTTAGTGAAGCGGCATCCAGTGCCTTTTGTGTTTCTCATATCGCTTCTCGCTTTCATGGGCGTGGAGTACACCATCCCCATGATCCCAACCGCTTCTCAGCCGTTGGATCTCGGCTTCATCATGACGAGATCGTTGCATGCGGTGTTGGTTTCGAGTCCCAACCTTAACTCTGTTCTTGCTGCACTTAATACTGTGAGTTTATCTTGTAATTAGTCACATTTGTTTTGTTAATTAAGTCACATTTAGATTTTTTTCCCACATGCATGTATGATGTATCTATACTGTACTGAGCTGGCCCACTGCGTAGAACTTATTTTGGAAAGCAACTTCCTGTAGACTTACCCAATTAGGAAAAGAGGAGGGTTCCAAATTTTTAATACTTTTTATAACTCATCATATCTTATAAAATATATTTTATATTTTTATTTTTAAAGTTCAAACTTTTGATCCGAACCAGTGAACATATATATACTAAAATATGCATGCATGAAGATGAAATTTTATATTTTTTGGAAATCTTTTACTATTTTTTAAGATAAGATACAAAATCTTTTTTTTTGAACCGTACAAAAAATAGTGATTTTCTATCCATCTTAAAAATATTAAAATATTTCCAAAAATTATAAATTTTTATCCCAAATCATATTTTAGTATCGATATCATGTTGAACGGTTCGGATCGACAATTTAGACTTTGAAAACGAAGATATAAAATATGAGATATGATGAGGTATGAAATGCATTGGAACCCTCCTCTTAGGAAACATATATGTATTTTTTTTTTTTTAAATTGTAGCTTTTCTATTTTTTGTTTACTTTTCCTTATTTGTATAAAGTTAATTATTATTGAATGGTTTTTTAGAAAATAGGAACTCTATTAAAAATAACAATAAGCTAAATGTTTAGAAGACTAATTCATTGTCTAAATAAATCAATAGATTTGATTTTTTTTTCCTTGCTGAGGTAGCCATTCTCAGAATCACTCACAAAATTTACTTGACAGAAAATGAATCGGCTACAGCCTTCATAGTTGCTTTTAGCCAGTGTTGTAAAATGCAGTGGTCTTCTGCATATAAAATCTCATGTGATCAAGTTAATGCAGTTTTGAATATACGAGCACATATACGGTCCATATGGACTTGAAAAAAGCCTAAAAATTATTTTTTCATTCTTTTATAATATGATAAAGAGCACAAACTACTAGTCTAAACAAGTGTTTGATATAAATTAATTTTATTTTATCTATATTTCTTTAACAAAGCATGGTAAAACTGGATATGTACTTCCGCATACAAATCCGCATATGCGGCCGCATACTGCATATTACAGTAGCCTTCCGCATGCATAAACAAAACTGCATTTTACAACACTGCTTTTAGCAGTGATGCTATATATGCAAATTTTACAAAGCCTCTACTATTTTAATTTCATTGAAATAGAAGAAAAATGTGTCACAAGGGGTGACCTGCCTGGTGCTAGCGGGTCACAGTTGTTACAATTAACAGTTAGCTACTCATTCACTACAATTTGTTATTGCTAATATCTAAGGTCCAACATGTCAGGTGTTTGTTGGAATGCAATCAGCATATATACTTTGGTGCTTGTTGGTGGAGGGACGGCCACGTGCAACCATCGCAGCTCTCTTCATGTTCACGTGCCGGGGTATTCTTGGTTCCTCGACCCAACTTCCCCTTCCAGATGTGTGTAACCAATGCCTTCTTTTTTCTTTTCAGAAATTTCACAAACAGAGTATTATAATAGTAATTGTTCCCATATTAACATGTATTTAGAAATTAAATTACAAGGTTGTATGTGGGTTTTTTCATTGGTAAAAAGATACTGGTATTAGTACCCTTGAATTTTAATGGAAATGACACAAGAGGCCGGATTTATTACCATTTGAATTAAAATCAGAAATAATTCTCAAGCCCTCTGTAATTATCTGTGCCAAGGAGAACTTAAATCAAGAAACATTTTCTTCAATTCCCTGATTAGTGAATACTGACTGCAATTTTGGATAATGACTATTTTTTCAGATTATACAGAAACAGGATTATTATGACTATTTTTTCAGATTATACGGAAACAGGTTATTTTAATATTGACTTAATTGTTTTCATTTTTGCGAATTTCTTACAGGGATTCTTGGGTTCAGGTGTCGACTTCCCTGTCGGCAATGTCTCGTTCTTTCTCTTCTACTCAGGTCATGTGGCAGGATCAATGATAGCCTCCCTAGACATGCGGCGCATGGAACGGTACAAGATGGCGTGGGGCTTTGACATCTTAAATGTGTTGCAATCTGTGCGGCTTTTGGCTTCTAGGGGCCACTACACTATTGACTTGGCTACCGGCGTCGGTGCCGGTTTCTTATTTGATGTCTTTTCTGGGTGGTACCTTGAAAGTAAAAACAACCAAAAGACTGAGTATGGTGTCATTGTTCGCGAACCCCTATCCTGTCGATGCAATTGCGACTTCCAACAAATTAATCAATCAACAGTGGCAGCTGCCTGAGAATTAAGGTTCATGAGAAGTTCCGGGATCCTGAGGTCTGGTAGTTCAGTAAATGCAGGAGAATCTCCTGTTTCTCATTACATTTTATGGAACAATAAGCATAATTGAAAGATAACCTAATGCAAATTTGTTCAATAGGCTTTGAGTTGAAATTTACTCCAGTGCAAATATATAATTGATGGTTGGCTGCTTTCTTTTTGTAGAAAATTTCCTGTTTTATATTTCACCAAACGGTTGTTGCAAGTAATGTTCTTTGTTGGTCATGCTTTTTTTAGTCCATTTGTTGGTCTTAACCACCTTTAATGGAGTGAACGGCCATACAACATTCTATTTATAACTTGTATTGATTCTGAAAGTTACTCCAAATGGATTTGCTTTTGAATTTGCCTGAATCCGGGCAAATTAATTCTACTTTTCCTGAGAAAAAACCAACTAACTAGTAAATCTTACACGTAAACACCAGCAGAAAAGACACTTGCCAAAAGAAGAGGTCATAATCATAATATAACACCTACTGGTACAAACGATCAGGTTTACAATTAGCTTACAAGTAACGCGAATAATTAATTGTTCAGCCTTTCATGGTTACAAATCCTACGGCTGCTAAAAAGCAGTTTTTGAAATTAATTTGTAATGAATCATGAAATACCAAACAATGGTGAAATATTTGTACTGCTCTGCAGGGGAATTGGCCATCTTTTTCTTCGCTTCAATTGTATCAATCCATTGAAGAAAGATGAAGCTCAAGTTAATCAAGCGAAACAAATCCATTACTGTAGTAACTATTGCCAGTTTCATTAGAATACCAAGCAAAACTTGCCACAAAACCTAAGAATTCACTAAATAAAAAGGACAAAACTCACTAGCATGGCCTCAAGTTAAACAAGTGCATTGTATTAAATGCAAGTTCTTGGTTGATTGCATCTTTATTTTCCTCTTATCTAGCAGATACTATTGATATCGAACCAGCCCGACCAATCAAGACAGAACCATAGATAACCCAAGTTAAACATCAGTAACTCTAAAACAAAAAATTAAGACTCAGGCTGCTAATTTCTCAATATACAAAACCAACAACATATGGCCCCACAAAAAGAAAGACAAATGAGCCTTGTTGCATATTCTGAAAAAACAACTAGCAAGCAACCTTGAAAGGAGATGCTGCATCCTTCTATTCCTGCAGCTCGATTCTGGCACCAGTTGATTCCATATTTGATGAAGTAGGTGCACAACTAAGATGAAAACTAACAAGGTCTGCCCCAAAGGCATCCAACTTACCAGCATTGGTAAATGCCACCTCAGCATCGGCATGCCTTTTGAAGACAACCCGTGCATTTCTCTCCAGCTCTGAGACCTCTGTCTCAGCCTCTTTCACGGGCCCGAAACGAGTAAAAATTCCGTTAAGCTCTAGCTTCGTTGGTAAAGGGATTGTCTCTTTAAATTTCAGCACTAGTGCAGTTGGTATGGTCTCTTCTACCTCAGTAATTGGTCCATGCCCATTAGTATCAGCAATTTCCAAACTACCCTCTTGCTTGTGCTCATTTCCTATATCCTCACCGGGATTATCACCAGAAATTACGGAATTATCTTTTATAATTTTCCTTTTCCCCCCCTTCCTACTCTTTTGCTTCTTCTGACGTAACGCAATTAGTTTTTCATCATCCCTGTCATCTACTACAATATATGACAAATTGGTATTCAGCCCTTCATCTTCCACCAAATCCAACTTCCCAGAAACAGACTTTCTCCGATTTCTTTTGCTGGCTAAGGGATTAACTACATAACCTCTGAACCTAGTAAAGAAACTGTCTATCATAGTAATAAAGCTATAACCCTTTATTGGGTTCAGTGCAGCCAGACAAAGCTGAGACAACATCTCACTAGAAGAGGCATAATCCTCCAACCTAAAGAAGCCCTCACCATCCTGTCTCTCTTGCAAAGCCTCCTTTTTCTTCCTACCAGATTTACCCCTCAACAAATTATCAGAAGAAACTTTCCCTTTTGCTCTCTGTAGTGGTTTCTCGACTCTATCTTTAATCATAGACAGTCTTTTTCTCTTGCGAGAAGTCATCCCATTGGGTTTAGAAGTAGGCGAAGTTTGTGCAATTTGATTTACGGCTCTTTGCATGCATTGGCCGACTCTCAAATACTTTCTCCTAGACCTCGATTTGGTATCTAAATCCCCCAATGAATCCAACCTTTTCTTCTTGTATTCTCCCAGATTATCATATTCCGAAGGTCCACCTACACGTACCTTACGTGAAGGAGGCCTACTAATTTCCTTCTTGTTGAAAATCTCAGACAATTTTTTCTTCTTTCTTCCTTCTTCTTCTGGCACATCCTTCTTCAAAATAGGTCTTTTGTTGCTTTCTCCATCTATGGACTTGCGTTTTCTAGTGTAAATCCTGTCAGCTGTAACTGGAACCAAAGTCTCCTCCTCAAAAGGGCAACTAAAACAAAACTCAGGAAGATCAAAATTACAACCCCTTGACTGATTAAATGCTATCAATTGAGATTTAGCAACTACAAGGTCCAAACTTTCAAACCCGCCATGAGGGTTTTGACCCAACTCACATATATATCCAAGAAATTTTACCGGGTCAAACAACCTTCTGATATACAAAACATCACCAGACGGGCTAGTTGTACTGGCTTGAATACCGACATTCTCAAATTTAACCACAGCACTGCTCTCATTACTGTTATAACATCCACAAGAGAGAGCGTGATGCACACGCCGGGATACCTCTTCCAATGCTGAGTCAACAGCTGACACGAAGGACTCAGTACTGCTCTGTTTCACCATGCGGCAGAAATTGGATTGAAATGGTTTCAAAACAGATGCCTCGTTCCACGCAAAGGTGTTGTCGAAAAGATAGGCAACCAACAATTTGTTTTTGTTTCGATGTTTCAGAGCAAGTTCTGAAGCATCAGACGGGTCAAAAATCAGACCCGGCCACCATGGGTGGTTCTTCACCTTGCCCCATACCAGGTCAGATGGCAGGAACACGTTTCTCGTTTCGTCTTGGAATGGGGATGAGTAAACGGGTCGGCCATACCCGTTTTCAGTTTCAGGTTTTGGTTTTGGTTTGCTTTCGGTTTCAGAAACAGGTTGTTTCTGATCATCTTTCTTCTTTGGTCTTCTACAGTATTTTGGGGTTTTGTTTTCGACTGCATCTTTTGGGTTCAATTCTAGGTTCGGCTTTTCTTCAACATCTAACGGGTCCTCAGGATTTGCGGCTAGGTTTTTGGAAGGAGAGGTGGAGCAGCCATCACGGTTATTGGGGTCCGGCATGGGAGGTTCTTGCGATGGAACTGACGCCATTAATGGTGAGATTTCTAGAAGGGTTTAGGGTTTTAGTGGAGATAAACCAAGAAAATTGACAAACTGCCTCTGAACTCTGAAGAATTGAAAGGGACAGATCTTTATCGGGACAATTTGAGTGATTCTAACAAATTTGAAAGGTGAGAAAATGAGATCAATTTTACAAGGAATTTTGTCGTGAGGGACTGAGGTCGACATGTGGCAATTTCGAATTGGAGCGACAAAAGACAAAACTGAGACAAAGAACTCCATAGAATACACTCGGTTCATTACGCTGTTTCACTGACATTCAATAGATTAGATTACGTAGCCCACATGTCGGTAAGATAAGGAGCAGGGAGTAATCTGATGAGATTGCGAGATTTAATTCGGTTACGGTAACCTCTCGGTGAGATTACCCAACGGCTGAACGGCTGGAATTCGCATCCTCTGAGATATCTCATATTTTGCGTGACTATTTGAAAATCACAACCATTAAGTACGTTCTGCACGAATCTCAAAGCTCAATTAATACTGGCCCCAGCGCTCTCCCCGAGTAGGCACCGGACACGTCAGTCACGCAAAATATGAGATATCTCAGGGGATACCCACTCGAGCGGCTGAGAGCCTGAGCGTTCTCTTGACCGTTTCTTTTCATCCAAAAAAAAAAATTTGTTCCGCTGCAGAGAGAAATTCAACTGATTTTAGTTATTTTCAGAATACTTAATAATAATGTACAATTATAATACCTAATAATTATAGAAAACTATAATGACTTGTATATAAAAATATTGAAGCATTTTTTTTTTCATAATCGGACCACGTTAAATATAAAGATCAAACGGACATTTATCAATGTAAATTTTGACAATCAATAGAAAACCCATAAAAGAAAAAAAAAAGACTTATTTACTAAATAAGTAACTAATCACACAATTCAATTGAAATATGAGGAATGATGAGAAAAGAAAAGGAATATATTCCCGAGAACAAAAATAGTACCATTAAATTAAATAAACCCGAAAAAAGTACAAAAAGAACTCTAAAATCTTGTGTTAGTATCAAATAAAAATTTTAAAGCCTTAATCAGACTCAAAGTTACTAAAAGAGCCCATACAAAGTGAAAGTATATTTTCATAAATGTACTTTTGTGAGCTGAAAAGTATTAATTGAGTTAATACATAAAAACAAAACAACAACATATTCTTGCTCAAATTCTCATTTCTCGAGTATATAGTATCTAATGCAGAACGGAATTTGGTGCTCTTCAAATTTCTACTCTTCCTCTGCTATTCTCTCTATCTCTCTCCCACGTGATTCTCTTTCTCTCTCCTCTTCTTTAAAGAGAGATATAGAAAGAAAAGAATAGTAGAAAGCTATTTTTTTTGTTAGAAAAGCAATGGATATGGATCCATCTAACGCGGTCAAGTTTTAAGTCCTAGTCGAGCCGGTTAAGAATTCGAGTCTATTTAGATTTACGATGTTGCTTCAAGATTTGTACAGAGTATAATGAACGGTTCGAATCACACTTCAGGTACGATGTTGTTCAAGTTAGAACCTCTCAAAAGTTCTCTCTTCCTTCTATTGATATTTGGTACCATGAGATCAAGAAAGAGATAAGCCTAACAGTAATGAAAAGAAATTTTGTAAAATTAAAGAACGCTTATTTATACTGCATAACCAAGAAAAATTAACCATCTATAAATTGCATAGGTCGTAATAAATATATATATATATATATATATATATATATATATATATAATCCACAATACATTCTTCTTGTGATTGACTGTAGATCCCACCGTCTCTGTTTTATAGTTGTTGAAAGTCCGTAGACAAGGGATTAGAAGGCAAATTTTACAGAGCAGTCCAGATACATAAAAAAATTACATAGAAAGAAAATAAAAAGAAATGTGTAGCCAACACAATCAGTTTTTTAATTCATAGTCAGATTAGCAAGTTAATATACTTAAGTAACGAAAGCAACAGCTGTTGTGTATTAACAATTAGGATCCTGATAACAATCTCCGCAGTCTCAATTCCGCAAAAAACCCCGCACAAACTGCCAAAAAAGTCATGGGGGGACCGCTCAAATCATTAATACTCCGCAGAAACTGTTAGTATTTAACTTGAAGCATCAAAGTATTTATCGTGGATTTGCAAAGTACTAATCCCTATGCAATGATCTCTATTTATGACTGAATAAATCAATCCATTAATTGTCCCCGCACAAAATTTTCTTTATTTTTGAATTGTCCCCACACAACTGGGGACCATTAAATAAACAATCCCCTCATAAATATTTGTCAGTTATCCCCGCGCAAAATTTTCTTTTTTTTTGGATTGTCCCCGCACAACTGGGGACCATCAAATAAACAATCACCTCACCCAATGATAAATACTTCTCACACATAATGATAAATATTTTATGTTACATGGATAAATATTTTATGTTACATAGAAAAATACTTCTTAGACATAATTACAATTTTCAGTAAAACATCAATGATAAATACTCTAAGACATAATGATAAATACTCTGTGTTACATGGATAAATACTCTATGTTACAAGGATAAATATTTTATGTTACATAGATAAATACTTCTTAAACATAATTGCACTTACAGTAAAACATCAATGATAAATACTCTTAGACATAATAATAAATACTTTATGTTACATGGATAAATACTTCTTAAACATAATTGCAACTTACAGTAAACATCAATGATAAATACTCTCAGACATAATAATAAATACTTTATGTTACATGGATAAATACTTCTCAGAAATAACAAATAAACATTTATTAACGGGGATTGTTATTAGATGACAGTATAATTAATGCGGGAATTGTTTTCAAATGAATAATTAATGCGGGAATTGTTATTAGAGGAAATCATAATTAATGCGGGGATTGGTATTAAATGACAGTCTAATTTAATGCGGGGATAAATTGAAATTTTTAGCGAAATAAGTGAGGGGATATATGGTAGTTAAGGAAGAGAGAGAGTGCGGGGATAAATGGGGGGGGGGATATATGGCAGTTAGCGAAAAAATCAGTTCCACGCACACAGTAACAGATAGTTCAATTTGACCCATATCTCAAGACCGTTCCCAATCCCATGTGTTCGCCGAACAATGCCTTAGTGGGTTTTTTTTTTCCACCAACACAATAGTAGCAGAACAGGCCCTTAGATTTGTAAATTGACTGTGCAAAGAATGGAATATATGACTTCTTCGAAAAGAAAATTAATATTTAAAGTTGGAAAGTTTGATTTCATCTTTATGGTTGAAATATATATATACTCCGTTCAATTGTATAATGAGGGCTCAAAGCAATTAACAAAATATTGTAATCTATAATTCGTTAAATCAAATCAAATAAATAATTTTAAACTAATTGGAATAAATTCAATCAAATGAATTAACTTTATGGTGAATATTCTAAGGGTAGAATAGCATGGTCGTAGATTCCTCCTTGGTAGCGCAATTGCATATCAAATGAATAGTTTTAGTTAAAAAAAAATTACTGATATGTAAGATCTAGCACCTTATTGTCAGTATATAAATATTGTGATAATATTTGTGGATAATATGTTTTTAAATTTATTATTCATAGAATGAGCACCTTAGGGAATTCTTTTTAGAAACCATAAATAAAATAATATATTTTATCAAACCAACTTGATTATTTATTTTTTTACAAAAACCATAAGAACCGCGATATCATTTGGTCCCATTTTTTTTGGGGACCGAAATGACAATTCGGTCCGAGTCGTCTTCACAGATTTTGAGAAAAAAATACGTTGAAAAATTGTGAAAATATTTCGGACCGAATTGCCATTTCGGTCCTTAAAAAAAATTCGGACCAAAATGGCATTTCAGTTCTTATGATTTTTGTAAATTAGAAGCCACTGTTGGATAAGCGATCTTCAAAGTGGCTTAATAAATACTTAAATAATAAAAAAATTCAGAAAAATGTAAAATTTGGTCTCCAAACACATTTCAATATAGAGATCACATCTAACGGTTCATATCGACTTTTTAAATTTTGAAATTTCAAATTTGGACCGTTAGCATTTTGGCCCATATGCTACCGAAAGCATATTAGTCACTATCTAACATATACATATATATTTTTTTATTTATAATTTTATATTTTATTGGTTTAAAAAAAGCAAAAAAAAAAACCGGTCCGGACCGGACCGCCCTGCCCCCGAATCCGAGACAGGCACGGGTTTGAAACGGGTAGGGCAAGGGTTTTCAAAATTAAACCTGTGATGTCCGACCCGTTGTACCCGTGTGCCCGTTTCACCCGTGACCCGCCCCGGATTTTGCCCAATCTGCCCGGCCTTGCCCGTTTGCAAATCACTAGCCGCAGCAAAGCCTTTAAAAAACAAAGAAATTATTAGGGAGAAGCAGGGAGCTATTTAACATGTTACCCAATTAATGTATTCATCGTATATTCGTATTCATTAAATTGTTGACTTAGTCAACAACAATATAAAAAAGAAAATAAAGTGTTAAAAAAATAATTATAAAAAAGTTTAAATACTTTCTAATAATATTGTTAACATGAATGGCACAGCATCAACAAATTATCTTCTTCTTTTTTTATGATAACATGCTCCGGTTGCATGGTTCTCTGATGCACTGCTAGGGGTGTCAATGGGTACGGTACGGGTCGGGTGAAGGTATTTTCATACCCATACCTATTAAAATTGACTTTATCCATACCCTACCTATACTCATTAAAAATTGACTTTACCCTACCCTACCCTACCCTACCCTTATCCGTTAATATTATCGGGTAACGAAACGGTAGCGGGTGAATAACGGATAATACTATTATATTTTACAAATTAAACATCCAAAACTCATTTATTTAACACATATGTAATTGTATTTCTAATAAAAAAAAATAAAAGTAAATGTGCAATTAATTCCAACTTAATTGTTTTTTATAAAGGAAGAAAATTCAAAACCACGAATATATATTTAGGTGGGTTGGAAATTCAATTGAATATATATTTAGATTTTATAATTACCCTATAAGGGGTATGAAATAGTCATTACCTATACCCTTACCCATTTGGTTAACGAAAAAAATTCTTATCCATACCCATACCCAATAAGCTAACGAAATAGAAACCTTACTCATATCCACCTTATCGAATATGACACGGGTCGGATAAACGGCTAAAAAAGGTACCATTGACACTCCTATGCACTGCTAGACAGCAGACAGCAGAGGCGGTGCTATGCATAAGGTACGGGGATCAATTGACCCCATTATTTTTCAGAAATTTTTTATGTTAACATGTGTTTTTTTTTATATAGTTAAGAACAAAATGCTGTGAATACTATAAAATTAATCCCCATTCGTAGTATAAATATTCATATAATTGACTTTCATTTACATTTGACTCCTACAGTCTTAAGATCTGACTCCGTCCCTAGTAGACCAACACCCCCTCTCTCCAGTTAAAGATCTCTGTTTAAATCAGCCGATGTATTTTCCCTTTGATTACCTCCTTTTTGTTTTCTTTGAGTGCAAGGCCCTTTAATCAGCTCCGCAATCCGGGGATGACACCTTCAAAAGAGCACTCATGCGTTGCACCATCCAAAAGTGCTCTGTGCACTAGCTTGGTAGTTACAACTTATATAGGACCCAGTGATTTATGAGAAGATCCAATATTACATTTTTTGTGTGTGTAGCTACTCTCCGATCTGGTTCACTGGAGGCATCCATTTCATCCGCACTGTAGTATGCAGGAGGAAAATTTCACTCAATGGTTGATAATTTATAATAATTAAAATGGAATTTGGTTCATGCAAGATATTCAACACGAAAAAAAAACCCAACTATTTTTTTTTATCTAAATAGCGATTGTAAATAAAAAGAGAAAAGGTTATCGTCCACATTGTTCTGTTCACGATTTGTCTACAATATTATCCATTCTGAATTTAACTGCCATTAACGGTTTGATTAACTATCATCGGTTCCCAATCAAAGCTTTCTATTTAAAACTTATCTCTGTCTGTTTTATTTCTCTCTCCTCATTTCCATATCTGAAAACAACAATTTTGTCGTTCATTTTCCATCTCTTTTTGTAAGATCCAGATTCGACCTGCACCAACGGCCTTCTCTCCGATAGCCTCCTCTCCGACGGGTCTCCATCGACGACCTCTCCTTTAGCGGTTCTTGTCTCCTCAACCCCTTCCCTTCGACGACCTCTCCTTTGGAGGTCTCCTCTTCGACGGGTTCTTGATCGTGCAAATATGAACGACCTCCTCTCCTATAGTTCGTTTTTCAACGGCAACACCACTACTCACCGCTCGCCGGCGCCACTACTCACCGCTCGCTGGCGCCACTACTCGCCAACGCTTTCTTCTCTCCGACGGACTTCTCTGACATCTCTCTTAGATTCTAATGGAGAGAGACGATCTAAGAGAGGCGATTTGGTAGAGAGAGATGAGAGCGAGGTGATCTGGAGCATAATCATGTTGTTTTACAATATTCATCTTGTAGTTTTACAATATGCATCTTGTGGTTTTACAGTATTCAAAACAACGTGTTAATTTACTAATCTATTTAAGTTTCGTTCCTTCTATTGATTTGAATTGATAATCACGATTTCCTTGCTTCTATTGATGTTTCATTATATGAACTTTGATTTGAATTTTAATTGTATCATTTATTGTTCAATAACGAATCTCGCATTATCTGATGGTCTGATTTAAAATGCATAGTTCGTTTTATTTATATCGTTGTTTTGAATTGTCTGATGTACGAAATTACATTATTTTATATTTTGTTTTATAGTATTCAATTTCACCTTCGAAAGAAGAACACAACGAGATTTTGTCGTCTTTGAAGTAGTCAATTAACCTATACCACTTCAGATCTGGTGAAATATATAGAGTATTTTTACAGGATATAGTTCACAGTTTGTTTGATGCTATTTTGGATGTTGAATGATATACTTATGTTTGGTATTTGTGTGGTGAATATTATAGATGTGTTGAACAGATGCTCTTGAACTGATGTGTTTTGTTGAGCAATTGTGTATTACAGTTTGAAATTGTTATATGTGTAGTTAAGATGTGTCATTTTACAGTATTGAGCTATTGTTGTTTTTATTTTTGACTTTTTATTTTGAATGTTCTGGATGTTGTATACATACAATTGATTTATAGTTTAGATATAATAATTTTACAGTATTTATTTTTTGTAGGTTGTATGTTTTGTTTTTATAGTTTAAGTTGATAGTTTTATAGTATTGAAATTTTGTATTTTTTACATTTTGTTTTATCGTTTTCATATGTTTATTTTACATTATTAAAATTTTATAGTTTTTACGTTTTGTTTTCATTGTTTAAGTTAACAATTTTACATTATTTAAAATTGAAACTTTTTAAATTTTATTTAATCATTTTCATCTGCTAATTTTACATTGTTAAAAATTTATAGTTTTTACGTGTTGTTTTTACAGTTTAACTTGATATTTTTACAGTATTGAAAATTGATATTTTTCAACATTATATTTTATTGTTTTAATTTGTGAATTTTGCATGACTGCAATTTTATAGTTTGTACATTTTATTTTTATAGTTAAAGTGGTCAATTTTACAGTATTCATTATTTTGATGATTTATTGGCCGATTTTTTTATTTTTATCCAAAATTTAAATTAAATTTCAAAACTTAACCTGTTTGATTGTCATTTTCTAATTCTACCCAAACCGGTTAACCGTTAACCGGACCCAAACCATGGGTCCGGTTAACGATTAACCGGATTTGTTGGTCCGCTTAACCGTTAACCGAACCGAAATTTTTTTTTTTTTTTTTTTTTTTTTTTTAAAACAGAAAATTTAAAAAAAAAAATTCTATTGAAAATAAACAAGAAAATTCGTATTTCGATTTATCAAATTTACACCAAAAATTTCCACCAAAAATTTACATATTTAGATTTATTAAATATTCGTATTTAGATTTATCAAATTCGTATTGAAAACCACCATGAAAATTTCTATTGAAAATAAACATGAAAATTCGTATTTAGATTTATCAAATTTACACCAAAAATTTCTATTTAAAATTATAGAAAAATACACATACACATACACATACACATACACATACACATACACATACACATACACATACACATATACATATACATAAATAATATACGGTTACCAATTTTTTTTTTTTTACTTTTTTTTAAAACAGAAAATTTTAAATTTTTTTATTTTTCTATTGAAAATATACACGAAAATTCGTATTTAGATTTATTAAATTTTTTTTATTTTTCTATTGAAAATATACATGGAAATTTTTGGTGTAAATTTGATAAATCTAAATACGAATTTTCATGTTTATTTTCAATAGAAAAATAAAAAAATTTAAAATTTTCTGTTTTAAAAAAAAGTAAAAAAAAAAAAAATTGGTAACCGTATATTATTTATGTATATGTATATGTGTATGTGTATGTGTATGTGTATGTGTATGTGTATGTGTATGTGTATGTGTATGTGTATTTTTTTATAATTTTAAATAGAAATTTTTGTTGTAAATTTGATAAATCTAAATACGAATTTTCATGTTTATTTTCAATAGAAATTTTCATGGTGGTTTTCAATACGAATTTGATAAATCTAAATACGAATATTTAATAAATCTAAATATGTAAATTTTTGGTGGAAATTTTTGGTGTAAATTTGATAAATCTAAATACGAATTTTCATGTTTATTTTCAATAGAAATTTTTTTTTAAAATTTTCTGTTTTTAAAAAAAAAAAAAAAAAAAAAAAAAAAAAAAAAAAAATCGGTTCGGTTAACGGTTAAGCGGACCAACAAATCCGGTTAATCGTTAACCGGACCCATGGTTTGGGTCCGGTTAATCGTTAACCGGACCCATGGTTTGGGTCCGGTTAATCGTTAACCGGACCCATGGTTTGGGTCCGGTTAACGGTAAACCGAACCATTTCAAAGGGTCCGGTTAACCGTTAACCGGAAATTTGGTCCGGTTAACGGTTAACCGGTTTGGGTAGAATTAGAAAATGACAATCAAACCGGTTAAGTTTTGAAATTTAATTTAAATTTTGGATAAAAATAAAAAAATCGGATTTATTGGTGTGTTCATTAAATAAAGAAAAGAAAAAATTTGGAAAATTTAATTTTTCATTTTTAGCATGTTTTTTTGTCAAAATAATTGATAATAACTAACACTAACTGTCAATAACTTCCTATAACTACATTTTTCGAAAGTACAACAAGTAGTCCCTTTGAAAGTACATTTTTTTGTCTTGTTGTGCAACTTGCAATCTGTTTCTAATTATAATGGAACCACTTGGAATATTAGCTGGATGTTTTTTGATTAACTGACATATTTTATGTGATATATTGTGTAAATGTACAGCATGTAAGAATAGTTTTACAGTATTCACGCAAGTCAAATATCAGCTTTTCTGTGAACAAGCTGTGGACAATTAGACGCTTCAAATAAAATTACGAATTGAAAAAAAGAATGGATATTAAGCTTAAATAGTGTCTATCAAATAAAAGATAACACAAAAATGTGTAGAAATATTCCATTAAAAGAACATACACTATAGTAATTTATATTTTGCATTGAATGAGGATCTAACCTAATTATAAATTGACCAATGAAAACACTAAATGCGAAAGAGAAAAGAAATCCAAGCAGCAAAATATATCAAAACAGATCTGAATGCCAATTATATACTGATCACTCTGGGAAAAAACATGTGCAACCCTGCATTTTCAGTCATTTCATTAAACGGTAAAGAGAAACGAAGTACATTAATGTTTGGTATATTATTTTAGCTTTGTTTTTAATTGGCTATCGAGAGTTATATATAAAAATAAAAAAGTGAGGTTATGGTATTATGAATAGTGCATAACAGTCCGTACTGTGGATTAATATATATATTTTAAAGTTTAAATAATGGATTTAAACCACTCAACGTGATTTCTATATAAAAATATATTTGTAGATCAAAAGTTTACATTTTTTATAATTTTATTATTGTTTTTTTAATGAATAAAAATCATTTGATTTAAAAAACTCAGACTATTTAAAAGTAGTAATTTTCTATCTATCTATTTTTTTTTAAAATGGAATTCCACCTATTTCATACAAAAATTCAATTATTCCGAACTAGTGAAACATCAACTATCTAGTATCAGTCAACCACAAAACAAAGTAGCATATCAGAAAATGTAATCAAACTAATATCCCTAAAATCACTAATAGCAATCATACTAGTGGAAGAGGAGCTAGTATCAACTAAAGACCAATGATGTGATTATTACAATACAAGTAATAAATCCTAGTTGATACTCAATTCGGTTGCAAGTGTACAACCTTGTCAAGTAGTACTTAGGGATCGTCTCCACAGGGACAAGTTGGAATATTAACTCTAACCTAACAATTTAATTTAGCAAAAGCGAAATAAAAATGTTATGTGTTTGTTCAAGTGGTTTGTTTGATAGTGATCAAACTAAATTAAACTAAAGTCTTAAGGCGAAATTCGGTTTTTAACAAGAATGAGAAATTAGGATTTTTTAGGGTTCCTCTCCACTAATGTCATGACTAATTGGTTTATAGATTTTGTTCTTATATTTATGAAGGCACAGTTGGATGTTGTAGGTACAAAGTGATATCTCTATATTAATACCATCTTTCAATTAGAATAAACGTCACCTCTCGGTACTTGGCTACTCTAATCTAAAGTCATTAAGTTCTTACTGTCCCAATTGATCTAGAAAACTATCTTTTACTTCTCGGTACTTGGCACAATTTTCTAAACTATTAGGTAAAGCCCGTATAAGACAAGCGTCACCTCTCGGTACTTAGCCTATCAAATACTCTATTCCTTATGGTCTGGACCTAATATTCAATTTCTCAATTGCAAATACCAAATCCTAGGGTTTCATGTGATTTCGATTAAGTCTTCACAATCAATTAAAATAAAGAATAGATCATAACAAAGAACAATAATATATAAAATAAAACCAACTAAATCATAACAAAAGTTTCAAGTACAACCCTAATCAACCCTAGAAAAGCCTTTAGCCAGTCATGGCTAAAGCACAAATGAAATCAAAAGAATAAAAGAGTTCCAAAGGAAAGAAATTAATAAAACCGGTTGATTAATGATGTTCTCTCCTTCCTTCTTCTCTCTTCCTTGCTTTTCCTTGTTCAAAACTAGAAATTCTGCCTAAAACACCGTCCTTAATTTGTTCCACATATCCCCTTTTATAACCCCTTGTAAAACCTAGAAATAACTAACTAAAAATAGCAAATTCGGGCTTTGAACCGCCTTATTGCGGACCGCAATGAGTGGAGGTAGTTAACAGACTGCGCAGAAAAATCTGGAGAGGTCATTGCGGGCCGCAATAAAAGTCCTTGCGGGCCGCAATAAAGGTCCTTGCGGGACGCAATAAAGGTCCTTGTGGGCCGCAATAAAAGTTCGGAAAATGCTGTCTGGAAGTTGGCTCTGTCTGATAATGTTGCGGCCCGCAATAACTTCATTTCGGTCCGCAATAAATGTGAAAGATGCTCCAAATTTCGTGTTGACTTGCTACAGATCACCCGTTTTGCTCCGTTAAGCTCCAAGCACTTGATTACCTGCAAAATAAACATAACTAGGGAAGTAACTTGAACTTTTGGACATTTCTAACCTAATCAAACCTAATTTAATCAAAACTTGGCTTAATTTACATAACAAACCATAGGTTTCAATAGATACAATTTCGGCTTATCAACCAATCAGGAAACAATAATCCAATTGCCTCATAAATGATATCATAGATGTCCCTGTCATCCGACTCTCCTAAACCAAGAGAAGGGACCCCCATCTTAAACCATAAGGGAGCTGGCTCTGTCCTGAGGGTATGTGTCCGATATCACTATCAGGGAGCCTATCTGAGTCAAAGGAGAAACATCAAAAAGCATAATCAATGACAAGTTAAATTATGAATTATCTAAATGAGAGTTACACCAATACGAAGTCAAAGCAATAATAGAAGATGCTACAGAACTAATAGATGATACTAGTGTATTTTGAAAACAAATTTTATTCCTGGTCAATCAAACAATCCATAAAGTAGCTGCTCTAATTAACTCAACCTATAATGAATCTTTTAAAGGTATCAAATAATCAAAATTCCAAAGGTCAGACATTTGTGTGCAATTAAAAGCAAAATAATTATAATTACCAATCCAAACCACAAAGTAGAAATCTGCCTATCTAAAATAATAGCAAAAAAAAATAAAAACTTAAAAACATAACATTTAGCCTGCAAATATATTTTTATGTAGAAATCACGTTAATATAGACTAATTTGTGCTATGCACCATAGCCTCACTATAAATAAAATCAAAATCATATTGCTTGTGGGTTTATTGAATGTTGAAATAATGAATGAAATGCTCGATTTTCAGCAAAATTCAACACCCTTAATTTAAATGCTAAAATATTTATAATTATTGCTTTTACTATTATTAATTAGATGTAACTATAATTTTCTATTAAAGCAAAAAAACGCTCGAAAAATCAAAATCATAATTTAAGTATTAGTGCAGCGTATATATGAATAAGTTTACTGCTGCTGACACCATTCTTATCAAATCTTCACATTGAAATAGACTAGTTCGACAGACACAAGATTGCGCCGAATAAAGAATCATGTCGGGCAATCTCACATTATGATTTATAGATTAAGGCTACGGTGCTATGGGTTGCATAGAGGGCTACGGTGTTACGGCTCAATATTCGAATTATTTGATTTTTTACCTATCTAAAAAAATAGTAAAGAATTTTCAAAAAATGTAAAATTTGGTCTCCAAACACATATTAATATGGAGAACTAGTTAAACGGTTCGGATCGACCGTTATAATTTTGAAAACTCGAATATTGAGTCATAGCACTGTAGCCCTCTATGCAACCCATGACACCGTAGCCTTACTCTTATATATTCTCAAAGATATGAAAACAACCTTAAAAGCTTGATGATAAACCGTTTGTATCCTAAATTTTTAAAATTTAAGCTTTGGATAATATTTATATAACCCTCATTTCACAACTAATGTTGTTGATGGGAAAATATTATAGAAATATTTGGGCACAAGCTAGCTAGGATTATTAGTTAAAACCATCTTTAATTGTTTGTTTTCTTTTTGTTACATCCTTCTTATAATATATAAAACTACTTTCGAATTCAAAATTGCGGATACATCAAAAGTATAAAATAATGCATGAAGCCATAACACAATTTCATAATTCATATGGGTGTAGGGGTGGCAAAAAAGCTCGTAGCTTGTGGCTCGACCGTAACTCGTTTGTGAGCTTGTCACTAGCTTGGTTTAGAATTAACGAGTTAAAGCTGAGGCCTAACTTGTTTGCCAGCTAGCTCGGTCTAGCTCGGTTCAACTTGATCCAAAAAGTTCGTAGAATTTACTTTTTTCTTAAAATAAGATTCAGCCAAACCCAGCAAGCCAACTCGTCAGCTCACGAGCTAGCTCGGGCTGGCTTGTCACGAGTTTAAGCTGAGGTTTTAAGTCGGATGCCCTAAGTCCAGCTGGCTCAGCTATAGCTCGATTCAGAATTAACAAGCTGAGATAGAATCTAGCTTGGACCGAGCTAGCTCGCTGCCAGCGGGTGTGTGTATATACTATTTTTCGAAATAGTGATGATAACAGCATGTTTAGAAAATAAATGAAAGGAGTCATCATGATTGAGTAGAGAGGTGATAGAGCGTGGGGAAAAAAAGTTTGATCCGATCTCTTTTTTTTTTCTCGTGAGATTTCAGTCTTAAAATAATTTGGATGGGAAAAAATAATTCACCTCACACCTACTTGAGAAACTGTACAGGGATGAAAAAACTAACAAATTACAAATCTCGTAGTAAAATTATTGCATACCGAACATGATCTCAATTAGGGGTGTTCAAACGGTTCGGTTTGTTCGGTGTTCAATCGAATCGAAAAATTTCGATTTAAATGGTTCGATTTTTCGGTTTAAATGGATCGGTTCGGTTTAGGTTTTTTAAAACCGATGAAACTCAACCGACCGAATTATATTAGTTGAAGTATGATTTATATTTTGTTTGGTTCAATCATTGCTTTCTTTTTTTCATTTTATTTAAATATTTTAGAATATCTACATATTTTGTATAAAATTGAACAACTCGTGTATGAACATGTGTAATTTTCGTTAGTAATGACATCAATAGGTTTACTCTGGTTTGAACCAACCGAAATTTAATTCAGTTTGTTTGGTTTGGTCTTAATCGGTTCGGTTGTATTTTTTAAAACCGAAGAAAAGTTTGGTTTGGTTATTTTAGTTCGGTTTCAACCGAACCAACCGTTTGAATACCCCCAATCTCAATAATTTGCAACGGAGCCATTCAGTTTTTATGACTGGAGATTAGCGGTGCGTTTGTGTACAATGTACTGTATAATGTACGGGGAATTCAAATCTGCTCCTTTTTTTAAGAAAAGGAGCACCCTCGTATTCTTCAGTCCTATTCATTTTAATATATTATATTGATATAAAAAAAAGTAATTGAAATCGTGTGATCGATTTTGAACGGTTCGGATTAAAAAATAGAAAGGTGCTCTTTTTTTTAAAGAAAATGAGCAGATTTGAATCCAGAAAGTAAACCAGATCCCTGATTAATCTCTGAGCTCGCTTGTTTGTTACTTTCTAAAGAAGAGAAATTTGGTTCCTAGCCTTTTTTGAGTGTTGTTCTTCGGCCAGATGCATTTGGTCCCTAGCCTAATGCACTTTATTTCATGTATCTCTATGGTTGTTTGGTTTAATTAGAATCGCGAGGTCTGATCCGTTGATTTCATTACAAAGCAAGTAAACCCAAACTCAATCTGATTTCCACTCCACACGCTTGGGCCTGGGACCCAGCTGCTGCTTTTCAAAGTTTTTTTTTTTTTTTTAAACGGTGGCGCATCCAAACTTGTTAAATTCGTATCCTCTGCATTAACTCAAAAATTAATCTTTTGAGTTAATGCATTTGGACCGTCCAATCAGTTTTAAAATTTATGTAAATTAAATCCGCACTAATATTAAAGACCCTATGTTTTAGGCCGGAACTAAATGGACAGATAATCGGACGCCAATCAGTTTTAAAATTTATGTAAATTAAATCCGCACTAATATTAAAGACCCTATGTTTTAGGCCGGAACTAAATGGACGGATAATCGGACGGTCGATATGTATTAACTCAAAAGATGCTCTTTTGAGTTAATGCAGACAATGTGGACTCAAACTTGTTTCGATGCATACGTATATGACTAAAAATAAAATTTTAATCTAGTAACAAAAAAAAAAAAAAAAATTTTGTATGACACATCGTAAGTTTGAAATTGGTTAAAATATTTTTTATAAAACAATAAGTAAATGCTGAAATGCTAGATTTCCATTTTTTTACTCACAGTATCATACCCTTTGATGTTATATCACGTATACAGAAACAACTATAACGGTATAATCACCATATCATACCATTTGATATTAAGTTACGATTTCAAGCTGAGATTTTAACTCAGATGCTCTAGACCCAGCTCACTCGGCTATAACTCGGTTCAAAATTAACAAGCTGAGCTGGGATCTAGCTTGGACTGAGCCAGCTCATTGCCAGAAATAAATTTGTTGTGATTCTAAAGCGATTGCAGGACCCTGTTATTCCAAATCCATCCATTTATCTGTCTAGAGATTCGTGCATAAAAAATAAGTGTTGTTGAAATTTATACATTCCAAAAAATGAAAGATCAGATTTGGAATCACAGCAGATTTATTTCCCTCGTTGCCACCCGACACTATTTGCATCGTACTCGTTGACATTTAAATGTATGTCATTTGCGCTGTTGTTACCGCTTGTGTGCTCCAAAACACCGTACACCTTCTCGTTTGGTAGATTATAGTATCGTTGTATGTTATGCTTGGATGTTTTGGTGCTTTAAATTAAGAGATGCAATTGCAATTACTATGCTTGAGGCGTCGTAATAAATATATAGTAGATGAGATGCCTTTTATTTTTAGTTTGAATAGTTTCTAATGAAACTGGTGGAAATATCACTATTTCAAAAAAAAAAGATGGATTTTATTATGTAAGGACTCGATTTATTTTCGAGAAGCAATTTTAATATGTCTGGCTTATTGTTTCGAAATTATTTTAGTTATCATCTTAATATTTTAAAATTCTCACCTTACGATATGTTCCAAAAAAAACACGATGATTACATAATCACTGTGCGTATACTTGAACCGTAGTGTTGTGCACCACAGTCAGGCACAACACCACGGTACGCATGATCCTCAGTCGTGCGCACAATGGTGTTGTGCACCACTTTGAACCCGATAAAAGAATGGAGAAAAAATAATACCGAAGAAGATGTATAGTCTGTCGACCAAATAGTTAGAGATTTTTATTGTAATAGTGACATAATTTTATTTTAGTTGTTATGTGACAGCTGGCTGATCTTTCGTATTAGAGGCTTTTGTGGTTTCTCGTATTATTTGATATTACAGGCTATCGTCTTATATTTTGATATTAGCAATTATATTTTAGGTATATTATCAATCGTATTATTTTAATATTACAAACTGTTACAACTGTTACTAATAATCAAAATGTTTTATCATAATTTCTTTAGACAAAAATAATAATTAAGTTTCTCGATATTAATAAATATCATGAGATTTTTTATTGGAATTACGAATAAAATATGAAACATAATTGTCATATCTAAAATGCGAATTATATAAACATGCTATAAATTCGAATTTTTACATAATTCAATTTTTTTTCTTTTACTTCGGAGCGTTAAAATCACTCACAAGTTCGAATCTTTGCCGACGTTTGTATCGTGCAAATACATAAAAACATGCCGATAAAAAAAATAAAATAAAATAAGAACACAGACAATCGTTAGCAGCCCAATTTATTTTTTACACGACGTACCAAAGCGATCTGTCTTATCGACTTGAATTGAATAGGTATGTAATCAATCGCGGTAAAAGATGTTCCCAGGGCATCAGTGGCGTAGCCAGGATTTTTATTAGGGGTAGGCAAAATAAATTATTATTATATTAATAATAATAATTATTTTATTTAAATAATTAAATTATAAAATATTATTAAATAATTTTCATTGAAAGAGGAATTGGTAATTAACCATGAATTAAAATCGAGAAATTGGTAGAAATCCACTGAATTAGATTGAAAACTCGATTTTTTTGAAAGTTTACTTTGAAGCATAGTTCACAAGACTCTTTTATTAAAATTCAGCTCATTTTGAATAGTTAAACATAATAAAAATATTTTAATGCATTACATTAAATTTCAGTATATTACTTTATAAAACATTTTAGTCTATTCTTTTCACAAAAAATAACAAATTTATTGTGATACCACGATCATACCATTCTTATTAACATTCTTCTTGTCGGAATATTTCAAAATAGATTGATGAAAGACTATCAAAATTGTAATGACTCGGCCAATTTCACTAATCGAGAGTTTTGACTCAGTCAGGAGTAGGCAAAACTCAAATCTAGATGTAGACAAAATCTAAATCCAAACCAACTATATACGAATTTGGTACTGTATTTCAAAATCCAGGGGTAGGCGGCTGCCTACCCCTGGATACAAGTGGCTCCGCCACTGCAGGGCATAATGTACCGCACAAATGTCTGAACTGATTATGGGTGTCAACGGGTATGTTACGGGTCTGATGAAGGTATTTTCATACCCGTACTTATTATAATAATGAAAAAAAAAATTATCGTTTTTCATCTTTTTGAATACAATACGGATCGTATAAACAGATAAAAAAATGTCATTGATATTTCAATTTGTATTTTCAATAAAATATTTTTAAAAAAAAGTGTTATTGAATACAACTGATTTATATTATGAGAATTTAATAAAAGGGGAAATTTCACGTATACACCTCAAAAACTTCAAAATTACATATTCCTACCTCTATAGTTTGAAATTACGTATTTTCCCTCTAAACTTCAAAAACTCACAAACTTATCAATTTTATTGTATTTTATATTAAAACTCATTCTAAAATTTTAAAATATCCATTTTACCCTTTATTAAAAGCATATAAAGTCTATCAAACTCAAATTTAAATCTAAATGGTTCCTCTACCGTTCGATCCGTGTGCATTGCATTAAGATCTGTGCATAGTGCTTCAATATTCATGCTGATCTAGCATGTACAGATCTTAAAGGGTAAATGTGTATTTTATAAAACTATGCATATTCAAATTTGAGTTTGATGGCCTTTATATGCTTTTAATAAAGGGTAAATGAGTATTTTATAAATTTAGAATGAGTTTTAATATAAAAGACAATAAAATGGGTAAATTTGTGAGTATTTGAAGTTTAGAGGGGGAATATGTAATTTCAAACTTTAGAGAAAAAAAAATGTAATTTCGAAGTTTTTGAGGGGTATACGTGAAATTCCTCCTTAATAAAATATAAAACTTTATTGTATCATGTATCAACTTCATACAAATATGTATTTATATATATAATTTTATTTTTTAAAATTATCTTATATGAAAACAAATAAAATAACGGAAAAAAAATCGTTATCCTTATCCGTACCTGATAAGCTAATAAAAAAAAATCTTATCATTATTTATATTTTCAGATACGATACAGATCTGATAAACTGATAAAAAAAAAACAGGTGACATTGACACCCTTAGAACTGATATCTCACTTCTTTTGTAATTTCCATAGAAATTATCCTCGATGCTGTTTGAAAAGGACATGAATATGAATTAAAAAAAAAAAAAGTTACAATATTTTGAGCGTTCAATTCATGCATTCACGTGGGCTCCATTTATGGTTAATAAAAATGGCAACAAGGGCCCACCACCCCCTTGCATGAAAAAAGATTCAGTTAAGTAAAAATGTGTGCAACCCAAACACAAAAAAAGGGTTTTTGTGTGTCAGTGGTGAAGATGGGCTCTTAAAAAGAAGAGACAACACCCACCAATTCATGTCCGGTTTTTAAATAAAAAACTCAATCATAAAATTCATTTTCATTTGACCCCACATTTCGTTAGTAATTAATCTCATTAATTCCGAGTTTATTTATTTGTTTACAATTGACAGCCAGAAAACGAGCTGGTTCATTTTTTTTTTTTTTTTTTTTTGGTTTTTGGTAAATGATGAACCCTTCATTTATTTGGTCCAATATTCTACAATTCGGGATAACTTCATAAGCCAAATGTTCTTTGTTTTATTATTTATTTTGAAGGAACGAGACGCTCTATTTAAAGAGTCGGGATATAGCTACCACGTCTTAACTTAACAGTCTTAACGATGTTTTTTTAAAATCAATTAAAAAAATAAACAACAAAACTTTAAAAATACCAATCTTATAATTTTATTTTTTAAGTAAAAGTTGGAGGTCAAGTTGCTCAACTATTTAATACCGTTGTTATTATAACAAATATTTCTCCCATTCTGATTTTGAACTCATAACTTCTCATATAAAGACTATGTACCTTGGCCACTAGACCAAAAATTAGTTCCTGTCTAAGAGTATATTTAATTGTAAAATAATAATAGCTAGAATAACTCTTTTATCACTTGTCTTATTAGAATAACTAAATTTAACTTTTTGTAAAAATATGCTATTCTAATAAAGCAAAAGAGTTGATTCAAACTATTCAACTCTATCCAAACACAGTACAAGTTATTTTTAATATACTTTTGTGGGTGCATTTGGATGAATCAAGGAATAACAGCTATTTTTGGGTTCGAAATAGTTGCTAACCCAACATTTCATAGGAATAGTGAAATAGCAGCTAACCCGAGCTATTCTTTTGTTGAGAATAATATTTTTTTTTCATCCAAATGTGCTGTGTTGAGAATAGCTCGCCAGAAATAATAGCTATTTCTGTATCATCCAAACATTTTAAGAACAACCTATTCTCACTCTAATCAAACATAACCTAGAACAGAAATCTAAGTCAACTTTTCTCTATTCTCATTCACTCATCCCGTTTCTCTATTTTTGTACTAATTGTTACACATCGAAACGTAAGCGTAACCACGCTTTTATTTCTATACAATAACATAGATATGTGGTCTTTATGACCCCTTTTGCCAACAAAACAACACGTAGCACTACTTAGATTGAAAATCTTAACTCATACGTAAATTAGGAAGTAATAATTTCGAATCAAAATCATTCAAACATAATTCACATCAGTCTATTTTAGGACTTTGCTTAGAAGAAAAGTAAAACACAGACATAAAAGGAAACAATATTACTATTTCAAATAAGATAATTTCCATGGAAAGTATTTTTGCATTCAAAAAGATTTAAAAAAAAAGAAATATTTCCTTTTTAACTTGAAAGCATTTGTAATATAATGTAGTTACCTAATTTTGAAGCTTAATGTTTTTTATAAAATATTAATCCTCTTTAATAGTTTATAAATTTTGAAATTTGTCTACACTTGTGTCTTTATAAACCATTAATAAAAAAATAGATTTTATCAAACAATCTTGATTGTTTTGGTTTTTACAAAAATCATAAGAACCGAGATGTTATTTTGGTCCGAGTTATTTTCACAGATTTCGAAAAAAATAATATTATAAAACTTATGAAAATACCCCATACTGAATTGTCATTTTGGTCCGAAAAAATAATTCGGACCAAAATTATATTTCAGCTCTAATAATTTTTGTAAAAAAAAAAATAATCACGTTAGTTTCTTAATAATACTTTTTTGAATTATGATTTATAAAAAAAAAATTCCGACCAAACCGCACCAATGATCAGACCAATGGTTTAAACCTAAACTCAACCATCACAAAAAATGATTTTGAAATTCAAAAGTCGCGACAATACTAATGTTCACTGTTCTCTTTCGAGACCTGCGCGCCTACACTTACAAATTGAATTTCAGCGACTAATTAATTGTCAATAAATACGTAGCGAGTCAATATTTTTCACGGATAAATGTTCGCTATACAATTACAATGACAGAGATAATTACAGAGGATCACAATTTCAAGCTTGATATACCCTTCCGTTTTATCTTTTCCTACTCTCTCCTAATTTACGAACTCCTTACAGCACGGTGAAATTTCCTAATTTCTCGCCACGTCACGATTATGTGAAAAATAGTAAAATATTTAGGCAATGATAGAGATTTTCACGTCCGCATGAAGCATTTAATAGATAGCTCTCTTTCCAGTTTCAACCATCCTCTCCATTTGCTACGGCAACTGAACCAGGTGTACAGATAGATAGATAGAGAGAGAGAGAGAGAGAGAGAGAGAGAGAGAGAGAGGCGTGGGTAAATGTGAGATTAAAAGCTTTTAGCAAAAGAGGGAAACAGTGCTGTACAGTGGGGGAATCTAAGAAGAAACCAAAGAAGAAGAGAAGAACAAACTAGGGTATGTACAATTTTTTTCAAACCTCCTCTTTCTTTTTCTTTTGATTTTGTTTTCTGTGAGCTTACACAAGGGGAGAGTTCTAATGGTGTAATGGTGGAAATGTGAAGGATTTTTTGCTGATTAGAAGAAGTTTTAGTCGAAAAAGATTTTCTCTAGTGCCATTTTTAGCCTTGAGTTGATGGTTTCATGGTTTGGTTGTTTTCTTAGTGTTGGTAGAAAGAGAAGTGGTAATGTTGACTATTTTCCTTGCTTTTGCTTTGTGATATTTTTGGTATTATTTATTTTGTATTTTTTGCAAAAATGTGGAAATAAAGTATAGAGAACCAATAAAAGTTTTTACTTTTTTACTTTAGTGTTCTTTGGTTAATATAATTTTGTAAATATTTTCTCGGAAATAAAATAGTCTCTGTTGGGAGAGCATTAAATAAATGAGAAATTTTCTTTTTATAATTTTCAAATCTAATTTCTGCTCTCAGATTTATGGTGATAATATTTTTGCTCTTTTGAAAATGATAAATTTTTTATTTGAAAAGTTTGGTCTGTTATTTTTTGTATAAATTATATCCACAGTATCTTCTCAGTTCCCACCTCAGTAAATGTGCATCTCTGTGGTCTCTGCGTCTTTTGACCCCTTTTTACAGTTTTACCATATAGAAATTCACCTCTTAATACCAAATGACATTTGTAACCCTGATGACTCCTGTCCTCTACGAAGCACTACCATGGGTACTTTCGTACCCAACTTGTGTAACAGTGCCTTTGTTTAATTGCTCTCAGTGTACACATTACCACGCACGCAGTATTCAAATGAGCTTCAAAACCGAAATATACCATTTTACCCCTCCATTGTCCATTCCTTGTAAAACTAAAACAACTTTGACCGCTAAATAAAATACTGCTTATCTCTCCTGGTGCACTTGTCAGTCATGTATATAATTTATTTATGCTTTTTTGTTGCAGGGGGCATTAGCCAAGAGGAGATTAGCTTCCATAAATAATTATGCAGACCCCCAAAACAAGGTTTGCTAATATTTAAATCTGATAGAGTTGAATTTGGAAGAATAGTTTACTCTACAGTAGTAGTAAGTGGTATCCAAAGAGATTCATCCCTTTTTTTAATATATAGCATAATATTTACTTAGATGTGGTCCAACAGAGGTGAAGAAGATGGGGAGGTTAAGAAAGGACAGAGGGTAAATTTATTGTCTACATGTTCTACAAATTTTTAAATTGAGAGGGAAGGACAAAATTTTACCTAGTCTACACTTAACAAAAAATGGAGCGTAGAGGAGGTAAATTAGATTATAATATTTTCCATCTCTTTCCTTTTATTTAATTTGTGGAGCATGGTGTTAAGAGGGAGCATAACAGTACATACCACTTGTGTCCTTGTCACAGTAGTTAGTTTGGACATTAATAACTTACCATATGTGATTCACATTTATGATGTTTTTTTTTCTCTCAGTAGAAATGGGTCCGCACCAGAGGTCCCACAAAAGCCATCTCCTGCCACTCCTAGATCGACACGTGGGAACAAGTCAGGAAATGAGATTGACACGTCAGGAGCCGCACCCGCACCTGCACCTGCACGGACCTCGTCCGATCGAAGCCCTAAGGTTACTGAGCGCCGCTCTCCTAGAAGTCCCGCGAAGGATGTAAGTTTTTACCATTTTCTAATTCCTAATTGTTATTGTTATAATTTGTTGTCAAGAGGGCACCCTGGAGAGTTATATTTTACATTTCTCAAACTTAGAAAATTCTGAGAGTGCGGTAAGTTTTTTAAATTATCCTAGATAAAATATTCTTATGGTTTTGTTGTTGTTTACGTTGCAATTATTTGTTTTTTGAGCTAATTTTCCGGCTATACTATATTGATGTATAAATTTCATTTTTACAGACGCAAGTTATCAAATGTCCTGCACAACCTGCAAAATGAAAAATATTCCTAAAATGATCAAGTGTATCTTTTGTGCCTTTTGCTCATTTGATCTATTGCTGGTTTTCCTGATGTGGGCCAAACTACTTCATGTTTATCTCTACAATTAAAATTAATATAAGAAGGGGAATTTTGGGTGTTTTTGTATTTGGAAGGAATTTAGCGTGCAAGTTCACTGGCCAAAAGGCATATGAACGGCATTTTAATATCATGGTTGAAGAATATCAATGAAACTAGTTAATAGCTGTTGAACATTTTAAGATTCTTACTAAATTGTTACTTTCTTTTTCAGAAAAAGAGGCCGAGTAAGATATCAGAATTAGAGTCTCAGATTAGTAACTTGAAAGACGAACTGAAGAAGGCGAAAGATGAGTTGACGTCATCAGAGGCATGCAAAACCAAAGCCGTGCAAGAGGCTGATGCAGCCAATGAGCAGCTGACAGCTGTCACTGTCAAGCTGGAAGAATCCCAGCGCCAGCTGATGGATTTCTCTGCCGCTGAGGAGGCCCGTCTCATGGAACTCGGTAAAATTTCACAGGTATTGGTAATAGAAAATGATGAGAAATAAAATACAATAATGCTAGATTATCAATTTCACAAGTCATGCATTTGCTTTTATTCTGCAGGAACTCTGTCAAATTTCATTGGCAGAGTTTGTTTATTCGGCAATTGGATTGAGAATCCTTGCATTTGACTAAGTGTAGTAAATTCATAATTATTACTAAAAACATGTACTATTGTTTATTACTTGTTGCAATAATATTCCGAGTACTCCTTGTACTAAGATTAGTATATTAATGATTCTATTTATTACTTATTTGACTTGTTTGTTGTCGGACTGTGCTTTATGTTGTGTGGGTTCTAGCTAATCTTAGTAGAATTAACTCCCGTTTTAGATTATTTTATCAACTTGTACAATTTCAATTAATTCCGTAGTTTTTATATTTAATTTTCCATTTATTTCTATTTTTTTAATAAATCTCACCATCTTTTTTGTGAGACTAAAACCTGTAATCCTGTATATTTTCAGGAGAAAGAGGTTGCTTGGCAGTCTGAATTAGAAGCCATGCAAAAGCAACAGTTAGCCGACAAAACTGAAATTCAAGTTCTAAAGCAACAACTTGACACCCTCGCTGAATCAGATGCAAATCACTCGAAACGTCTAGAAGAATTCAAAACCGAGCTGCAATCACTAAACGAGGAATTGCATGTGAGAGCTGACACCATTGAGAGGCTCCAGGTTCGTGTCATAGAGGTTGAAAAGGCCAGAATGGAAACCAAGGAAGAATCTGATGAGCGGGGACGGCAACTGGAGATCGCCAAAACCGCAATTGAGAGGCTTCAGGAGACAATATGTTTCAAAGATACTGAACTGGAGGCATCCAGGGCTAAGGCTAGCTCCCTAGAAGAAGCCGTCAACAAGTTGCATGAAGCTGATGGTGAAAACGATTCCTTGACGAACTCCGTATTGCAGGTTGAGATGGAAAGGCTGAGATCAGATCTTGAAGCAGCTCTGAATATTAACACCAATCTGGAAGAGAAGGTAAACCAACTCCAGACTGAGCATGAAAACAAAGATTCTGAGATCAATAACTTGAAAAAGGTTCTAGAAGAGAAGAAGCCTGAGCACATAACAGAATCAGAAGCAATTCCAGCACCAATTCAAGCCGAGCTCGAAACAAAGCTGATGAAGTCGATAACGGACGTAGCTGAGCTGAAGGCCAGCTTAATGGACAAGGAGAATGAGCTCCAGAACCTTCTAGAAGAGAATGAGACACTCAAGTCCGAAGTGTCGAAGAAAGAAGGTGAGAGCGTGAAGAAGTATGAGACAGTCGTGGCAGAGCTAGAGCTGGCCAAGGCTACTGAGCAAGATACTAGAATGCGCCTCGGTTATTTGACTGAGGAGGCCGATAAAAGCAGTCGCAGGTACAGATTTTATTTATTTTACAAGCTGTTTTGTATGCCGGGTTGTGTCAGACTGGTTCTTGCATGAAGTGCCCCCACATGACCATGTTTTGGGTATCAATTTAGAATAGTGAATGGAAGAAAAGGCCCCACATGACCATGTTCATTGAAATGCCAATTTTGTTTTTTGATGTGATGCCTTACCATAATAGAAAGAATCATGTGACATCAACACAGAAATGATTTCTGCTCATTTATTGATTGAAGAATTACAGCAGTTAAAGTGGAGACACGTGTTGTTTCAAGTATCGCAACCAGACAGGATTTGTATGTTTTTCCGTTGCAAATACTGGCAAATTTATCATATTTACCATACTGTTATTTGTTCTCCTTTTGAAATTAAGAACCATCATAACTGTCTACGATGTGAGTATAATATTTAGTTGCTGATTAGTTTACTTGTACCTCCATGAAGTTTGATCGGGTTAGATATAAAACGTGTTTATTAGATGTAATTACATGAAACGTGTTCAAGGGAAATGTAATCATTTGTCTGACCAAACCTTGATTTTAATATTTGGTTGACACTTGGTAAATAAATTACAATATGCCTAATATATAATCACATCTAATAAACACGTTTCATCTGATTTTCTTCCGACATAAAATTTTCTATTTTTTAAAAACATGATTACATAGATAGACAAAATAAACTATCACGTATATAATTTTTATAAATATATCTAACCATGCTTAAGTGCCTGGGAAGTTGTCTAATAGTAACATCTGTGCAACCTAACCTGATCAAAATTCACTCAATTCTTGACCCCATTGGCAGGGCGGCCCGCGTGACGGAGCAGCTTGATGCGGCTCAGGCGGTGAATTCAGAAATGGAGTCAGAGCTGAGGCGCCTCAGGGTCCAGTCTGACCAGTGGCGCAAGGCAGCTGAGGCGGCAGCTGCGGCACTCTCAGGAAACAACAATGGGCGATTGATCGAGCGATCTGGGTCGTTGGATCCTGACTATAACTCGATTGGTGGAAAGATGATGAACTCGCCATTCTCTGATGACCTTGAGTTTGAGTCACCCAAGAAGAAGAACAGTGGTGTGTTGAGGCGCATGAGTGGCCTATGGAAGAAGAGCCCCAAATAGTTTTGCTAATATTTTGGTATATTTTTTGTCCCTTTTTTCTGAGACAATTTCTGATATGCACCTCAAATATGTGAAATACTCAAAACTATCGTGTGTGTGTATATATACACAAATATAGAGGTTGGCTAAGATCAAAATGGTAGTTCCTACGTCTTTGGTGCTACCAATTTGTTTTTGTGGTTTTTAAAGTTCAATTAGTCAATATGAAGTGCTCAATGTATTTTTAAAGTTCCTAAAATGCAGTGATTATTAAAAATTCATAAAAAATAGTAAAAAAGTTCCAAAAAATGAAAAATTTGGTCCCCAAGCACATTTTAATATGGAGAACATGTTGAGCACTTAAGATGGACTATTTAAACTTCAAAAACCACAAAAACAAATTGGTAGTATCAAGGCCTTAGTCATACCACTATGACCTTAGCCAATCTCTCTCTATATATAATGGAATATGCTAGCATGCTATGCGTAGTATAGCTCTCCTCCGTGCAACGGCTCAATATTTGACTTTTCAAAATCCTAACGGTTGATCCGAACCGTTCATCTTGTTCTCCATATTAATATGTATTTGGAGACCAAATTTTACATTTTTTGGAATTTTTTTACTATTTTTTTAGATTTATTGAAAATTGCTGTTTTTAGCAAATCTGGACCATAAAAAAACATCGATTTTCAATAAATCTAAAAAAATAGTAAAAAAATTCCAAAAAATGTAAAATTTGGTCTCCAAACACATTAATATGGAGAACAAGATGAACTGTTCGGATCGACCGTTAGGATTTTGAAAAATCGAATATTGAGCCGTTGCACGGAGGGGAGCTATGCTACGCGTAGCATGCTAGCATATTCCTATATATAATATTCCAAAGCATGGTTAAAGTAAACATAAATCCAACGACTTGTAGAACATGAACAAGTCAAATAATCCCTCTAATGAAATTGAGGTACTTTGAGATGATATTAGAAGGAACAGAATTGCATGAAATTTCATATATTTAGTGGACTTGTCAGAGATTTTTTTCTTGCCAGTGGTATATATTATTTTTGGTTAATTGAGCAGTTGTTTGTTTCCTTTTCACCTCTTGTTCAATTCAGGTCTGCTGGTTAAATGATGTGAGAGAAGAATAGGTACTTGTTTTAAAGCTGAATGGAGATATTTTAGAGTCTAAATAGTGAGAAGAGACTTTAGACTAGGTAAGTCTTGTGCCCTTTGTTCCAATCGCATTTAGACAAAATATGTGATTACAGATTCCATCTTGTATGGCACAGCTCCACTTTTTCTTGTATCTGACTTCTGACATGTGTTTCTATATCCTTCTTTTTAAATTCATCTGTGAATTTATTTTTGTTTTGCTCTCTGATACACATTTGAATTGAAATTGCTGATTATGTTCTATGAACAGCCATATCAACCAAGTTTCCCAAAATAACCATATCACTATAAATCAAAGAATAGAGGCAAAGGAAATTCTGAGCAAATTGTGGTTAAAAAGAGAGAACAACTTGGTTCTCCATGTGATAGCTGGTTTTGAAAGCACAGAATGAGACCAGTTAATATATGCAGAGCCTGTTGTCTGAAGATGAAATGAGCAAATTTTAACAGAGCGGTTTTGGCTTCATGCTGAGCATTGACTATATGCAGCGATGTTCTAATTCTATAGTCTGTGCGCTGCATGAAGCCAATACTGTTCTGTTAAAATCATTACCCCCACGCTGCTATATATTAGCCGTTAGACCAAACTCATGTTAATAGACGTACAGCTTACAACATAAAAACGATTTTCATGTATATCTTTTAAAATTTTTGAAATTACATTTTTTTTTAATATTTATAATACCATATTTATCCTTCTAAATGTCAAACGTTCTTATATTTTTTTCAATTTATTTTCTTACTTAGTATAAAGCTTAACCTATATAACACCAACTCTAAAATATCAGTGTCATTTCAACCTATATAACACCAATTCTAAAATCTATCAAATCGACTTTAAACGGTGAATTCATACCGTTCAAATCGATCTACTTCATTAGTTGTGTATTTATATGCAAAATTTATAACTTTTTGAATTTATTTAGTATTAAGTCAAGTGGTCAAATGTGTGAGTTTTTAAGTTAATTTTAATACATTCATTTTTCAATATTTTTATTGCTTGATTTGATATATTAATAACTCGAAAATATAAAAAAAATTGTATGTAAACACATCACTCATAATGTAAATCGATTTGAACGGTTTGAATTAGTCGTTCGAAGTCGATTTGATGGGTTTAGAGTTGGTGTTATATAGGCTAAAATGACACTGATATTACATTAGTCAAACTCCTTAGTATGCACACATAAGCGTAGCATGAAATTTTCCAGACATAATGATGAATGAATTATTTTGATCCATTCATTCATCAACTATCTGAACATCTTAACTTTGTAAAAAAAAAAAAATTAAAACCCAAAATAACAAAACGATTAAACACTCAGAGGGTCAAGTTAAAATCAATATTAACGATTTAAAATTTAAAATTCGTTGATTAAAATCAATCTAGTAATATTTTAAGATAAGCTCGTAAAATTTCTTGTTGAGCTTAAATACATATAAACTTTACCCATACATTATGCATGAATACTTATAGATTAACTATCAATTCGGTGTAGATTAGAGAACAAACACTAAAGTGTAAGTTGATAAATTATTTGTGGACATTTATTAAAAAAAAAAAAAACATTTTTTCCAGCTTAGATGCACTCTTAAATTGCAAATTCACAAACCCTTAAGCTGTTAATTAAACAAAATCCATTTCGCTAAATAAAAAATTAGAATAAAACTAGATGACCAGTACATAAATCGCATAAACTATTCCAGGAATGTAGCCCAACAGCGTTAGCACTAAATCAATCCAGAACTCCACCTACATTAAATTAAAAACAAAACAAAAAACCAAAAAAAATATCGTTAATTACAAGAAATTTACTAACTAATAAAAAAATAAATAAACTACTTACAGCAATTCCATAGCGCAAAAACACACCAACAGGTGGAATAAAAATTGCTAACAAAACCGCCACAAATATCTCAGATCCCATATCTTGGCACTTCAAATATTTTCCTCCTCCTCCTCCTCCTCCTCCTTTCTTTTTTGTTGTTTTTAGGGAGGTTTTATTTAGAGTGATTAAAGAGAAACAAAGGTTTTATCTCTTTTTTAATGTGACAGATTATTAGCTATTTTTGGTGCTGTTATTTTTATTTTTTTTTTTTTGGTATTTTAGAAAATAATGCTGATGACGAGTTATCTTGACTCTTGAGTGTATTTCTATGAAAGATTATTTTTTATTGTTGTTGTTTTTATATATGGCAGACGCGACACAGTTAGTGTCACGTGTAGGGGTGGCAAAAAAAACTCGTAATTCGTGGCTCAATTGTGACTCGTACCTGATTCGTTTATTATTGGATCGAGCTGTTAACGAGCCAGTTCGTCACTAGCTTGGTCCATAATTAATGAGTTCAAGCTGGAGCTTAGCTTGCTCGTTAGCTCAGTTAGACATCAATTTGTGAATTTGTATGAATTTGTGTGCATTTTATACTGTCTAGCTCGGTTCATCTCGATCCAAAAACTTTATAGAATTTATTTTCTTCTTAAAACAAGATCCAGTCAGACCTAGCGAGCCAACTCGTCAGCTCGCGAGCTAGTTCGGATTGGCTTGTCATGAGTTCAAGCTGAGGTTTTAATTCAGATGCTCTAGGTCCAGTTTGCTCTGCTGTAGCTCGGTCCAAATTTAACAAGCTGAACTAGAGCCTAGCTCGGACTGAGTCAGCTCGTTGACACTCCTAGTCACGTGTACTTCTAATAGGAAACGCGCAATTTCTTGTGCCCCTTGTTTTGAAATGAAATTTCTAATATATAACGGGCTTATGCTAGATGTTAATCGAATTTGATTTAATTGGGCAGAAGTTTTATTTGCCTGTTAATAGCGGAATTCAGATTTGCTGAACTAAGTCAAATTTAAATTTGAATTCGAACAATTCGTTATAAATTGACACTCATTTTTACATTCCATATGGACTCCGGGCAGAATTCACATCCCTCAGGTTGCCTGACCGAGAACAATTAAATCGGACGGGCCAAGATTGGAATTTTAACTTAGCACGAATCTCAAAGCACAAATAATACTGTCCTCTCCATCATCCCAAACAGGCACCGGCTGATATTAAATCTGGACCATCCGTTTCAATTTTGCTGTGTCAAGAACTAAATTCGTATCCTCTGAGATATCTCAAACTTTGCGTGACTTTATGGAAAATCCTAACCGTTTAAAGACGTTCTGCACGAGTGTAAAAGCCCACATGACACTGACCCCCTACATCACCCCCGAACAGGCACTGGACACGTCGGTCACGCAAAAGTTGAGATATCTCAGAGGATACGTACTCGTCAGGAACCTGGGAACCTCCGGGCATCCCTCAAATTGTGAGGCAAAATGATTCCCGTCTCCCAAGGATTCCCAATTTGTGTAGCTCTTTGATTCCTGAACTCTTGAAATTATGTTCCTCTTTTAATTAAAATTAAGTTTGTTTCTAAATAAAAACAACTCTTACTGGCGGAACCCTTTGTTAGAACTTTTAACCGCCGCAAATAGATTGACATCTTTAAAATGGTATTTAGATGCAATTTTAGATGTAACTTGGAACATTCTGTAAAATGAAGTCAATACCTTATTTACCTGAATTATAAACTTGCAATGAGGAGAGTGTAATGGAATTAAATTGTTGAATTTTTTTGGATAATGGTTTTGGCATTTTACTGTTCTCTTATTATATATTTTTGCTCGAACTCTCAGTTTGTGTCCTTTTAATTTATAAGAGGTTTTTATTGGATGCAATGCTAATTTTCAATTTTTTTTTTGGGCTAAATATCTTGGCATGGTTGCGTGCGTTAAGATGTTAATATTTTTTATAAGTTGGGCGGACTGGCAAACTACCAATATTTTGATTAAAATAAAGATTTATAAGTTTTGTATTTTGTTAAGCGTTGTAAATAACGGTATGATCTTGTAACTGACAAAGTACTACCATGTGATTAATTGAAAATAACCGGCCAATTAGTCAAAAAAATCCGTAACGATTTGATTGTCATTAACAACTAATCAGTCGTTTTTTACAACACAGATTTTGTTGACGGTATATCCGAAAATATTATACTAATGGAAATCTAATATCCCGAATTTCTTTTAGTTACCATTTCAATAGAAAGATAAACGGAATTGAAATAAAAAAGTTTTCATTTTTACTAGATACGTAGATAATATATGCGCATCTCTAAAAGATGACGTGTAGATATTACATGTGCAACTATTTTTGATAGAATTTAGTCAAATTTAATACAGTTTACGAATCTGCGCGAAATGCCTTGGAGGTGCACAATAACGCTTTGTTTGGCTGCCAGGCGGGAACGGGAATGAGCTTGGGTTCGGCTTCCAATTTGAATGGCCGAAACACTGTGCGCGTGAGAAAAAAAATTCACTTTGAGTAATTTTTTTTTTCCCACAGACACAGTACTCGGCCAAACAAGTATAATATTTGTATATCTGGTAATGTGATTCTTTTTTTTAAAATTTATATCAACTCTATATATTCTATTATGTGAAATGGTAGCTTAAAAAAATCGGCAAAAAATCTGGGGTTTCTTTACGGAATAAATATTTGAGTATAGTTATCATCACTGATTCTTTGTCAGGTGTGTTTGAAACCCCAATTTTATGGATTTTGAAAAACAAAAGCCAATAACAAATTTAGAACAGAAGAATCAGATCAAAACTTTGTTCCAGCTGTATCAGGGGCGGACTCGGAGTAGAACAGGGAGGCAACTCCTCTGGATTTCGAATTTTAGTGGTGATCTATCGGTACCGATTAACTTTGTCCTCTCTGATTTTTTTTTGTCCTATCTGGATGTTTGATTTGTAATTCGGATTCAATTTAATGATAAAATCAAAATAAATTTCTTAAATTATAATTGGTAATTAGAATTATAAGTTAAAACATCGAGAATGTTATGAATTAAGTATTTATGGATGTCCATATTGCAACTCTCTTGAGCAATTACTTGAAAACTTCTCTTTAAAGAAGAATGTTTCTCTCCCTACATTTATCAATAGAGTTAATATTAGATGGCTTGTAATTTACATTTTCTAGCCTATAAATAGAGGATTTGTATGAATGTATTTGACATAACAAAAGCATATGAATAAAGCATAGCCATCTTTATACATTCTCAATATCTTGTTTATTATTCTTTTACTTTATTTTATAACACGTTATCAGCACGAAAGCTCTACTAGTTGAAGATTCGAGGTAACTTTGATATCTCTTATTTTAATTCCATTTAAATAAATAATTCTTATAATAAATAATTGCTAAATGGAATAAGTTATGATTTTTTGTATATTTAATCATCTAGAAGAAGATTTCAAGAAAATCTAAGTAAATAATCGGGTTGTTAAAATATTTAGTGTCTTAACCGTAAAAAAAAAAAAAATAATTAGTCTCTCCTATTTTTATTGGTACTTGAATGACCTTTGTCACTGTTACATGATATCCTTATGTTGCCTTTTAGCAAATTATGCAATGATTCAAATTAAACCATCGAAGTTAATAAAATGGCCTGAAGCCATCTGTTGATCATAAATTTTATAATGTGAAATTTAGATATGATTCATATTTTTTTTTGTGCAATATTTTATGTTCAACAACTTAATCTTCTTGAAGAAGATTTTAAAAGATATTAAGGTCTTCTTGAAGAAGATTTCAAGAAATTTTATATAATTTGCAAAATTTTTATCATGTTTATATTAATTTTGTTTTTCAATAATTTATTCTTCCGGAAGAAGATTTCAGAAAAAATGAAAAATGTTTCAAGTAATTTTCCAGAAGAAGATTTATGTGACTCACAAAATTTAATATGAGAAGATTTCAATATATCTTCTTGAAGAAGATTTCAATAAGGTTTATATGATGTTGATTTTTTTTAAATGATGTAATCTTCCCGAAGAAGATTCAAGAAACATTCCGAGTTGATTCATTATCACTTGATGGATGAATAAAATAATGAGTTGTTAAATAAAATATTATCTTAATTGTGCTTCATTCCTCGAAGTGAATGTAGCAATATATAATAATAATAATTTTGGACAAACTCGTGAACATGGACCAGATCTAAGTTAAATATCATAATGTTTATTCTTATAATACACATTTTCACCGGAAGTGGAAAGATAATGAAGAAAATAATGAGAAAAAGAAAAATAGAAAGAATAACAAAAAAAGAGAATTCATGTTATCATTGGTCACGTACCGGTTGTACGTCAACATACTACGCTGAAACATCATATTGCTTTATAAGCATCACTATATATATATATATATATAAATCGAGAATTTTTTTTTTATTTGCTAATGTCATGATCTCGATCTTATATACTCAAAATAATATTAGTCACTGAATTAAGTTCATTCTTTAGCGAGAAACATATATGATAGTAAAGCATTAGAATTTAACAATCTAACCTAAGAGGTCATTAAATGAAACTTAGAACTATCATGTTAAGATTATTCGGTATAAGCCAAGTATGTGCCAAGATAAAAGTTAAGTATTAGTTATTGCCTTGACCAAACTTTCTCGGTCTCATGTGAATATTTACTTTTAAAAAGTTAATTTGTTCCTATATCAAGTATAAATTAATTCATGATATGAAAGTTGTAGAATATAATAAAAACAAGCTGGGAGACACGATAATATTTAAAAGGGTCATTAAATCATTAGATCAAAATTCTTTTACGATTTTTTTTATTAATGATAATAATAGTAAATAAATTAATAAAAAAATTTTTTTTTTGTTATTATGAAATTATATTTATGGTCATTTTTATTTATTTGCATTTCTTGTTATCACTGTTATGGTGGTATTTCTTATTTTTGTTAATTGCAACTGTTGTTAATAAAATAATAATAATAATTTGATTGAAGACTCCGGAAGAGCAATATTGTCAATATTGTTGTTATGCGGAGGATATAAATTTATATTAACGATGCATTATATTCTTCTAAGTCTCAAAACAATTTGTTAAGCTTTAAGAATATCCGCCGAAATGGATATCATATTGAGACAACTAATGAAAAAAGATGTTGAAGAGAATAAAAAAAATGCATATCCTCCGATTTGTACAACACATATATTAGTACAATTGAAGCACATGTTGTAAACCAGTAGTTTACATATAATAATATATTTATAGTTTGGCATGATCGGTTGGGCCATTCCGGATCAACAATGATGCGAAAAATCATAGCAAATTAATGTGAACATTCATCAAAGAACCATAAGATTCTTTAATATGATAAATTTTTTTGTGTTAATTTTATTTCTAGAACGTATACAAGATGATATTTGTGGAACATTATTTTTAACATGTGAACTATCTGAATATGTTATGGTTTCAATTGATGCATCAACAAGATGGTCACATGTATGTTTATTTTCAAACCGCAACCTGACGTTTGCGAGATTACTTGCTCAATTGATTTGATTAAAGAGCATAATTTTATGATTATCCAATTATGAAAGTACGTCTAGACAATGTCGGAATTAATGTTGAACATCTTGTAGATGTTCGTATATAAAAAAGAAGATATGATATTTTACATGCAACAAAACTAATTCGCATCATACCAACTAGCTATTATAAAGCTTCCCCTTATAATTAGTTTTTGGTCACATATCTAATATTTCCCATATAATAATTTTTGAATGTGCGGTATATGTTATAATTGCTCCACCACAACGCACAAAAATGGGATATCAAATAAAGTTGGAAATTTATATTAAATTTGAATCTCCATATATAATAGAGTATCTAGAATCATTGATGGGAGATTTATTCATGGCTAATTTTGCCAATTGTGATTTTGATGAATAAAAATTTCCAACCTTAGGGGGAGAAAACTATCAGCTGGAAAAAAAATACATTAGTATGAATTATTATTGTCTTATTTTGATCCTCGTACTAAAGAATGTGAACTAAATGTTCAAAAGATAATTTATTTGCAAAGGTTAGTGAATCAATTGCCAGACACATTCACAGGCTCAAAGAAAGTGACCAAATCACATGTACCAGCTGCTAATGCTCCAATTAAAGTCGGTGTCCCTGTTGGACAGACTACTTATAACACGCATGAAGCGTGAAAAAGCATCGGTTCCAAAGATTAAAAAAAAATATATAAAAATCCTCGAAAAAGAAAAGGAGCAAAGAATGAAAATGGTCAAGACGAGAATATGATAATTTCAGATAAAACTCCAAAAGAGAATAAAATTATAACTAATATTGGAGTTCCAGCAGAAACTCAGGTATCTGAAATTCATGAAAATGAAGAGATCTCTATAAATTATATCATGAATGGAATAAGATGGAACCGAGATGAAATTGATGTCAATGATATTTTTGCATATAATATAGCGCTAAATATAATAAATATTGAGGATCATGACCCGAAGTCTATTAAAGAATGTCAACAAAGAAATGAATGGCCAAAATAGAAAGGTGCAATTGAGGTAGAGTTAAACTCTCTTGAAAAGTGAAAAGTTTTTGGACCTGTAGTCCTTGTACCTCAAGGTATAAAACCAGTAGGATATAAATGAATATTTATGAGAAAATAAAATGAGAAAGGTGAAATTTTGAAATATACTCACATGTGGTGGATGCAACAACTTTTTTTTTAGTCTGGCAGTCCATGAAGGACTTAATTTGCACCTAATGGATATTGTTACAGCCTATTTAAAATGGCTTGCTTGATAATGATATTTATATGAAAATCTCTGAAATATTTAAGATATGCCTGAAGCATGTAATTTAGGTTCTCGAGAACATTATTCAGTTAAATTGAATAAATCTTTATATCGATTAAAGCAATATGGACGCATATGCTATAATCGTTTAAGTGAACATTTATGAAACATGGATATAAGAATGATACGAGTCCATGTATTTTCATGAAAAGATATAGAAATGATTTTGTTATAATTGCAGTTTATGTTGACGATCTAAGTATCATTGGAACTCCTGAAGAGCTTTCAAAAGAATAAATTATTTAAATGAAGAATTTGAGATGAAAGATCTTGAAAGAACAAAATTTTGCATTGGATTGCAAATATTTAAAAATGATATTTTTATGCATCAAGAAAATTATATTGCAAGAGTGCTGAAATAATTTTATATGGATAAATAGCATTCATTAAGCACTCCGATGGTTGTAAGATCATTAGATGTGAATAAAGATCATTTAGACCTCGAGAGAATGATGAAGAACTACTTGGTCCTGAAGTACCATATCTTAGTGCAATGGGAGCACTTATGTATCTTGCTGGACATATAAGGCCTGGTATATCATTTGCTGTAAATTTATTAGCAAGATATAGTTCTTCTCCCACACGAAGACATTGGAATGAAATTAAACATATATTTTGCTACCTCCGAGGTACAATGGATATGGATTTGTTTTTTTGTTCAAATATATCCAAATCTGATTTAATTGGTTATACAGATGCTGGATATTTGTCTGATCCACATAATGGCCAATCTCAAACAGGCTATTTGTTTACATGTGATGGAACAACTATTTTGTGGCGATCTGTGAAACAAACTATAATAGTCACATCTTCTAATCATGCAGAAATTTTAGCAATACATGAAGCAAGCCAAGAATGTGTTTGGTAAGATCTGTGATTCAACACATTCGTCAGACATGTGGCTTGTCTTCTGGAAAAATGATCCTGACGATCATATATGAAGATAATACTGCATGTATTTCTCAATTAAAGGAATGATACATTAAAGGAGATAGAACAAAACACATTTCACCAAAATTCTTTTTCATCCATGATCTTCAGAAGGATAATGTTATTAATATTCATCAAATCCGTTCAAGTGAGAATCTAGCAGACCTATTCACCAATGAGCTTCCTACTGGGATATTTGAAAAGCTGGTCCGCAATATTGGTATTAGTCGATTTAAAGATCTTGATTAATGTTGTCATGAGGGGGAGTTAAATACGCATTACATTTTCCTTAACCATGGTTTTTCCCACTGGGTTTTCCTGGTAAGGTTGTAATCGTGTATTAAGAAGAATAATGTACTCTTTTTCCTTCACTAGGTTTTTATCCCATAGGGTTTTTCCTAGTAAGGTTTTAATGAGGCATATTCTTATGAAATGGACATCCAAGGGGGAGTGTTATGAATTAAGTATTTATGGATGTCCATATTGCAACTCTCTTGAGCAATTACTTGAAAACTTCTCTTTAAAGAAGTATGTTTCTCTCCCTACATTTATCAATAGAGTTAATATTAGATGACTTGTAATTTACATTTTCTAGCCTATAAATAGAGAATTTGTATGAATGTATTTGACATAACAAAAACATATGAATAAAGCATAGCCATCTTTATACATTCTCAATATCTTGTTTATTATTCTTTTATTTTATTTTATAACAGAGAATTATAAATCAGAATATTAAAAAATATAAGTCAGTATTTTTTTTATCGAGTACATAATTAGTTAATGAGTTTGAATTCAATAAGTTATTTAAATCCAATTTAATATTTTTTTTGTCCCCGACAAAAATCATGAATCTGTCCCTGAGCTGTACCATGAATCTTTTTTATTAGCCATGAAAATATTCAAAGCAAAAGATCTTTGCTTAACCCATTTATAATGGCAAGGAATCGCGTACTACTTTATGCAAAGAAGTACCATATATATTATTTATATATTTATTTCCTTTTCAGCAAAAGAACAGATACGAAATTGGAAAGGCGACGAAAAATCGGATCAAGCTTTGTTTTTGATCAGATCTACCCCACGCTTCCCAAAAGGTACTTTATGCGAAACCAGTCAAACCACGCTACTTGTAATTCGTATAAGCAACAGTTACACACAGCAATAGCAATAGCTTGTATTCTATTTGATGTACAAAATCGCTCAAATTCGTAACTTGTTATAATTCGCTCGCTAATTATTTGTTTTAATTCGCTTATTTACAATTTGAGTTAGTTTCAACTCAAGTTGGCTGATCCATTTAATAAATGAGCTGATTTTGAGCATATCCCAACTCACTCATTAACAACTCGAGTTACACAAAATTCATCACAATAAATCTCACGCCCTTCTCAATGACTTCTAAACTGCTGTTTGGATTTTTTTTGTTTTTGTTTTATTAGTTGTCTTGTTAATTATTTTTAAATTATTTGTATTTAGATAAACTATTACTAAATTATTTGAATTGTTTATGTTTATATAAACACTTACTGGCATATAATTATAACTAAGAAAATTGGCTGGTCAAACAAGTTGTGAGCCAACTCGAGTTAGTAATGAGCTGAACTCAAGTTGGCTTTACAGCTCGTTATTGACATTTCAATTCTAATTGACTCGCTTATTTACTAAATAAGCTGAGTACGAGTTGGAAATAACTCGTTCAAACTCGACTCATTTACAGCCCTAATTCGAACGCCAATTACCTGATTTATTCTTATATATTTTTGTCCCTAGTTTTATTTTTTTTGAGAGAGAAAGATGGTTGTCTCTGCTTTTAAACTCTAATGTTCACAAAACAAATGTCTTTCCCGCGAAGAGATTTGCTATTTGTTGCCAGATCAAATATTGATTTTTTTTCCTTAGTTTTAAGAGTTCATTTTCTCTGCGGTACTTGAGCACATCGGATTAGTTAAAAGCCGAGTAAAAAATATTTGAAATATAAGAATCATGCTTTAATATTCGTGTAAATTTCAATTAAACGGTTCGAATCAAACTTGATCCTATCAGATGTTTTACCTTACCAATTATAAAATAATACCACATGCCTATAGTTGTATAATTACAAAATTAAACGGTCTATTAAAACATGCCTCTGATTGTAAAATACCATTATAACAATTACTATCAATTATAAAAATGCCGGATTTATTACTATTTTTAGGTTTGCTTGTTTAATAATTTTGCAGAAATTACCACTTAACAATTAGAACATAAAAAAAATATAATAAGACACTTGAATACGTCTTGCAAATTAAAGTAAATTGTAAAGATAAAGATGATTTGGAAATAATTGAGATATTGCTAGTATGACATAAAAAGTCCACTAATATGAATTGTGCAAATGTAAATTCTCTTATCTCCATCATAATATTAAGAAAATAGATGTCATAATTTGCCAATAACTGTAATTGAAAAATAAAATTTGAGATTAAATATCAGCACTCTAATCAAATAATTTACCTTTTTCTGATTCTATGCGTCATTTTGATTTTTTTTTTTTTACGTGTAGAAGTCTAAATGCTATTTAGACATGTACTTACCTGACACAAATTGTATTATATTTCTCATTGGTCCTGATTTTTTTTCATTTTTTAAATGTCATTTAAGAAACTTTTTAATTGATTTGTTATGTTTTTATTTCATTCTATTTTTTTATATCATATAAATAATGTTATTTTTTATTTGATATGTCATTTTGGATGAGATTTTGTTTATAAAAATACGACAAAAAAAAACATATATATTATTTAGTATGTCATTAAGGAATGTTATTTACCTGAATATGTCATTTAAGAAATGTTATTTACATGAATATATCATTTAATATGTAAGGACATTATTTGTTATTTCGTCTGAATTCGTTTATGAAAATATATTATTTTGTATGATTTTTTTTTTATTTTCTTAAGATGTATTTCTATTATAACGCAAAGGCAAAATACTAGTAATATTTTAAAGAGGAAGAATCCTACTATTATTGGAATCGTACAGACCATTACATGATAACTTCTAGCTTTATGTTGAAAAATGTTTCCATTTGAAAACATAAAATCGCAAATTAAAAAGGAAAATCGAAAACAATTATCAAGATCCAGTATGAATTACTGCTGAATTAAATCAAAATCTTAAATTGTGCTACAGTTACTACTGTACATCAGGTCCATGACCCATTTTACTATGCCTTATTGACTTGATGAGGCAATACCTTATTTAACTTCATAAGACAAGCAAGGCATACTAAACCAATTCCTATGCTTTTTTCCAAAGCAATACAATTCATGATGCCAAGAAAGAAAGAAAAGTTAAAACCTATTTCACACTTCAGTTCTATAACTCGTATTATATATATATAGTTATGTCCCCACTTACAAAATATATTATATTGACCAAACTAAATCCACTAAATTAACCAATATCCTTTCCTCTTCCTATTTTCTCTCATTAAACCAAACATATATATAGAACATCAAAGGTCCAAATTGACAACTAGTGTACCTACTCCATGGCAAATAAACCTGACAAGCGTCAACAATTCCGTTTCTGGTATCCATTTTGGGGAAATCCATCCACTGCCTCTTCAAGACCTCCTGCTTCGGCCCCACGACCATCCCCAACAAACCAACCTAAACCTCGAGCCACCACTCAGGCACCGGCTACACCAACTCCACCAATCAAAAGGACTAATTCTCGCACTCCATCACTATCGCCATCACCATCATCATCACAGGCAAAGCAAAATCAACCCAGAAAGGTTTCTCGTATTCCCTCATCACCACTACTGTCACCGACACAATCACCATCAAGACGATCATCCCGATTAGACCAAGTCAAGCAAAAGACCAAAGACATAGATGCCGAAAAATCACTTGAAGCTTCTAACCAACAAGGTACAAAACAAGAAGAAAAATTGTTCGATAAGGAACCAATTGAACCCAAGGCACAAGATCCCAAAACCATAGATGATAAACCAACCTCTCAATCAAGCAATATCAATGGCAATAGCAATGTAGAAAAAGAAAATGCCACTAAAGATTTAGAGAAAATCGAGCCTAGATCAATTACTTTCGATCCTCTCATTAGTGATAAGGAACCAATTCAACAAAAGGCACAAGGTGCCGAAGCCATAGATGATAAACCAACCTCTCAAGCGAGCAATAGCAATGTAGAAAAAGAAAATGGCTCTAAAGATTTAGAGAAAATAGAGCCTAAATCAATTCCTTTTGATCCTCTCAATAGTAATAAGCCTAAGCCTACCGAAACTGTTATACCTGACAAAAATCCTAGTGAAACTGTTGAACAAAAAGAAGAAACTGATGCACAAAAAGAACCAAAACCAAAACCCCAACTAGAATTAGATATGGATCGTAAGGAAAATGAAATAATCAAACACGGAACAAGTGAACAAGTGCCAAAAACAGAAGTGTCAGAAACAGCAAAACCTATTCAGGAAGGAAACCCAAAAGATATAACACAACCAAGTACTAGTGATGTTCACCATCTCGGTTCTAACAACCAAAGCGAAACTAATAATTCCGTGAACAACAACAACAATCATTCTGACAATGAAGACCGAACAGCAAGAGAAAATTCATTAACTGATAATCCAAAACGAAAGGAAAAGATTGCAGCGAGTCCAAGCTCCACTAGAACAAGCTTTCAGAAAGATATCAAAGGTGGCATTTCAAAACTCATACAGAAAATAAGTGCCAACAATCAATTCAGCCCGGGAAGTGATAGAGGTACAAGTATCATAACTCTGGCAGGCGAGAACAAAGGTGCTTCAATGTACATAGGTCAGGAGAATGAAGAGCAAACCAGTACTTTCACAGGGAGAGCTCCCAACGGGAAGGACGAGATTGAAATTAAAAATGATGAAGAAGATTCCCAAATATCAGCAAATGTAAACAGCAATGTGCAAAGCATCAATAACTCGGTGTTGCGAGAAAGTAAATGCGACACGAGAGATCCAGGCGTTCATTTGAGATTCTCAAGTGCAACAAAGAAAGAGAAGATGAAGAAGAGAGAGGCTATTCGCTTGCAAAATACAAATTAACTAATTAACTGTGTGATAAAATATTTACATATGTGTGCTATAGGTTAATTAATTTGGTATGTTGTATAATCCATAAAGACCAGTGTATTTAAAATAGTATGGAGGCAGTAGCTGAGAAATAATTTAATTTGTCCTCAGTCTTTAAAATGTGTAAATATGTATACATAGGTTGCTACATCAGGTTGTCTGTTGGTCCTACAATTTGTTATGAAAGTTTGACCAAGTCAAATAATTTGAGATCTTTAATTGCAGGAAGATTGTATGAGGCTCAACCATTTCCATCTTTGTTTTGTTTTTTGTTTTTTGTTTTTTAATGCCAGCCCACCTGATGGATGATTTCCATTTATTATATGAGTATATGTTTTGAAATTTTACCATTTATATATTCAATAAGAATTGGTTAATAAAATTATAAAAAGATATATAGACAAAATTGAAAATTACTTATCTAAGGAAGAAGTGTCTATTTGGGAGGGAAATATTTTGTAATGTCTATTTTTTTACTGGGTTCCCTTGGCTACGTTTTGAGATTTTCATCAAATTCCATGGAGGCTTTCAAGTTTTAAGTAGCGTTAAATTTAATCTTCTTGGTCTTATTCGGTTTTAGATTGACTCCTTTAAATATTTAATGCTGGCTGATTAGTTTAAGACAAAATACCAGTACAATTTAAAACTGTAGAAGCCTGATCTAACCTAATAAGAGCTACTTGTACAACCTAAGACCATAGAATCCAAACCTTTCTCACCTTGATTTTCATCAGAAACGTAATTTATACGAGATGGTGAACATCACTAGAGGATTATAAAATTATAATCCGACAGAAAAATTTCTACGAAGTATCTCACTTCCAAGATGGTGAACACTAGAGGATTATAAAATTATAATCTGACAGAAAAATTTCTACGAAGTATCTCACTTCCAATGTAATATAAGATTTTATCAGTGTACCTCTCCTGAGCAAAATTTGCATGATATCCAGATTTCCAATGCTTGCAACAGAATGAAGTGGTACTTTAGTATTGTCGAATCAAGAACATTTGTTCTTTGATGTGTCCAAGAAACCTGAAATAATAAATACTTCCCTTTTTTATTTAAAATTTAGCGACAAGTTACCTCAGTTTCTATTTAGGAACTTTTTTTTTTTTACTTTGAATACATTTCATATTTTCATTAGTTCTTCCTAAAAGTTACCTCAATTCCATGAACTTCATCACTCTGTTCATCACTTGCCCGTTCCTTCCAAAATCCTGCATATATTTTACCAGAACTTCAGATTCTTGAAAGCTCGAAACCAGTAATAAGAAGACACTTTATTGCACAATTGATAAACTTAACTTTTAGAATTCTTTACTTTTTATGTTGCCAGTTTACAACTACTCTAGCCTATTATCTGCATCAACTTGAGTTTGTTGAGGATAGTAAACAATATTGACGAATTATATACAAAAGAACATCAAACAGATAAATGCATAAAGAAAAGGATTCATAAGAACAATGTTAAATACGAAATAATATTACCATCTTGTTGTTAGAAGCCCCACAACACTAACAGATCCCCGTGCATGAATCATGAATCCTACCCGTACTTATTCCAATTTGCACACCTCAGAAATCACCAAAACTAAAATCATGTAGCTCCTCAATAGAGAATTAGAAGGACATCTGAGAGAATGTCTTAATCTGTGCCTCTGCACCTAGTCCAAACCGTGCTCCAACAGAGATTCTTGTGCTTGCATTGCGGAAAATAGCAGCACTAAGAAGAGGAAGCGAGAGAGAGAGTGTTAAGTATCCAAATTTCTAACCATAAAAAAACAGCAATTAATGAAGAATAAAATAATACCTCTCGACTTGTTTGAGGAAGATATCAGCAACCTCATTGTTTGAGAGCTTGAGCGCCAGATGAATAAGCTCTAACAATGAGTCCTTAAGAGCTTGATCAGAGAACCTGTCTGTTTCTTTTATCATTTGCTTTCTTTAGTGCCCCAAAAATGAGAAAACGCGTTACTTTGTTTTGCAATGGGTGCAGTAATGTTTAATATAGGAATCTGAATTTATAAACATTGTTTTTGACCAACAACAGGAGGTCTTAATGCTGTGATTCTATATTGTAATAGAAGATTTATCCATTCAAAATGCATATATTTGAAGACAACATGCATAATATCATTTGGAAATATGAAAACTGTTTGAGGAGGCAGGAGCATGATGAGCTTTGATTGATCAAAATTGAAGCAAAATAGTGAATATATTTACAGGTTATGGAAGCTAACAGTTATTGAATCAAGTATTACTGCAGTATGCAAGTCGTGTCGTGGCTTTCCAAGTATTGTCATTGTCTATGCTTAAATAAATGGCTAAAGTATTTTAAGTGCAGTCACAAAAATAACATTGTTTATAGAAATATTCCAACTAAACAATTTAGTGAACAACTGTTAATAAGCCTAGTATTAAATTATGTCTGATAACAAACATTCTCTATTTAAAAAGAACAATGATGGTTCCAGCTTGCTCACTTGGCAGCAACTTCTCCCTAATCAATTAAGCACAACCATTGCTTTTTCTTGGATAATAACTTAATCATTTATGGAACAATAATACCCAAACCAATAGACACTACTAAACTGACCAGCAAGGTACCAAGCCTAATTTGATTCTTCTGGAACTACTTTTTTTCTAATTAAGCAATTAAAAAATAAAATAGCAAAAATAAGACAAGAAAGGATAATTTTGAGAACCAAATGGTACGTGATTGGCATGAGAGTTACGATTTACATCGGTCAAATCCAGCCTCTTATAGTTTTCATTTATCGGCTATATAAAACCATACAAATAAGTCTTAGATGTTCATTTAATTAAAGAGTAATTAAAATAAGCAGATTGTAAGAGGCAATGTTATAGTCCTACCGGCTCAATGGTGTGCTCTTCTCCTATTCACTGGTAGCATATGAAAGCACATCTCCAGACAAAATGCTCTATTTTTATGAACTTTCTCCTTTCCTCCACCAAATTTAATGCAATTTTCACTTGGATCAAACTTCATACCAGAAAAACTGAAGTGCCTGGAAAATCACAATTGATAGTGTTAATATAAGAAACTCTAATCTGCTAATCAAACTACAAACAAAAACTAAAACAGGAAATTCAATAATTAAAGACCTCATGATAAAAAAAAATGATATTTTGCGTTAATGTCAGTAAGAAAAAATTTCAAATTTTTTTCCATGTTTTCTTTTAAATAACACAAAACAGAGCAACAAATCCCATATTAATCAACTTATCAAAATTCACCTTTGTATGAGAAGAAAAGAACTAAAGCCGCAATAAGTCAACCATTTGGGAGGCTTATAGAAAATAAAGACAAGTCATATCTTGAGAAGAAATATTCGAAAATTGAAAGAGAAGTCAATGGAGGAAATCAAATGTTGGCCCTTTTATATGAACGCAACCAAGGTTAAAGTTTCTGATACCAATAGCTCAAAAATTAATAGCATTGATTATAATAAACGAATCTAGAGGAATGAATACTGATCAAAGAACACTGACAAAAATACAATGGAGGTGCAGAACGGACCACTTGAAATTTAGTGCATTGGATTTATCTTTGACATGGTAGTATTTTTTGGTTGTTTCTACATTTTGAAGACCTCCCATCGTGTACAGTACCTATTAAATCAAAAATACATACATGCAAGCTAAGGCTCAGAACCATTGACCCTCCTTTCTTTGAGGGCCTCGTCCATAAAAGCACATTATTAGAGACACATAATAGATATCAGCTTAAAAGACCTGCTGTCAACAATATAGACTTAATAAATCAATTATAATGCTACAGAGAGAATTGCCTCAAAAATAAATGCAAACCTAACCTAATTATGCTATCTAGAAAACATTAGAGGATTGTTACTGGTATCGTAGTGATATGATATCTGGTCCAGTGATACCACAAATTGGACCATAATTAACTCCTCATAACAAAGGCGGCTTGTTTATACCTGGTCAGAGAGAAGTAAGAAAACAAATTAGCAATTATTAGCAAGCAAAAGATACAATGCATTCATTCTTGATTCAAATTGCATAAAAAGCATATTTGGCTGCCATTCAAGTGCAAAACAAATATTCTTTTATTCCTCTAATGTAATTAGGTACACCTGCTACATATAACAAAGAGAAATGTTCTTTGTCCATTGACGTTTGTCCACGAATTGTCCACCACCTTATCCACTCTAACTGATTTTAACGACTCTACTTTCCTTTTATAAATCAGATCTCTCTCTCTCAATCCTCCGCCTCTCTATTTTTTTCATCTCTCTTTTGAAAATCCTGGCGAGGCTCTCTCTCTCTCTCTTCTCTTCTGCTCCGGTAGTGACGGTCGCGACCTAGTGGAGAGAGACGATCTAAGAGAGGCGATTTGGAGGAGCGATCTAGTGGATAGATCTAAGAGAGACGATCTGGTGGAGATAGATGAGAGTGAGGTGATCTGGAGAAGATAGATAACAGTGAGGCGATCTGGAGCATAATCAGGTTATTTTACAGTATTCACTTTGTAGTTTTACAATATGCATCTTGTGATTTTACAGTATTTTGCTACTGTCAATTCATTTTTTGTTGTATTTTGTTTCTGAATGTTTGAAAATTTGAATGACGTTTTTTATAAGATTTGTTATTTAAGTTACATTATTGAATGATGAATTTTACAGGATTGGTGCAAGTAAAATGACACTTTTTCTTTATGTTTGAAAATTGTTATTAGATTGTTTTACATAAGTTACAGCTTTGAATTATGAATTTTACAGGATTGACGCAAGTTAGTTTTATATGATATATTTTGTTATTTTTTAAATGTTATGTATATCAGTTTATGTTATAAATGGGTTTGGTTTACGGTATAGGTGACAAATTTTACAGTATATAAGTAGTGTTTTCATATTCATTTTGTATTAGTTATTATGATATGTGTATGTTACATTTTATATTAAGTAATTTACAGTATATAAGATATACAAATACAGTGTTATGAATACATTTTGATGTACATCATTATATATTTTTTTGTTTGTGTCTAACATTCTTTAGTATTGATTTTTATAGTTTTGCCCCAATGACTTTTGATTTGAATGAAGATTTGGCAAGTGAAAATTCTAGCGTGAATAGTGTTGCATAAATTAGGGTTGTAGAAATCGATTTAAATGCCGAACCCAATATTGTGGGAGATGTAGGAATTGAAGAATCAACAGAGTCAAACATTGGGGTGAACAAATTTTGTGTGTAGTCAACAGATTTTTGTTGAACAGATGATGGATGTATGTATAGATTTAGAAATTTTACAGTATATATGGTATTAATTTATGGTTTATATTTTGAAATTTACAGTATACATGATTCTTTGCAGGTTGTAGTTTAAGCTGAAATGTAGCATTTTTTACATTTTATCTTACAATATACATGGTATTATTTTATGGTTTAGATTTAGAAATTTTACAGTATACAAGATTCAATTGAAAATTTACAGTATTATTTGAAAATTTTACAGTATACAAGATTCAATTTTACAATATACAAGATTCAATTTTATAGTATACAAGATTCAATTTGACAGTATACAAGATTCAACCCAGTGCGGAAGCTAATAATTAACTCTAACTGACAGTAACCACTAATAACCACTAATAACTAACTCTAATTGCCAATAACTTCCTATAATTGTAATTTCCGAAAGTACAATTTGAAAATACATTTATTTTGTCATGTTGTGCAAGTTGCAATCTTTTTCTAACTATCATGAGACCACTTCAAATAGTTGCTGGATGTTTTGTGATTAACTGATATATTTTATGTGATATATTGTATAATTATACAACATTAGAAGTAATTTTACAGTATTCACGCATGTCAAAGCTGTGGACAAATGGTGGACAAAAGGCTGTGGACAATTAGACGCTTTCTATAACAAATTACCAGTAAAGACCACAGTCAGACAAATTTTTGTTGTCGTAAAGGAAGCAAATCTATTAATAAATTTTCCTGTTAAAAGAAAAATTGAAATAGAAACACAAACTAAAAATAACTGAACAGTTGCACAGAAAACAGGAAATAACTTCATTTAGCTTCCTACAACGAATTGTCCATTTTCGTGAAAACTACTGAAAAAATTGAAATGAAATTACAATGCATGGAACTCTGATAAGATAATTTGGACATACATTTAATGAATGAATTATTATACAACTGAAAGTAATCACTAAATCACTTGCGTTAATAGAAAACGCGTACCACGCATACCAAAAAGAGAGATTTATTCCAATTTGAGATAACTATATAATTGGCAAAAAAAAACTTCACGAATAGATTAAACAATACCAGGCTACCAGCCATAAAAAAACAACACAAACCAGTGATGGGACCAGAGGCATTCTTTGCGAGAGCACAGAGGGTTGAAACCAGAAAAATGCTCGTTGAAAGGGGCAAAATGGTGGAACACGCGCAAGGCCATGCCGGAGGAGAGAGAGGGGTAAGCCGGACGGATTCACATCCCCTCAGGTTACCTGACTGAGTACAATTAAATCGGACGATCCAAGATTGAAATTTTTTAACTTGGAACGAATCTCAAAGTACAAATAATACTGCCCCCTCCATCAACCCTAACAGGCACCATCTGATATTAAATCTGGGCCGTCCGTTTCAATTTTTTTTAGTAGGATACGGATCCAAGGCGGACGCGGTTGAGAGGGCGCTCCAAGTAGGAGTGCGTATCCTCTGAGATATCTCAAGTTTTACGTGACCGACGTGTCCGGTGCCTATTCGGGGTGATGTAGGGGTCAGTATTATGTGTGCTTTGAGATTCGTGCAGATCATATTTAAACGGTTGGGGTTCTCCATAAGGTCACGCAAAGTTTGAGATATCTCAGGCAATACGAATTCAAGTAGAAGTGCCGCGAGGGGGTGCGCGGAGAATTTCGAATCCCTAATTATCACCCAGGTAGCTGAGTTGCAAGCTGAAAATTCGGACCGTTCTTTTAGTTTGACACAAATCTCAAAGCAGATCCCACAGTCTCAATAAGTTCGGGATATCATATTGAATTTGATCTGGGCCGTTCGTTCTTTTAAATTGTACATCATCTGAAACACGGACTCGAAGAATTCACAGGGTTTAGGCGGAATTCGTATCCTCTGAGATATCTCAAACTTTGCGTGACTTTATGGTAAATCCCAACCGTTTAATTACGTTCTGCACGAATCTCAAAGCATACATAATACTGACCCCCTACATCACCTCCGAATAGGCACCGGATACGTCGGTCACGCAAAAGTTGAGATAAGCGGAGAAGACGAAGGAAACAGGTGTCGTCACTAAAATTCAGATCACTATATTTAGATTGCTGGAGACCGTCGGATACAAATCAAACGGCTGAGAAAGAGCCAGCATACAGTGCAAAATCCATCCCAAATTATATATATAAAATAGATAGGACTCCGGGTAGGGGCATTCAAACGGTTCGGTTTTTAACCGAGTCGGAAAATTTCGGTTTAAATTGATCGTTTTTTCAGTTTAAATGGATCGGTTTTGGGGTTTAAATGGATCGATTCGGTTGAAATTTTGAATAATTTGAGTTTAAATAGATCGGTTCGGTTTAGACTTCACAAAACCGACTAAACCGAATTGATCGATTTTTATTGGTTCGACTCTAATTTTATTAGTATTATAATGATTTCATTAAACCATACCGGACCGTAACGAACCGAACTTCAATTGTTGTGTATGATAATGTATTATTTTCGTTAATAATGAGTACCAATAGGTTTACTTCGGTTTGAATCGAACAAACTAAAATTTACTCCAGTTTGTTCAGATTGGTTCTTTTGATAGGTTTAATTAATTCGATTCGATTCTATTTTTGAAAACCAAAACAAATTTGATTTGATCATTTTACTTCGGTTTGAACCGAACCGACCGTTTGAACACCCCTTCCGGGCATCCCTCAAATTGTGAGGTAAAAATGAGATCCAAATTTGTGTAGCTCTTTGATTCCTGAACTCTTGAACCATAATAAGTTCCTCTTTTAATTAAATTAAGTTTGTTTCTGAATAAAAACAACTCTTACTGGCGGAACCCTTGACATCTTTAAAATGATATTTAGATACAATTTTATGCAATTATAGATGTAACTTGGAACATTATGTAAAATGAAGTCAATACCTTATTTACAAGTTCGGCTAGTATGACATTGGTGTCACATGATACTAACTTCAAAATTGATTGAATAGACTTCAAATGACTAATCCAAACCGTTCAAACTAATTTACTTTATGAGTGATGCGTTTACATGCAATTTTTTTTTTTATATTTTCGAGTTATTTTAGTATGAAATCAAGCGGTAAAAATGTTGAAAAATGAATGCATTAAAATTAACTTAAAAACTCACACATTTGACCGCTTGACTTGATACCAAATAAATTCAAAAAGTTATAAATTTTACATGTAAACGCACAACTAATGAAGTAGATCGGGTTGAACGGCTTGGATTCACCATTTGAAGTCGATCCGATAGATTTTGGAGTTAGTGTTATATAGACTGAAATGACATTGATGTTATACTAGCTAGACTCCTTATTTACCTGAATTACAAACTTGCATGAGGAGGGTGTAATGGAATTAAATTGTTGATTTTTTTGGATAATGGTTTTGGTATTTTACTGTTCTTTTATTATTTTTGATGATATTTTTGCTCAAATTCTCAATTTGCGCCCTTTTAATTTATAACAGGTTTTTATTGGATGCAATGCTAAACTTCATTTTTTCTGGGCTAAATATTTTGGCATGGTTGGTGAGAACTTCTAGTTTTATTTTGCTACATTTCATTTTCAGTCCTTTGAGAAAAGGAAACAAAATTATTTAATTTTGCGTTCGTTAAGATGTTATTTCTTTTAAGTTTGGGTGGGCTGGCGAACTGCCACACCAATATTTTCATTAAAACAATTTATAAGTTTTATATTTTGTTGATGGTATATCCGAAAAAGTTTTAAGTTACTATTTTACAGAAAAGAATAGACAGAGTTGATATAGAATATATTTTTTTTTTTACTTTTTTAATCAGGTACACATATAATATATGCGCACCTATAAAAAGGTGGCACACATATATTATCTGTGCAACCATTTTTAATAGAATTTAGTCAAATTTGATATAGTTTATGAATGCGCAGATAATATTTGCGTGCTACAACTCGGAGGTATGCAAATAATATTTGCATACCTGATAATATGATTCTTTTTTTCAAATTTATATCAACTCCATATATTCTTTTATGTAAAATGGTAACTAAAAAAAATCGGCCAAATATTTGGGGTTCCTTTACGGAATAAATATTTGAGTATAGTTATCATCACTAATTATTTGCCTTGTGTGTTTGAAACTCCAATTTTATTGATTTTGTAAAAGGAAAGCCAATAAAAAATAAAGAACAAAAGATTCAGATAAAAACTTTGTTCCAGTATCACAAATCACATCATTTAGCCATGGGAATATCCAAAGCAAAAGAGCTTTGGTTAACCCATTTATAAAGGCAAGAATCGCCTACTACTTTATGCAAAGAAGTATCGTATATTATTTATTTATTTCCTACTTTTCAGCAAAAGAACAGATACGAAATTAAAAAGACGACGAAAAATCGGATCGAGCTTTGATTCTGATCAGATCTGCTCCCACGCTTCACAAAAGGTTCTTTATGTGAAACCACGCTACTTCTAATTCGGATAAGCACAATAACATAGCAATAGCTTGTATTCTACTTGTATTTGAAGAGTCCGTATCTCCCCAGGTACCTGAGGTGCAATTAATAAAAATGGACGGCCCAGATTAATTTCATTCAGACTAAACTCAATCCGGTAGCTGTTGAGGCAATAGGGACCTGCTTTGAGATTCGTGCCACGTGAAATGAATGGTCCAGATTCACCACTTGCACCTCAGGTACCTGGGGTGATGCGGATTCGTATTTGAAGGGCAATTGCCTGATTTTTTTTTTTCTCTTGTATATATTTTGTCCCCTAGTTTTAAAACATGTCTCCAATTGTAAAATTGTTATATTAAAAAGAGGATGGCTCAAATGCCCCATTAATTGCATGTCCTAATAATATTTAACATTGTTATCTCCATTTTCAATTGAATAGTCTTGCAATACAGTTGGAAAAATATAAAAATACATATAATTTAAAATTGAATAGTCTTGCAAAATAAGTCTGGAATATATTGTATAAATAAATATGATTTGAAACACAATCGATCAAAATTGCTAGCATGACATAAAAAGAGATTATTGTGAATTGATACTTATTTAAGGTCAAGAAGCACAATGAATAATCAGAAATGGAAGAATGGGAATGAAAGTGAATTCATACCCTCTGAGTTCACTGAAATTTTGAGTTAAAATTTGGACCGTTCGATTTAAATTCGCACTAATATTAAAAGGCCTCGTACGTTATGAGCGTGGGGCGAATTAGCAGTTTTTAAGATTCAATATTGATTTTTTTGTTTTTTTTTTTGCAATTTATAAAGCATATAGATTTAAATTATTCTTCTAATAATGCCTAAACATGTGCTGGCTAAGCAAATTAACCCCTAAAAAGTTACAGAGGTCAGTGGGTATGCAAACCCTATGCAGCGATTTTTTTTTAAAAAAAAAAGCATCGCTAAACTTCAAAAATTTACGAAATCAATATGATTACAAATATTTTTACAAAAATCATCTTCACCGGAAAACGGCACTCGGTATGAAAATTTTAAACTGAATACCATACTCAGTATTAGATGCCACACGCAAATACGAGTCATTTTGGTTTTTGATTGAAACCGAGTATAATTTTTTGTTTTAGTTTGGAAACCGAACATGATTCCCGGTTTCATTTTAGAAACCGGATATCATTTCCGTTTTTTTTTGTTTTTTTTTCTTATCAGATTTCATTGCCGGCTTTTACTTCTTTTTTGCCACTGGATGTGAGATATATTTTTTAATTTATATCTAATCTATTGTATAATTTATATCAATCTAATTTTTTTCTTTTTAAGGAAAAACCGAAAACCAATTCCGATTTCTAATTCAAAACCGAGTACCATCTCCGGTTTCTAATTCTCACAAAAATGAATCTCAAATCCGGTTTTTCAAAATTGAATTTTCTGTGGCAACGACTAGAAGTAGCATGTTTAAAATGGTTCAAATTCAATACCGAATATCACATTTGGTTTTCAAACTTTCATACCAGATGCAGTTCCGGTGGAGATGAATTTTGTAAAAAAAAGTTGTAATCATGTTGATTTCGTAAAATTTTGAAGTTTAGTGATACTTTTTTTTAAAAATTCCTATGCAGTTCCGGTGGAGATGAATTTTGTTAAAAAAAAGTTGTAATCATGTTGATTTCCGCCTTCCTTTACTAGCAACTAGCAAGGTAATCGGCCACGTCATCGCTGATTAAATCAAAATCTTAAATTGTGCTACAATGACGTGGAATTCAGATATGCAGGGATAAGGTGCATGTCGACACCTGGTTTCTTGGCTTGGCGTCGCTGATTCTAGACAAAGAAACTAGTGGTATCTACACGAGTACGTATCCTCTGAGATATCTCAACTTTTGCGTGACCGACGTGTCCGGTGCCTATTGGGGATGATGTAGGGGTCAGTATTACGCGTGCTTTGAGATTCGTGCAGAACGTATTTAAACGGTTGGGATTTTCCCAGAGGATACGAATTCCATCTACACCCTGCTTGCCGAAATTTTTATAAATACTCAAAAAATAATAAAATTACGAAATCTATCCACTTTTTAAATGTATTTCGATTTGTACCCCTTCCGGTTACCAAATAACCGGATTTGAATCAAATTTCCGGTCATTGGGTACCCGGATGCATGTATATTGTTGGGGTACTGAGTAACCGGAAAGAAGGGAAATGTTGGGTTACTCGGTAAGCGGAAATAGACATGTTAAACCTGGCTTGGATTTCCAAATTTGCTTCACTAACTGTATACCCGACCAGTTAATAAATCTCATTTTGGAGATAATCAAAGTTATGGTTTACAATTATAGGTAATGAGTATTTAGGTCGGGTGCTGTAAAAAACTCTGTCATCATTGTACATGATTTCTCCTCCAACAAAAATTCTCACACAGATGGCGGTCATTTTTTGTTTTGATTGGTCTGGATGACAAACTATAATTTAAAGAAATAATAACTCTATAAGTACAACATAATTTCAGAAATTAAATAATTTATAAATAATTTATAAAAAAAATACTTTGCTCTTCTTTCTCTGTTTGAATATTTTCTTAATACATTCAAAAATTAGGTAGATTTCGTAAATTAGTTTTTTTTGGGGGGTTTTATAAAAATTTCGATTTATATTCTTACTACCTTAAATTTGGTCTTTTCTTTACGGTAACTATTTGTTTTCTTTGTAGAAAAATACATTTTGCATTATATTCTCCGTTTAATAAAAAAAATGAATGAATGATAGTAACATGAATGAAAATGATAATTGAGAAATTTTTTTGAATTTTTCTTCTTCTCAAATACTCTATTTTAGATGGATTTAATTGTTTTCATTTATTTTGTGTTTTATGCTTTATAAAAACGTTAACCATAGTAGAAAAAATAATATACGGAAGATAAAATAAAATAATCTATATTTTTCTATATGTATGTTAAAAACATAATTATAATTAAATAAAATATAAAATATTATATAAATCAATATTATCATATATTATTAATAATAAACTATGTAAAATATAAAAAAAATCTTATCATAAAAATATAGAAAATAAAATAAATAAATCAAATCATAATAATAAAATTACCTTTTTTTTTCTTTTTCCTCTTCTTTTCTCTCTTCCTTTCTCTCTGTTTGAGTGTCTTTCTCTCACCGTCTAAGTGTGATACGAGATGTTGTGAATATATAGGCAGATTATAAAACCGGGTAGTGAATAACCGAACCAAAACCAGTTATTGAATAACCGGAAAATATGACCCAACTCTATTTCCGGTTACTCAATAACCCAACTCTATTTCCGCTTACCGAGTAACCCAACATTTTCGTTCTTTCCGGTTACCCAGTAACCCAACAATATGCATGCATCTGGGTACCCAATGACCGGAAATTTGATTCAAATCCGATTATTTGGTAACCTGAAGGGGTACAAATCGAAATACATTTAAAAAGTGTGTAGATTTCATAATTTTATTATTTTTTGGGTATTTATAAAATTTTCGGCCCTGCTTGCCTTGCTCCTTTTTTTTATATATACTATAATTAAAAAGAAAATTATGAAACTAACATGATTATTTTTTTTGAACCGAAATGACAATTCAGTATGTATGAAGTGGTTTTACAGATTTTCAGAAATACATATGTAACCTTCGATGTAACATTCATAAACTGATATGTCATTTCAACCCAATTTATTTTTAATCCGGACCGAAATGACAACTTGGTCCGAACTGTTTTTTTTTACTACAAGACTATGTTTTCTTATCTTCACTAGGCTAATTTGTATTAATGTTTATGCTTTAACAAGACTATGCTTGTGCCTTACTAAATTCATGTCATTAAAAATATCAGTTATCACATGCCTTGCTAATTTTTATCTTTAACGAGTAGGAATAAATTGAGTCGGAGGCAGAGATGAAATATAATTTAATATATCAACCTATTAAATAATGATTCATAATGTTAAATAATGAAATATATCAACTTCTGGAGGCAGAGACGAGGGACGAATTTTCTTTAAACTTGTTAAATTATGAAAAAAATAATATTTTTTTAATTGTTGAATTTAGTAATAAACTAAATTAATAAGAACTTAAACAAAAAAATGTAGTGGAGCCGAAATGTCATTTCAGTTCAGACAGTTTTTAGATTTGTTGTGGCCGCTGGATTGAAAACTTGTGAACCACTCGTACCGAATTGATATTTCAATCCAGAAAAAAAAAAAAGTTCGAATCAAAATAACCATTCGGTTTTTATGATTTTTGTAAAAACAAAACTAATCATGTTAGTTTGGTAATTTTTTTTAATTATGGTTTATATAAAAAAAAATCGCCTTGTTCAAAGAAAGCATAGATCGGCAACAATTGAGGTACCTATAAAGGGATTCAGATCAGTAGAGTCGTGTAGAAGGAGAAAATTTGCACTGTCCATTTTAACCTCTAATATTAAAATCTTTTAAAATCATTTTGGTCTATTTTTTCAGTCGCTATATATCATTGCTCAGATATTCAATCCTCCATCAACTCGTGTTAACCAGATTCATATCATGTCAATCGGAGAATTAACTTTTAATCTAGTAACAAATAACAATAATTTTTGTCTGAAAAATCATAAACTCGAAATCTAAATAGTAATATTTTATAGATATTAAAAAAAATTATATGCTAGACCCTTATTCTTATAAAAAATTATGAATTCGAAATTTAAATAGTAATATTTTTGCACTTGTTTTAAAAAAAAATTCACTTCTCCGATTAACGCTGAATTAATCTGCGTAAATCCGCAGATATTATGTTTTATTTTTTGCTATATTTTTTCTTCAATATTAACTACAAAGAATCGTAACTGTTGTTCGAAAAGCTAGCTCGATTACCAGCACGAATATTAATGCAATCGGTATAATTCGCGCACACAAATCTAAAGTTAAATCATGAACAGATTAAAATGTACGTCGTATCAGAATAAATATGAACTCTAGATAAAATTTTAATAAATGAGAAATAGTAAATTATGCAGGAATTTAAATTGATGAATGTGAATGGCAGTGTATGGTAACGATATTTCTTTTTTATGAAGAGGACTCTCTAGCCTTACGTGTAACGGGTTAAATACATACGCTGTGCACAGTAGTACTGCACTGAGTGACATGATTCACTTATAATTCGCGTAGAAAACGTTTTTTTGTCGTTTTCGAACCAAACTCCGAATAAAAAGGAAAAAAAACTTATAATACGTTTTATTTGCGAGAAAAACGCGAAAAACATCAATTTTTTTTTGTTACTTATTGTACCGAATCATATTCAAATCACAAATTTTTGAACTCGCCAAACTGAACCCGAATCATTCACAGCACAGGCTACAACAGTAGCACGAGCATCAAGATAGAGGCCTACTGGACATAGTCACAAATGAATTATTCGAGTTTGGTTGGGTGAGGTAAAAAATTTGTGATTCGGAAATAATTCGGGTATCAAAAATGATTTAGAATTATCCGGACTAGAGATCTCAGTTCTGCAAGAGAGCAAAAAAAAAAAAAATTCTGCAAAAAATTCGCAAATAATTCATAAAATTCAAAATTTTTTTTATAAAATTCTCGAATTATTCGGATTTAATTGGCTCAAAGTTCAGTCAACTAAATAATTTAGCGTTCGGTTCGGCATCACCAAAAAAATGAATTATTTGGATTGAATTCGCGAATCTTGTTACATGCGCTGGAGTGCTGGGAGGCTGTTGTTGGGCCGTTGGGTCCAGCCCAATAGGCAAAAGGAAGAAACAAAAAGAAAAAGAAAGAAAAAGAAAGGTGGGTGCTGGGTGTTTTCGCGTGAGACACAGAGAGAAAGAAAGAAAGGGAAAAAACACAGAGAGGAGGCGGAAAGAGGAAAAGAGAGATAGAAGAAGAAGGAGAGAGAAAGAGAAGGTGGAGAAGAAGAAGAAAACGAAGAGCAAGCTAGTCTCTTCGATTTCACTACCTTGATCAACTTTCTCCTTGTTTGTAAGAAGGGAATTTCTCGTTTTCTCAAATCTAGGGTTTGCTCGGGTTTGAATGAAATTGGAAGTTTCAAAGGGATATTTATTTCTAATATGTTATCTCTTGGTTTTTCTCTCTATTATTGTGTGTATACCTCAGTTTAGGGTTAAACTTGAGAAGAACAATTGTACCCGTTTCTTGTTGGTATAGTGAAATTTGCCGGTGTGCCCCGTGGTTTTTTACCCTCCAAGTAGAGAGGGTTTTCCACATAAATCTGGTGTCTTTTGTGATTGTGCTTGATCTCATATTATCTTGATTTGGATTGTGCATTTGACATTTGAACTTTTCGGTACCACCTGGTACGGTGCTTATATTACCCATCTCTCTCAAATTGGTTGATTATACAATAGGCATTTCTCAATTGGTATTATTTAAAATTCCCAACAAGTGGTATCAGAGCCTTAGGTTTCTTTTCTTTTTGAGAGTGCTTTTGTAGGTTGAGATGGAAGGAAGTAGCACCATGATCAGGTTGACAAATAACAACTGGCAGATCTGGAAATCCAAAATGGAGGATATCCTTTATTGCAAGGACTTGTATGAGCCGGTTGAAGGAGATAGTGCGAAGCCGAAAGATATGGCTGACGCTGATTGGACTAAATTGAACCGAAAAGTGGTCGGCACAATCAGACAGTGGCTTGATGACAGTTTGTACCACCATGTAGCGAGTGAGAAGAGTGCACATGAGTTGTGGAAGAAGCTGGATTCACTGTATGAGCAGAAAACAGCAGCTAACAAGACATTTCTAATCCAAAAGTTAGTAAATCTGAAATTTAGAGAAGGCATAAGTGTTGCTGAGCATTTAAATGAGTTCCAAAGCTTGATTAATCAATTGTTAGTGATGAAGATGACCTTAGAAGATGAGTTACACGCCTTGTTGCTTTTGGGATCATTACCCGATAGTTGGGAGACCTGTTGTTCGTACAATAATCTTTTACGTCTATTTGACTAATTTGCAAAAACATACAATTATTGAATTTTACGATTTCTTCTATTTTGAGAATATGTAGGTCCAAGAAGAGTAAGAACTGCTGTATAATATGCTTGGACTGAAGAAATCACGAAGACTTTTATCAAGAATACTAATTGTAAAATCAAAAGCTTGGTAAAGTATGTATGAGGTTGATTAAATTGAGATAAAACGTTAGGAACGTTTTCAAAACGTTGGTAACGTTTTATAATGATCAGAAGCTTCAAAAGAATCAAGTTATAACGTTATACAACCGTTGTGACGTTTTACAAACGTTATAACAGTTCACAAACGTTGTAACGTTTAACAGATACCGAACAACTGAAGAACTGCTGTTCAGTACAAACTATAAACGTTGTAACGTTTATAAATCGTTATAACGTTTTTGAAACGTTGTAACGGTTATAAAACGTTATGTAACGTTTTACTAAGCTGTCAGAGAATAAAAACCCTAAATCGCATTTGAATAAAACGTTGGTAACGTTTTATGTCAAACATCTCATTTTTGAGCTGCCACTATAAATAGACTGAAGGGATCACTTTAAAAAGATCTCAGCCGACCCTAATTAATTCAAAAGTGATTTTCTGAGAGCTTAGCCTACTCCATTGTTGTGAGAGCTTAAAACTTCAAAATCCCTCAAGCAACCTCAACCCTACTTCACTAATCTTGATATAGATTAGGTTAGAGTGATCTATTGAGTGTTTCTCTTGTGTTTCTAGACAATCGAGACCTTGTTCTCATCTCTTTGAGTTGGCCGTTTGACTTCCCGCTTGGTGTGTAAGGGCTCAACGGTTCACAAGTTGTAATCCTTTCGTATTGGGTAATAGGAAAGCGCACCTCACAAGGTTGCGAAGCCCCGGAGACGTAGGCCTTTGTTTTGCCGAACTCCGTTATCACCCCGCGTGTCAAATTTCTCTAAACTCATCTCTTTACTTTCAATTGCAATTTAATTTCAGTTTTTGAGCAATTAGAGGTGCCCCTAAGTGTAACAAGACCTTGGTTGTGACAATCAGTAATGCAGCTCCGAATGGTGTGGTTACTATGAGTATAGTTACTAGCAGCTTGTTCAATGAGGAGACAAGAAGGAAGTCAACTAATACAAATAGTGCACAGGCCCTAGTCACAGAGAACAGGGGAAGAGCTGAATACCGACAACAATCAAGAGGCCGTAGCAAGTCCAAAGGCAGATCAAAATCCAAGGGAAGACAGTGTTATCACTGTGGTAAAGAAGGTCACATGAAGAGAAATTGTAGAGCCTGGAAAAGACTACAGAATGAGGGCAAAAATCAGAAGAAAGAGGATGACAACAAAAATACCACAGCCACCGTAACTGCAGATGATGTAGTGATTCTCTCTTGTGAAAATGAACAATGTCTACATGTAGAAGGTCACCAAGGAGTTGAGTGGATAGTTGATACAGGTGCTTGCTATCATGCTACACCGAATAGAGAGTTCTTCACGACTTACAAGGCTGGAGACCTTGGTACAGTGAAGATGGGTAATACTAGCTACTCGAGCATTGTGGGTATTGGTGATATTTGTTTGCAGACAGAATTGGGATATCGGTTAACACTGAAAGATGTGCGGCATATTCCTGATTTACGTCTAAATTTGATATCAGGTGATGCATTGGATAAGGATGGATTCAAGCATTACCTAGGTGGTGGAGAATGGAAGCTTAGCAAGGGATCAATGGTTGTAGCAAGAGGGAAGTCGTGGCACTCCCTATACAGAACCCATGTGAAGGTACTCAAGAATGGATTGAATCCAGTACAAGCTGAAAACTCTCTGAATCTGTGGCATCAACGCCTTGGCCACATGAGTGAGAAAGGGCTGCAAATTCTAGTGAGGAAGTCACACATCCCCTCGACCAAAGATGAGGTTCTGGATCTATGTGATTACTGCCCTTTTGGTAAGCAACATCGAGTCTCTTTTAGTCAAACATCAGAAAGGAAATATAATGTGTTGGACTTGGTTTATTCTGATGTGTGTGGTCCTTTTGAGGTGGAGTCGTTGGGTGGCAATCGATACTTTCTAACATTTATTGATGATGCATCTAGAAAGGTGTGGATTTATTTCCTGAGAACGAAAGACCAGGTATTTAATTACTTTCAAGAGTTCCATGTCATGGTAGAGAGAGAGACAGATAAGAAGTTGAAATGTCTTCGCTCTGACAACGGAGGAGAGTATACCTCCAAAGAGTTCAAAGCATATTGTGCAAAATATGGGATTCAACATGAGAAGACAGTACCTGGAACCCCACAGCACAATGGTGTGGCTGAGAGAATGAATCGCACCATTGTAGAAAAGGTGAGATGCATGCTGAAGATGGCAAAGTTGCCGAAACAGTTTTGGGGAGAAGCAGTTCGCACAGCTTGCTATCTCATAAACAGGTCACCATCTGTTCCTTTGAAGTTTGAGATACCAGAAAGAGTATGGTCCAAGAAGAATGTTTCATACTCTCATCTAAGGGTGTTTGGATGCAAAGCATATGTGCATATTCCAAAGGAGCACAGATCCAAGTTGGATGATAAAACAACTCCATGTATTTTCCTTGGATATGGAAATGAGGAATTTGGGTACAGATTATGGGATCCAGAAAAGAAGAGAATTGTTAGGTGCAGAGATGTTGAGTTCTACGAGGGTCAGACAGGGATAAATTTGGAAATCAACAAGAAGTCAGAGAGAGTTGATGAGTCCATAGAACTCATACCAGTTCCTTCATCTGTACAGTCAACAGTAGCAAATGAAGATGAACAAAATGAAGAAGCCACTGAGGAAACCTCTGACATGAATGGTAGTAATGATGATGAGATCGTTTATGATGCTCCTGAGCAGGGGGAGAAACATCATCGAGATGAGCCAGAAGAGCTCCAGGTAAGAAGGTTCGAAAGAGAGCACCAACCTTCTAAAAGATACCCTTCTTCAGAGTATATCTTATTGACCGAAGAAGGAGAGCCAGAAAGTTTTCAGGAGGCACAAATTCATAAAGACAAAGCTAAGTGGCAAGATGCAATGAAGGACGAGATGAAGTCATTGCAAGAAAATGGCACATATGAGCTGGTGGAGCTTCCTAAGGGCCGAAAGGCATTGAGAAACAAATGGGTGTTCAAGCTAAAGAGAGATGGAAATGGATAACTTATGAAGTACAAAGTCCGACTGGTAGTGAAGGGTTTTGGACAGAAACAAGGCATTGACTTTGAGGAGATTTTCTCACCAGTGGTGAAGATGACCTCCATTCGTGCTGTGTTAGGTCTAGTAGCTGGCTTAGATCTTGACCTTGAACAACTTGATGTAAAAACTGCATTCCTTCATGGTAACTTGGAAGAAGAGATCTATATGGTGCAACCAGAGGGATTTGAAGTAAAAGAGAAAGAGAACATGGTTTGCAAATTAAAGAAGAGTCTATATGGTTTGAAACAAGCTCCGAGACAGTGGTACAAGAAGTTTGACTCTTTTATGATGAGTCATGGGTACCAGAGAACCAAGGCAGATCCATGTGTTTACTTCAAAAGATTTTCTAATGAAAAATTTCTAATCCTTTTGCTTTATGTTGATGATATGTTGATTGCAGGACATGATGCTCAGATGATTGACGTGTTGAAGAAAGAGATGTCCAAGTCATTTGACATGAAGGACATGGGCCAAGCACGTCAGATATTGGGCATGCAGATTACTCGTGACAGAAAGGCCAAGAGACTTTGGTTGTCACAGGAGAAGTACATTGAAAGGGTGCTTGAGAGATTCAACATGCAAGGAGCAAAGGAAGTAAGCTGTCCACTTTCTAGCCATTTTAAATTGAGCAAGAAGCTGTGTCCATCAACAGAGAAAGAAAAGGATGAAATGTCAAGTGTACCATACTCCTCAGCTGTAGGGAGTCTGATGTATGCGATGGTTTGCACCAGGCCAGATATAGCTCATGCAGTCGGTGTGGTAAGCATATTCCTCTCTAATCCAGGAAAACAACATTGGGAAGCAGTGAAGTGGATTCTTAGATATCTAATAGGCACTTCCAATTTGTGTTTGAGTTTTGGAAATGGTGAACCTGTGTTAGAAGGTTACACAGATGCTGATATGGCTGGAGATCTGGATCATAGAAAATCCACTTCGGGTTATGTGTTTACTTTTGCAGGCTGTGTCATGGCAGTCTAAATTGCAGAAATGTGTGGCTTTGTCAACCACAGAAGCAGAATACATTGCAGCAACTGAGGCTGGTAAGGAGCTACTGTGGTTGGTTAGATTTCTCCTAAAGCTTGGTATGCAACAGGAAGATGCAATTATTTTCTGTGATAGTCAGAGTGCCATAGATTTGAGCAAGAATGCTACATATCATTCCAGAACTAAGCATATTGATGTGAGATTTCATTAGTTGAGAGATGTTATAGAAAACCAGCAGATGAAGCTGAAGAAAATCCACACTGATAAGAACCCGTCAGACATGTTGACGAAGATAGTTTCGAAAGACAAGCTTGAGCTTTGTTGCCGGCTTGTCGGCATGAATACCAAGTGATTACTTGAAGATCGGCGTGCCTCTCTCCGTGGGCTGGAGGGGGAGATTGTTGGGCCGTTGGGTCCAGCCCAATAGGCAAAAGGAAGAAACAAAAAGAAAAAGAAAGAAAAAGAAAGGTGGGTGCTGGGTGTTTTCGCGTGAGACACAGAGAGAAAGAAAGAAAGGGAAAAAACACAGAGAGGAGGCGGAAAGAGGAAAGAGAGAGAGAAGAAGAAGGAGAGAGAAAGAGAAGGTGGAGAAGAAGAAGAAAACGAAGAGCAAGCTAGTCTCTTCGATTTCACTACCTTGATCAAATTTCTCCTTGTTTGTAAGAAGGGAATTTCTCGTTTTCTCAAATCTAGGGTTTGCTCGGGTTTGAATGAAATTGGAAGTTTCAAAGGGATATTTATTTCTAATATGTTATCTCTTGGTTTTTCTCTCTATTATTGTGTGTATACCTCAGTTTAGGGTTAAACTTGAGAAGAACAATTGTACCCGTTTCTTGTTGGTATAGTGAAATTTGCCGGTGTGCCCCGTGGTTTTTTACCCTCCAAGTAGAGAGGGTTTTCCACATAAATCTGGTGTCTTTTGTGATTGTGCTTGATCTCATATTATCTTGATTTGGATTGTGCATTTGACATTTGAACTTTTCGGTACCAACTGGTACGGTGCTTATATTACCCATCTCTCTCAAATTGGTTGATTATACAATAGGCATTTCTCAATTGGTATTATTTAAAATTCCCAACAGCTGTGACTATGTGACTTCACGCGTGGCGCATGGAAGCCAGTGTAGATAATCATGCGCGTGGAAGGCGGTGTAGATATCCATTCGCCGAGAGTAGCGGGCCTTCCGATTAGTACGTCTTCTCTGGGTGGGCCCCACGTGACACGTACACGCAAAACCAGCTGACTACGCGTGCGTCTCTGATGAGTATTCAACAATCAAGTAATCACTAATCAACATCTTTTTGCAGTGCTTAGTCTGCTCGCAACACATAAGATACACAGCTGGAAGCACAGAATTATTTAGTTGGTCCTTTTTGCGTGTGAACCCTGAAAAGTTTTGTAATAATAAATATTTGCTTGCAACAGATGAACTTTTAATCTTATCTCTAATACACGTTCTATTAAATTTTTTGAATCTGGGTATTTTTTTTTCCCTTCTAAAATATCACTCTAATCTGTATGCACAGAGGATTCTAATATTGAATATGAATGCCATTACCTTCTTCTTCTTTTTTTTCCTGCTCAAGTCCTTAAAAAAATAATAACAAAGGAGAAATTACTTTTGACTTATTTTTTTAATTTCTTAGAATTTGTAAATTCTTACGAAGTGGTACTATAAAGTAAAGTAATTCCTTCTATGGACATCGCTGTTATAATTTATTGCATCACTGTTATAAAGATGTGTACTAATGATTTGAACTTCAAAACCAAGAAAATTAAAAAAAGATAACAATATTATAATTTGTTAGCCACTTAATTCCACTTAAACATTAAATTTTGAATCAATGACCATTCAACTAGTAAATGCCATTAAACGTTTTAAAAGGACTTTTACATACAAAATGTCGCTTGCATGCATGGGCGTCTATAGATAGCAGCGTTAACTATTGCAACTGTATTTGGATCTGTACGCAGCATGTGTTGACTACTGCAGTCATGGGTGTTCAAACCATTGTTGTAAATAACGGTATACGGTTCTCGGACCACAGGATACCGTTAAATGATTAATCGGAAATAATCGGGAATAATCGATCATAATTAGAAATAATTGGCCGATTAGTCGGAAAAATTCATGACGGTTTGGTCATCGCCAACGACTAATCAGCCTAAACGGACGTTTTTTACAACACCGGTTCAAATGGTTCGGTTTTCAACCGAATCAAAAAATTTCAGTTTAAATGGTTCAGTTTTTCGGTGTAAATGGATCGGTTCGGTTTAGACTTTTCGAAAGCGATTAAACTGAACCGACTGAATTATATTGGTTCAAGTATGATTTATATTTTGTTTGGTTCAATTATTGTTTCATTTCTTTCATTTTAGTTTAAATATTTTAGAACATCTACATATTTTGTATGAATTGAATAATTTGTGTTCAAAACATATGTAATTTTTTTTATTAATTGGCACCAATAAATTTACTTCGGTTTAAACCGAACAAACCGAAATTTACTTCGTTTTATTCGGTTCGGTTCTTAATTGATTTATAAGTTTAATCGGTTTAGTTCTATTTTTTTAAAATAAAAAAAAAAGTTTAACTTGATTATTTTAGTTCGGTTTCAACTGAACCAACCGTTTGAACACCCCTCCGTGCAATCGAATGTAATGCCTGTTTGATGGAAGCCTCTTTTGAAATTTTGAAATGGACGGAAAAAAGGAAGGATCAAACCGAATAAACCAAAACCGGTCCATTTTTAAAAAAAAAAGAGGTAAGAGCCCGTTTCATTAATATGAAATTTCAAAGTCTTTACACACAAAAAGCAATGCATAAACTGAAAAGAGAAATAAAAAAGAAAAAGGAAAAGCATAGAACTAAAGACAGCACATTAAACGTTTGGCTGTTCTAACTTCCAACAAAGTAGGGGTGGCAACGAACCGAACCGAACCGAACCGAACTTACCCTAGGTTTGAGTTTGGTTTGAATTAATTTCGAACCGAATCTGATTTGATTCGTTTCGAACCGAACCTATTTCGAACTACACATTTTTCGAATCGAACCTGAATCGAATCACGAACTAAATTATTTTTTAGCAGTCCTAGTTATACCGGTAATTTATACATTAATTTTTTCTCACGGGACAATTCACATGGCTTCCTTTTACCGGTATGAACTATGAAATGAGTGTTTTTAAGTTGAAAAATTGTTCATGAAAAAATACATCAGAGACGGCTTTCCTGGTATGAACTATGAGAGACGACCGAAGAGAGAGGAGAGACAGTCATCTAGGTCGGAGAGAGGAGTGACAGCCGGAGAGACAGCCAGTCGCCGAGAGCGTCGACTATATTTTAGAGCTAGAGGGAGAGTGAGTTAGGGAGAGGTGGAGAGAGAACTAGGTTTGAGATTTGAGAGCGAGGGAGTGTCGGCTAAGTTAAATTATGACTCTCTATCTTGGATTTTAGTTTCATCAGGTAAATGGACGACCGATGTTATTATGAGATTCGAACCATAAAAATGATCGAACCCATTTCGATCGAACCAGGCTAGGTTTGGGTTTGGTTTGAATTAATTTCGAACCGAACCTGGTTGGTTCGTTTCAATTCGAACCCATTTCGAATCGAATTAAACTCGAATCAAACCCGAATCGAATCACGAACCTCGAATTTTTTTGCCAGCCCTACAACAAAGTATTAAATAGCGTTTATAGCGGCGTAGTGAGGAGATCAAAAAAAAAGTTTTAGAGAATAATGCAACTATAGCAGAAGCTATCATAAATAGCGTTTTTTTATTTCAAAATTTATATTTTATATTTCTACTAATAATGAACATGTCTCATTGAGAAAAAAAAAACACCAGATTGATTAAGAAGTTCAATTTCTCACGGACAAGGTCCCTAAGCATTGTTTTAATTTTTCATTTTTGGAAAACTCAACAATAATGCATAATACAAAATTTAATTGATATAGCTGTATAGTCCGCATATGTTCCATTATATTGACATTAAGGCCCATTAAAATTGTAAAATCATAAGTCCATGTAGCATAGCGGACCGCTATTGCCGCTACGCGTTACGTGCTATAGTGGCCGTAGCTCGATTAGGACAGTTCTACTCCGTAGCTTAGCTTTCTAGGTCCAAAACCGCTATAACTAGCTATTTAGAACACTGACCAATATCAGACAGAACCAGATAAGCCTAACTAAGCCATAGCAGGCGGAAACCGGTACATTTAAGTCTAACATTTGATGGACAAATAGAAACAGATATACCATCAATATTTATTTGATACGATTGTTTTGAAATAAAAGTGGTTTAAATTTATCTCAAACAGTCAAAAAGAGTTCGTACAGATATTAGCTCGAGAAATATTACGTGCACAAAGGAGCAACTGAAATAATTCAATACTAAAGCATTATTTACTGTGTTGAATGTTATAAGTCTGAAATTTAATATCCGTACTTAAGAGGTGGAGAGAAGTTCAAAGAGATGGTCAATTGATTTATATTTATTTAAAAAAATTATATATATAATTTTCTATATAATTTAGAATAAAATGTTATAAATACTGTATTATTAATTTTAAAATATAAATTTTATAGGTATTGATTATGTTCCTGTCTGTATCTGAGATAAGATGATAGAATTTGTCCATCATGTGAGGAAAAAAAATATATATAAATACTTCTTAAAACTTTTTTGTATTAGAGTATTAGACCAGAAAAAATTGAAAGCTCTCAGTTATCACAACCAGTCAATGACAACCTTATCATCCAACAAGAAACAGACAAAAATGCCGACTAGTAGTCATGATCGTTTAAATTGAAAATTTTGACATCCCTTTTATCTAAAAAAAGAAAAGAAAATGAAAATAAGAATCAAAACCATTTGAAATTAATGGAACGATATAATTTAACGCATTCAAAGAGGAATTTTTTTTTTATAAACCATAATTAGAATTTTTTTTTTATCAGATTAACATGATTACTTTTTTTTTTTTTTTATAAAAAATCATAAGAATCGAAATGTCATATCGGTTCCGAAATTTTTTGTTTTTTGTTTTTTTTTGAGACCGAAATACAATTCAGTCTCAGATATTTTTACAAATTTTCAACTAAAAAATGTACACCTGAACCTGAAGAGATGTCAAAATTCAGTCACATGAATATCAAATTATCAATTAACTGTTTTGCATAGGAAATATTACCATATTACGAGGTACATACCTCCAATTTTAAAATATCTGGCTGAGAGATCTGTCAGTATCATATTAGGAGTTACAGAATCTTCTACTTAATTGGCCTATACCTACTGTCATTTGTTTATTCACGGCCAACTTTTAAAATTCTTTCCCAAATTTGTTATTTTATGATGTCGGTACAAAGAAGCCGACTGGTTACTGGTTGTTGCTGTCGAATTGAAATCTGCTGAAATCCACAAAGGATTTCAGGGAATTTCAGAGTCCCTAAAATACCTATGGATTTCAGCAGATTTGCACTCGTTGCTGTCGTGACTTAAACTGAAGAATTTTTTCTATAAACCATAGTTTTATTTTTATTTTTATGAAATCAACATGATTCCTTTTTATTTTTAAAAAAATTATAACAATCTAAATGTCATTTCGGTATCTTTTTTTTTAGACGGAAATGACATTTCGGTTCCAGCCGTTTTCACAGATTTTGAGAAAAAAATACGTTAAAAAATTTGTAAAAATACCTGGGACCGAATTGTCATTTCGGTCTCAAAGAAAAAAAAAATTCGAAACCGAAATAGCATTTCAGTTCTTGTGATTTTTGTAAAAATAAAATTATCATGTTAGTTTTGTAAAAATCATTTTTCTAATTATGGTTTTTAAAAAAAAAAAAATGGAAACTCAAACATGTACATGAATCAAGTTATCCAACTTTTTTTAATAAAACACTGACCGTTATACTGTGTTGTTTTTGAAATATCTAAAATCAATCAACCAATTAAGCGTCATTTGAAAATGAATTAGATTAATTATTATTTGCTGTTCTTGTGAATAGTGGTTAGTATAAAAACTTGGATCTTCATATTTAGTTCTACATTAAATGGTTAGTATAAAACTATCTACTTTGTTGAGCGGTTATTTGTTTTCAAACAAATTATTTAAATTATTTGATAATACACTGGCCGTTAAAATATGTGTTGTTTTTGAAATTTCTAAAATCAATCAACCAATCAAGTGGCAGAAAATAAGTTAGATAAGTTTCCTTTTGCTATCATGACTAATAAAAACTTGAACCTCCATATTTGTTCTACATCAATTGGTTGGTATGAAAATATCTACTTTATTCAACTATTATTCATTTTCAAACAAGTTATCCAATTTTTTTGATGAAATACTGACCGTTAAAATACGTGCTACCTTCAAAATATCCAAAATCAATCAACCAATTAAGCGCCACAAATGAGTTGGATTAATTACTGTTTGCCTCTATCATGACTAAAAGCTTTACTTCCATATTTTGTTCTACATCGAATGGTTAGTATGAAATTATCTACTTTGTTGATCAGGTTCTCAAATAAGTTATCCAATTTTTTTGATGAAACACTGACCGTTAAAATACGTGCTACCTTCAAAATATCTAAAATCAATAAACCAATTAAGTGCCACATAATGAGTTATATTAATTAATACCTGAACTAAACATAAAAAAAGATAGTGTTCAAATGCGTTTATTTTTTTTTTCTCTCCATCGTATCTCTAATTTTTATTTTTTAATTATAAAAATTCTGAATTTACATCTCAAAATAAAATAGTTAAATATGATACTAGTATTGTGTCCGTGTGTTGCAACGGGGATATATTATCATAGAAAAAAAATCTCATACAAAATGATATATTTTCATAAGAAATACACTAATAAAGTAATAATTATTCAACAATAAAAGAATAGACCAACGTATTCTCATACAAATAAAAGATGTAAGAGATACATGTAGATATTTGAAGAGAAGAAACAAGGAAAAAAAGAAAAAAAAATTGCTAAAAGCCATATAACTTGTTATCAAATATCCTAATCTGTATAGAAACAAAATTGATAATATTTCTAGATTTCTTACGACAATAGCTATAGAAACATGAAGAGAAATAAGGAATGAATGGAAGAAATAAAGAAACATAATTATATCGCTAAATTGGAGAAGAAAAAATAAGGAATGAATGAAATAAAGAAACATATTATACTGCTAAATTTTAGAGTTTATTTAATTTTAATCGTAATGCATCGTGTGACGGTACGTGTGACGAGTATGTTTTTAGTTAAATTTAGATTTCTACACATTATTCAGATGCATTTAATAAAAAATAAAGATAGATTATGTAATTCGAGGGCTGAGATTAAATCAGAAAATTCAACTTTCAATCGTAGCTGTTGGCGGTTCGGACACCAAACGTGCTTAATAATGGAATGGAGAAATGGAGATATATTACTTTCTTATATGCACGTAAAAATTATCATTTTTTAATTTTACTTTTATATGAATTAATAAGTTGAAAAATTTAATGTTGAGAATTATTTACATTAGTATATCTTTATAAGCGGTTGATAATAATAAAAATAAAACTGAAATGTTATAATTTTTATAAGTGCAATGATAAAAATAATATAGATTATGCTTAACTAAATAACTAGTTTACTTTGATATTTAAATTTTAAGTTATTAAGATTTAAGAAATAAATATGATGATGGAGACATCAAAATTGGAATTTGAAAGCTGCTCTTCCTTCTATAAAAGGAGCAAAAAAATAATGTACCACGAGTTCTATGCCCATACAAAATACCATTTCATTTCTCTTGCCAGAGAAGATCTCAGATTCTCAATACGTCATCTTCCCCACCACACCTCACCGCCCCCATACTCTCTCCCAACTCCCAAGCCAAGCCAAGCCAGTCTCTTCCCTTCCCACCTCTTCTAACAAACAAGTCAAGTAACAATAGATTTCGGCGAAAGTTATCACTCACCCCTCTCCTCTCTTCCTACACACAAAAAAGGAGAGAAAATTCATTTCAGTTGAGAAAAGATGATGCGAGGTAGCAACACCCTGATCGGGGCGGTGAACTTCATCACCTTCCTGGTCTCAATCCCGATCCTAGGTGGTGGAATCTGGTTGGCCTCCCGTGCCAACTCGACAGACTGTATCCGATTCCTACAGTGGCCGATCATCATCATCGCTTTGACCATCATGCTAATCTCTCTCGCTGGGTTTGCGGGTGCATGCTACCGCCAAACTTGGCTGCTCCGCGTCTACCTCTTCGCCATGTTCTTCGTCATCGTCGCGCTCCTCTTCTTCATCGTCTTTGCCTACGCCGTCACCGATCGAGGCCAAGGGGAGGTAGTCATGAACCGTGCATTTCTCGAGTACCAGCTCCAGGATTACTCCGGCTTGCTCAAAGACCGCGTTTCTAACCCAGGTTACTGGGCCAAGATCAGCGCGTGCTTGAGGGAGGGTAAGGTCTGTAAGGGCATGAAACGCTCTGTCCGGGATCAGCAAACCGGGTTGTCCATGGCGGAGCCGGCCGAAGCTTTCTACCGGAGAAATCTCTCTCCTATTGAGGTTAGTATTGTTTCTTCTTCTTCTATTAATTCGTACCTTAATTAGGTCGCGTGGTGTTGTTTTTCCTGTTGATTTGGTGAGCTTTTCAATGATTGTTCAGGCTGGGTTGTATTATTTTCTTTTTCTTTTTCTTTTTAAATTTTTTGGGAAAATAATTGAACGAAAGTTTTTTTAATTTTTTTTTTAAAGTTCAGTAATCATACAAGTTATCGTCTCCTTATTATTGCTTATTATTGCTTTTGTTTCATTTAATTTTGTACTGGAGTTTAACTGAGAATTGGTTACTTTTTAATTACTTATTATTGCTTTTGTTTCATTTAATTTTGTAAATTTCCTCTTTTGTGTAACACCAAATATTGCAAAAATAGTGGCTTTGAAGTGCCCGTTGCGTTTAATTTATAGCCCTGTAAGTTTCACAACCTAAACTTTGGAGCAATTGGTTGGTGAAAGATTATATACAAGTCCTTAGCTAATTATTCTTCTGGAGTTAGAACGAGCTGTGCTGACTTGAGGCAGTGTGTCTCTTTACATCCATTATTGTGCCATTTGTCTGAATCAACATCACCCATCCATCAATTATTTCCTAATAAAAATTGTTATGAAAGGGGTACAGAAAGACAGCAAAGGTGGACATAGTGCCAAAACCTTAACATTGAGCATTGTGTCTAATCTTCAACTTCCTTAATAAAAAAAATTAAACCTTGTGATAATCGTGAGAATAAGTCAAAAAGGGTAAAATTAAAAGAACATAACTGCAACACATGGCCAAGATAACAGCCATGTCATTTTCTCCCTTTTTGTAACCGACCCAAAGGGAGAAAGGACCACTTTTGCTATAACTCTGTATGATTGGAGTATTCAAGTTGTAGATATCCAAGTATCCAACATGTGGTGTCATCTAGTATTTGGCCAATGCTACAATGCCATGTGGCAGGACAGTTACAATTTGAATGGAATTTCATTCTTGTGTACTTTGAATTTAATTGCACACTGAGAGTAAACAGATGGAAGAAACTAGAAAGTGAAAGGGACCTTTGTCTGTGAATCGACAAAATTGGAATTTTGGTAATTTCTAGCAGGGCCATATTATAATGGGTTAAGTTTGGTAAAAATTGATGTCTGAAAGTTACAAATAGGAAATTTGTTGCTGTGGTTGCTATACATAGGCAATAGTTAAGATTTACTGCTTACATGTTCAAGACAGAGTTGGTACCTTTACCAGTACACATCTACTTGGCTTTGCTTTTAGCTCAATAAGAAAACAAACAGTGACGTTTGCTTTCATTATTTGTTGGTGCTTTCTGTTGAGTTGTTATGCCTGATACTGTTCTATGGTGAGGTATGCACAGTTATGGTAATTAAGCATGCAATTATTGCCATAGTTTTGTCTTTATGTGTAGCAATTTGGTAAAACTTTGTTGTCAAACAGTAATAATTGTGAGTCTTACATAGAACTGTCTTCAAATTGTGGCTAGTTTATATTAAACAATTAGAAGGACAATTTTTATGCAAATTTTGTGGACACGAGTTCATTCTGTCAAGTTATCCTTTAGTGGATTCTCCTTGTAGTTGTTAGCCTGTTAATATCTCCCAATTACATGACACTAGTAATATTTATAGCCTACCTGCTTTTGCGCTGCATCTTTTAATTTGGATTTGTTTGGTAGGACTTAAAACCACTTGATTCTAGTGTATCCTTTTATTTTTCTTTTAACCTTGACCACTTGATTATATTCTATACAATTCTCTTCTTTCAAACTTAACCATTATATTCTTAACAAAATTGTGGAGCAGAATTGGAAACTGGTGTTAATTTTTGGTGGGATTTCATCCTTGTGTACTTCGAATATAAATGCCCACTTAGAGTAAACAGATGGAAGAAAAGGGAAAGAAACCTTTGTCTGTGAATTGAAAGAATTGAAATTTTGGTTACAAAATTAGGAGGAAATTTTTATGTAAATTTTGTGAACCCTGAAGTTCTTTCTGTCATGTTAGCTTTTTAGTGGATTCTTCTCATATTTGTTAGCCTGTTAATATCTCCCAGTTACATGACACTAGCAATTTTTATAGCCTACCTGCTTTTGCTCTGCATCTTCTAATTTGGATTTGTTTGGTAGGACTTAAACCACTTGATTCTAATGTATCCTTTTCTTTTCTTTTAATCTTAACCACTTGATTTTATTCCAGATAATTCTCTTCTTTCAAACTTAACCACTAGATTCTTAACAAAATGCATCACCTTAACTAATTAATGTTCGTCATATCTGTACCAATCCTCTCCGTGGTTGTATCAACTTGATTACTGGTCAATTTTACTAAACAAGGGCCCTTCTGTAACCCAATAATTTCCACTATCAAACAAACTAAAACTAACATAATTATCTTTACTTCCCCAATACAGTCTGGATGTTGCAAGCCGCCAACCTCATGTGGCTTCACGTACATGAACGAGACCGTGTGGACAGCCACGGCTGGTGCGGTGGTGCTCGATGCTGACTGCAACAAGTGGAACAACAACCAGCAACAGCTCTGCTACAGTTGTGACTCGTGCAAAGCGGGTGTGCTCGCCAGCATCAAGCACAGCTGGCGCAAGGTCTCTATTATCAACATTGTCGTGCTCATTATTCTTGTCATTGTCTACGTGGCGAGTTGTGCTGCGTACAGGAATGCAAAGAGGATTGACAATGATGAGCCTTTCGGCATGGCCCGCATGACCAAGTCCCAGCCAAGTCGCTTCCAGTTTTAGGTGTGTTTGTTGAGGGGAAGGGTAGATAGCTGATGTGGTTTAATTATCATTGGTTTTCTGATCTTTCTTTACTTTGTGAGATAAGAGAAAAGTCGAAGGTAGTTCTCACGAGTTGTTACCTGTTAAGTATACTATTGTGCTCCTTTTTTGGTGGCTTGTACAAAAGGAATTAAAAAGCAAGGGTTGGGGGTTGAATTTTGTAGTTTTGGTACTTTTAGTTATTGATCAAGCTTAGGTGTGTGATGAAAAAAAGGTGACTATAGGAATGTCTGTATGATCTTGAATTCTCTTCTGTTGTCTTGTTTGCAAGTTTTATTTTGTTTTTGTACTATTGTAATGTTAAATTATACCCTCTCAGAGGTATGGTAAAATAGTGTTTGCGAATTACCATCTGAGAAAAGATTTGAGAGCAGGTTTAAGATCTCATGTTGTTGATTAAGTTTGGTAGTTTAAATCAGAGTTCTAAATAGCTAGCTATAGCTATGCAATAGCTGTGTTATAGTTTTTTCGGATCTCAAAAGCTACAATGCTATTAACCGCTTTTCTTTTATAATAATTCTAAATAGTTAGCTATAATTACATTATAGTTTTTTCGGATCTTAAAACTATAGCACTATAATCGCTATTTAGAACCTTGATTTAAACTCATCCATGGCTAAAAGTTTTGAAGCAGGAGGAACCTTGTCCATTAATATATTTCTTTGGGTAAATTTCGCTGGAGGTCACTAAACTTTGTTATTTGTCACGAATTGGTCACTCAACTTTGATTTGTCCCTTTTGAGTCACTCAACTTTGTTATTTGTTCCAATCAAGTCACTCAACGTTTTCCATCCAAATTTTTAACGGAATATGCTAATTCCGTTAGTTTTTTGGATGGAATATGCTAATTCCGTTAAAATTTTGGAAGGAATGGGTATATTCCGTTAATTTTTTGGACGGAATAGGAATATTCCGTTAAAAATTTGGATGGAAAACGTTGAGTGACTTGATTGGGACAAATAACAAAGTTGAGTGACTCAAAAGGGACAAATCAAAGTTAAGTGACCAATTCGTGACAAATAACAAAGTTTAGTGACCTCCAGCGAAATTTACCCTATTTCTTTTGTAAAAAAACAAACAAGAAGGATTGAGGGCCGAGACTCCAGAAGAGAAACAGGAGGTTAGGTGAATCTAATCTATGGTTCAGGTCTATTGCAACTCTTAACAATGTAACGAATTTTAATATTTGGACCCATTTTGTCCAATTTCTGTATCAAAATGGCTGGCGCTTCATCATGTACATTTTTCAGGCCCCAAACTGACACATCAAATTTAGGCATAGGCCTTAACATCATAGGCCTCGTTGCACCTTATACGTCTCTTGTTGGGCTGTTGGCGATTATTGCAACCTTGCTGCTGCTGTTATCCACAACCCCTAAAGAGTAGAACTCGGGGTGTTTTTCGATTTATCAGGTCTCTTTTTGAACTCAATTCTAAAATATGAAGAATTTAAACTGTTGAAATTATTTTATCTTACGAGTTAAGACTTAAGTAGTCAAAAGACGTCCAAAAATGAATGCATTAAAATTAATTTATAAATCCTTCTAATTTTGATCACTTGACTCTATACTAAATTAATTTGAAACTTTAAAATTTTTACATGTAAACGTATCACTTATAAGGTAGAAAGATTTCAACGGTTCGAATTTGTCGTTTGAAATTATTTCAATAGGTTTTAGAATTGAGTTCACAAAAAGACTTGATCAACTCAGAAACACACTAGTTCTACTCGCGAGAAAATATAATTTTGTGCGAAAGAATCCCGGCTGTTGTGCTATATGCATCTATTGTTGAACACAGGAGATTGATCATGCCGCATCTATTGGCAACCAAATTTATTTGATAATTTTAGTAATAGATAAAAATAGTAGAGCTTCAAGTTTTTTTTATCAAATATGTTACAATTTAAGAATCATTGGTCGTCAATCAAATACGAAAAATACTGGACAATTAACTCGCTTGATGCAATCAATCTTAAAATTTTATTAATGTTTACACATTATTTTTCTAAAGCATTGATAATATATCTATAGATTTATAGAGTATAATTTTGATAACTATTCATTTGTAGATGAGATGCCGATCAATACCTTGGACCAAAGACATTTTTACCAAAACAGTTGATGTGATGCACATGATCAGACCGCTGTCAAAAGATTACACACTTTTCATAACTAGCTCCAATCAAAAGTCTTAGTTAAATTGTTCTTTTCCGATTTCTTTCTATGTTAAGTGGGAACTCAGGAGAATTGTTTGCTAACTAAATAGTCACCTCCAACAAATAAAGCTAAAAGAGAAGGTTTGGAAAAATGCCATTGATGTCAACTGTCTCCAAAAGACAGAGCTGTCCCATGTGAGCATCAAAAAAATAAATTCAATTACACAATCAATCCACAAATTATCACCTATTCATCGTTCTCATCCTTTAATTTATTGCTGTGAATTGCATTCACATTTCAATGAGCGGATATCAATACGGATACGGATACGGAGCGGATAATCCACAAATACGGATACAAAACTAATAATTGTCAGATAATCGAGTTATATAAACTTTAAAATACAAATACTAATTAACAAATTAAATTAAATTAAGAAAACCAAATCAGAAAATGAAAAAAATGGAGGTGTACTTGAATATAGAAAAGGAGAAGAATTTACACAATAGGAACAAACTTCAAAGTAGTATGTCACTGTCTGTCAAGTTTTAAAGAAAAAAAAAAAAATTCAATTCAAACTCGATAGCAGCGACGTCTGAATTGGTGGACAATATTAATCCCACATTAGAAGGAGAGTAAGCAATATATAGCGCTTTTATGTTTGAAGCGATTCAAACCATAGGGACAAATGAATTATTCGGGTTAGGTTCGACGATGTTAAAAATTCGTGAGTCAGGAAAATTTGAATATAATTCGGAAATGATTCAGAATTATTCGAACCAGAGATCTCTCTTCTGCAAGAGAGAAAAAAAATGTCCTGGAAAAAGTTCGTAAAATTCACGAATTATTCGGATTTAATTCGGTATAATTCGGCGTTCGGTTCGGCATCACAAAAAAACGAATTATTCTGGTTTAATTTCGTTTTAATTAGTGAATCTTGTGACTATCCTTCAAACAAGGAGGTGAGGAGCTACTGGATACCACTGAGTAACTGGATCCATGAAGATTTGTATCCGGATATATAAGGATATCCGTTCCGTTTAGAATCTGCTAAAGTTATCCGAATCCGTATTCGGAGGTTTTCTCCCCACTATAAATATATCCATATCCAAAACCGGATATTATCCGCTCTGTTTAAATCTGGATTCAGATTATCTTCGAATACGGAGCGGATTCGGATCGGATAATCCGGATCCGTTTACACCCCTATGTACAACTAAATTAGGCATAGAAATGTAATTAGTAAAAAATAATATGTTTTACCATTAGAGGAGGAATCATATGTCATATGTTACATTCTCTTTTCTGCATTAATAATTCAAATTGTAAATTCGAATAGTAAGTCAAAATGGTTGATTTTAATCTGATAATACTATCGGTATGTTTTAGTTCATTTCATATAAGATCAGACGACCGAAAAATGGATGAATAATATATGCTACTAAGTTTGTTAAATCGAAAAATGAACAAGTAAACAATGAAATGTTAAGGGCAATTAAGCTGGAAACTTTGAAAATTAGAAGGATAGGAAACAAATTTATAACTATTAAGGGACCAAATAAAAAACTTCACAAATATAAAGTAACCAAAACAGGTGATTATGCTTTAATTAAGGAAAATTTGAATAACTTACTCGTTAAGAAGCTGTACATCTAGAAGATCTGTCCTTCAAGCAGGCAGCTAGATTTCCCACTGGGTTTGACTACAAATAAATTAGTTGTCCCCTTAATTCCAAGGACTACTACTGTAAAGATCCCTTTTCTCTATGAAGCTGTACTTTATTTCTTAATTTATTTAAAGCAGGGGTCAAAGTGTCAAACGGTTTTGGGTCCGTCGACATTACCTGTTACTGACTTCTATTGACTTGTTCACAGCATGCATCATGCGCATGAAGAATTTCTTCTCCTTCTTTCTTTATTATGTTTGTTTTGTTTTTTTCAATGTAAGAACAGTTGCACCTTTTTGATGGTACTATAACTCTATAAGGAATGGAAGGAACTAAACAATATTAATAAATGAATTTTATTTGGAAAAAAAGTAACAAATTTTGATGTAATAACACTGCTTGTTGATGTAACTGTTTGTATGAAGATTTGGGTAATCTTGATACACATCATTGTGTTTTGAATTTAAATTTAGTTAGTTATGATTTTCTTTTCTAAAAGATCTTTGAACTATTGTGCAAAACAAACCAATCATATATCTAGCATTTAATAAAATAAACTTCAAATTGCCAAAACAAAAACACTTGAATGCCATCTTTTATGCAGTGCAATCAGGGTGGAACTATAAAATTTAAATTGGAGGAGTTGAAAAATAAAATGCATAATGTGATAGTGAGAATTTGAACTCATATCTTCACAGTAAAATTCTATAAAGACTACAAACACACATTTAATATTTTATGAAAGAATTGAATTATATGAAAACTTATACGACAATGAAATATGATTAAATTTTAATATTCTTTGGGAGCTGGGGAGTATCAAACATGCACCTCAACCACTGCAGCAACTCAACTTTGTTATTTTAACATAGTAGTTTATATATATAACTTGTATAAAATACCTTATCCAGTATTTTTGATATTTAATTTATATAATAAAAACATTGAATTAATAATATAATTAAATTAATATATAATAGGCGTATCATATTTGAGATTTTTGAAAATTGCGTATCATCGTATCCGATACGATATCCGTACCCGTATCCATAATCCGCCCGGAGCGCAATGTAAATTTAATGTGTTAGCATTTATGTATAAATAATTGTTAGCCTAAGTATTTTCCTATTAACATAGTGTGCTAACTATTTACCACATCAATAAGCATAAGCAAGTATTAGGTATTTCTTAGGTGATACCTTTTGGTGATTGAAACAATTCATCCGCTCCCAAAGAATCTTCTATTTTCAAGGGCAGTAATTAGTAAACTTTTCAAAGGAGCCCCACATGGCCACATTACATGTCAAATCTACAGTAGCCATTAGGCATAGAATTGACATCGTCAAGTTGTTTGTTTGATTATGATAATTATATATGGATATATATATCTTAGACCTCTACTATGCATCCCATCATTCCCTACAAATTTCTACAATTAATCCTAGGCTACAGAATTAAATAATAAGAACATAAATGAACTATGATTTGACAATGGAAACTCGTTTGGATGTTTCTGTTGTTATAATTGAACTAAGATTTGACAATGTGAAAATAATATTAATATCGTATGGATTTAAATTTTTTCTCGAAATGTAAAAATTAGATATGCAAAACATGAACAATTTGAAAGGTTAATATTGCAAAAATCCATGACCAAGTTCAATATTTTGAATATTGTACAAATGTTGGTTAGGGTAGTATATTAAAACACTTCTGCACTGTAAATCTGAGGCTATTACTTCTTATTTATTACATAAAAATGATTGGAAAATATTAGTGGGTGTATATTATTGGAAATGATTACAAATATAAGGGTGGTAGGTACGAGTTAAATAGTGGAGATGCTTAGCAATAGATGATAATTAAGTCTATAAATAGAATCAATGTAATTGTAATCACAATTGACACACAAGATCAGTACAAGATTCTCTCTTTCCAACAGCTCTTTATGATATCAGAGCCGGAATAATACTTATTTACTAATGTTTATTTCATAAATTATGTCTCTAGTTATTTTTCATTCTAACTTATAAAGAAACCTTTATTACAGAAATAAATATTTAATCTTCTCTACTCTAGTCTAAACACTATATTTAGGGGTCTCAATAGGTATGATACGGGTAGGGTGAAAGCATTTTTATATCTATATCCACTAAGAATTAGGGGCGGAACCAGGATTTGAATTTCGGAGGGTGGGGGGGTGAAATTTTTTGGGGGATGCATATGTCGGGTTTTATAATTAATAGGGCCGAAATTTTTTTGGGGGAGTGCATACGCAAGTTTATTAATAAAAATATATGCAACTAAACATGCAAACAAACAAAATCCCCTTGGTTCCACATGCATACACAAGTTGTTGGGGGTGCCTAGCCCCCGCTTGCACCCCCTTGGTTCCACCCCTGCTAAGAATGATCATATCCATACCCTACCCTTACCCGTTAAGATTTGACCTTATCCACCCTACTCTTACCCGTTAAAATCATCGGTAACGAAACGGTAGCAGATGAATAACGAATAATACTACTATAATAATTAGTTTTATTATATTTTATAAATAGAACATCAAAACTTATTTATTTCTCACATATGCAATAATATTAATAAGAAAAAATAAATACATGTGCAATCAATTTCCACTAAATTGTATTTTTTATAAAACAAGAGAATTCAAAAACAAAAATATATCTTCTGACAAATTTAATTATTTAATTAAAGAACAAGACATATAAATAAAAATAATATGTTTATTATTTTTCTTACAACAAAAACAATACACTAAATAAAAAAAGTACTCGCTAATTATTGCTCAAACATTATTATATTTTATATAATTACCCTATAGGGTAACGGGTACGAAATAATCTTTATCCGTACCCTTATCCGTTTAGCTACGCAAAAAAATTCTTATCCATATTCATACCTAATAAGCTAACGAAAAAAAAACCTTACCATACCCTGCCTTATCAAATATAGTACGGGTCGGGTATACAGCTAAACGAGTATCATTGACACCCCTAACTATATTTCACTAATATCTCTAATATTATCTCTATCATATATAACGATGAATAAGGATTTGTAATTATCACAACAGTGCAATGATAGATCCAACAAACTGCAGGTCCAAGTACTTTGAATGTATAACAACTGGAGGCGGATGGAAGAAGGGTTAATGGGGTCAATTGACCTTTATTTTTATATATGTATAATTTTAGAGTAAAATAATTAGGAATTATAAAATTGGCTCTCATTCTATGTAGAAATTTTTTATATGATTGATCTCATATATATTTGATCTTCATTATTCAAAAGTCTAGCTTCACTCCTGATTACAATCATATTTTTTTAAGGAAATTAAATGTAACAACAGTCATTGACAAACTACAAACACAAATTTCTCTGGTTTTCTCCGGTATTTTTTAATATTGACATTTACGAGTATTTTTTGACATCTGGTTCTAACTATATATATCCTTTGATTTTGAAAACTTTTGACTATATAACAGTTAAATATAATAATTATTATTATTTATCATTACAAGATTTTTTTTTTTTTTAATAAAAATTGGAGCCTTGAAGATCAAGCCATTCAACTATTTAATATTCTTGTTATCACAACAAATGATTTTTCCTATTTGGATTTAAATCTCATGACATCTCACATAAAGATCATATATCTTTGTCAATAGACTAAAAACTAATTCTTATCATTATTGGATTTTTCGTTTAGGTAATTATGTCACAATAGCTAGAAAATCGACCGTTACACTGTTATTTTGACCATTAATTATATATACATGGTCAGAATCATTGGTATTACGTTCAGTGCCTGAATCGCTAGAACTTTTCTTGTGCTTTATTTTTCTTTGAAATAGAAAGACGCATTAAGTGGTTTGCGAATCTCCAAAAACGTAGCAAGTAGCTAAATCGGTACATTGTTAGTCAAAACACTCTGGGTGAACTTGGTTTGTTTTTGGTACTTGATTTGTATAGTTATTTTTTTTTTCAATCTTCACAGATACTGTGAAATCGTGAGAAGACAACAAATTTTCAATCTTTTAATAACTAATAATTTTATAACTTTCTTTCTAATTGTGTTACCTCTCTTTTCTCTCTCTTGTACATTGTTAATCAAGTGTTTAATAGTGAGTTCTATACTTTTTTCCTTGTCTTTATACTTTGGTTTTATGTGTGAACTTTTGGTTCTATCAGCTTAGAGTGCAAAATAAGTGAAAGAAAAAAATTCAATTCAATCAAAGCATGTTATTCATCTCCTTTAGATTTAGAATCAGAACTATAAAATCTTGATAGAGAGGTTGAAACTAAAAAAAATAAAAATAAAGATATGGTGGGTAAAATTTGAATCAAAACCTTTCCAACTATAAAATAAAGATCTAACCACTAGACTATAAGCAGGGATGGACCCACATAGGTTCATGGGGGCATTTGTGTTTAAAGGCCCGGACCCAAAACCAATGGACTAATTTATAGGTTTGGACTGACTTTGCCCCCCCTGAATTTATTTTTGGCCCCCCCCCCCCCCCCCCCCCCCCCCCTCTAGAATCATGATTTGTAATTTGGATTAAATTTAAGATTAAAATTAGAAAAAGATACTTGAATTCTGATTAATAATTAGGATTAGAAGTTAGAGCATTGAAAATTAGAAATTAGAGCATTAGAAATTATAATTTAGACCATTGTTTTTTATCTAGTTCCGATTAGTTAATGAGTTTGAATCCGAGTAGCTATTTAAATCTAATTCACTATTTTTTTTGTCCCCCTCCGCTATTCCCTCTCCCCGAAAATTTCGGACTCACCCCTAACTATAAGTAAACACTTGATATTTTATAAAGGAAGCTAAACTATATAAACATTTTTAAAATTAAATTTTAATATATATTATTTAAAATATAAAATTATATAGATGACTCAGCACCCCTATCAATACCTCGTCTAAATCACCTATAAATATAAATATATACCTCGTCTAAATCACCTATAAAGACAACACTTTTTCATTGGTCCAACAATAATCTAAACTAGTTCTAGTTTTTTTCTTAAGAAAAAAACCAGTTCTAGTTATTAGGAGCTAGTTATAGCTAATGAAGTTTAAAAAAAAATTTCTTCTTTGAGCCGTCTGTTGGATGACACGTTAGCTTGGAGCCATTTTTGATTTGAAATTACCTTGATCAAAGTCTACTTAATTTGGAAGTTTGTTACCAGAATTACCATATATAAATTTGGATAAATTGGTTACGTGTTCTTTTAGTACATATCAGGACCATACCACATCACACTTGACATGAGTCGCATTATTCTAATTTAGTTTATGTATAAAATAGACTAGCATGACCAGACCAATTATAATATTTGAAATGGATAATTTAATAAAAATCTATAGAATAAATTAACGTTCATTCAACTTATGATATATCAAGTACTCTAATGATACATATTCTTTTAAATGTGTATTCTCAATTATTTAGATAGAATATATTTAATTTTTTTTTTTAAGATATTTAGCATTCCATCAAATAATTTTAAAATTTTAATGGTAAAGTTTTAAGTTAATAACTTTATGATGAATTAATGACCAATTAAAAATCTAAATTGTTTTAATTAAATGTAACACACATTCTATCTAGTGTAATAAAATGCGGTTTATGCGGCCGCATATGCCTATTCGGTTGGAATCCGCATAGAAATATGTATTCGATCAACATATGCGGCCGCATATTTGCTTGCATATTCAACCACATATTTGCCTGCATATTCGACCGCATATTTAGCCGCATATTATTTCCGCATATTCAGCCGCATATTACCACATACTTGTTTGTATAATACCGCATATGACCGCATACTTTTGTGCACCCAAATTTTTGTGCACCCAAATGCACCCTATCTTTCAAATGCACCCAAATTTTTGTGCACCCAAATGCACCCTATCTTTCAAATCCTTTTTCTCCGTTTTCAAAGTCTGAATAGTCAATCCGAACCGTTAGATGCGATCTATATATTAAGATGTGCTTGGAGACCAAATTTTACATTTTTTGGAATTTTTTTTACTAATTATTAAGTCACTCTGAAAATCGCTGATTTTACATTTTCTGGACCATTGGATCAGCGATTTTCAAAGTGGCTTAATAAATAGTAAAAAAATTCCAAAAAATGTAAAATTTGGTCTCCAATTACATTTTTTTTTTTTTTTGAAAAAGTGGTCACCCACCGATTTCATTTTTAAACCATAATAGTGTTTGCTTCCAATCTCCAAATAATCGGAGAAGGAAACGCATACAGTTTATACCAAGAAAAAACAAACATAAAAAACCAAAAAGGCTGGTCCAGAGAAACAGCCCTAGGCTAATAAACGTCCAAAGAATAGAACTGAAACATCAAAAACAATCAGCAGGCAACAACAGAAACTCCTAGCAATATCAGACAACAAAAAATTCCTAATCATTTAGAAACTCTAACCCAAGCATATGGGTTAAATCTTCTTGTGTCAGCATAGGGTGTTCGACCTCTATCTCTGAATCCCCCTCCTGAACTGTTTCCTGTTGGCCTAATACAATCAGATCCTGAGAAGGCAAGGCATTAGTGTCCAAAGGCATAATTAAAGACAAATTAAGCAATGAGCCATTATTTAAAGTCTTACACCAAAATGTAGCTAAAGCAATAATTTTGGAACCAAGAGCCTTTAAAGTAGTCATATGAGATTGTTGAAAACATAGTTTATTTCTTTCAAGCCATATACACCAAAGCACAGCACCTCGGACAAGCTCTACTAAAGACTTATTTTTAAGCAGAATAGAAGCATTAATAAACCATATATCATCCATAGTAGATCCCTCAAACATAAAGTTATTATGTTGAGCAATCCAATTTCATATTTGAAAAGAGAAGGGGCATTGTACAAAAAGATAGTAAGTGGATTCAAAAGAACCACAAAAATGACATAATGTATTACCTATCCAACCTTTGTGAGTAAGATTTTCCTTAGTTAGCAATTTATTTCGTTTTAGAAGATAAAGAAAAATTTTGATCTTTAGAGGAATTTTTGAAGACCAAATAGATGTGAATTCAAAATTTGGGATACCTCCATATTCAAACCACATATAATAAGAATGAACTGTGAACTTACCTATCGAGGACCATCTCCATAATAAAGTGTCATTTAAAAGGGGATTAAGCCTACAAATATTGAGATGAGAGAGCAGATTATGCCACTCATGAAAAGTGACACCAGTGAGTTGTCGTGTGAAAGAAATATTTAAAAAATCGTGAGCTAATGCCTCACTAACCAATAAATCAGGGTCTTGAGCAATAAGAAAGAGATTTGGATATAAACATGCTAAAGTACTTTCGAAGCACCATCTATCATTCTAAAATAAAATGGTAAGACCATTACCCAAAGTTCTGGCTAGCTCAGTATTAACTACATGGGCACCTTTTAAGATGCCTCTCCAAAAAGGGGAGCATGTGGAAGAGAAACCTGTGAGACCATACTTAGCCAAAACTATTGATTTCCATTTACAACTAATATTAGGATCTTGAAACCTAACCCACCATTTAGCAAGCAAAGATTGATTAAGTCTTTTTAAATCAATTAACCCCAATCCTCCCTGTGATTTACTTTTACAAACAGTTAACCATGAAACTAAATAATATTTCTTTTGTACTGAATTGCCCCAAAACCAAAGAAATCTTCTTCGTAATTGATCAATTCTCAACCTAATTTTAGCTAGGATAAGAAAGACAGACAACCAATAAATAGGTATTGCAGACAAAACAGAATTTAAAAGTGTAACTCGCCCTCCATAGGATAGAAGCTTCCCTTTCCAACCTTGTATACGAGATTCAATTTTATCAATGATAGATTGCCAATCTATCATACTAGGTTTCTTAAAGTGTAAAGGCAATCCTAGATAAGTAATAGGTAAAGAAGCAATTTTACAACCAAATAAATCAACCAATTGTAAACCTTCTTGATCAGTTAAATTAAATGGCACCATTTCTGATTTGGCGTAATTTATTTTCATCCTAGAAAGATTCTCAAAAGCAATCAGATGTAGTTTAAGAGCAGCCACCATTTTAGAGTCAGCTCGAAGAAATAATAAAGTATCATCAGCAAATTGTAAGTTCAAAACTGGACCAACATTTGCAAAATTACCGATTCCGGAAATTAACCCGGCTGACTGAATTTTTTGTAAAGATTTATTTAAAACATCAGCCACCAAATTAAAAAGCAAAGGAGACAAAGGATCACCCTGTCGTAAGCCCCGTTTGCATTTGAAATAAGGACCAAGTGTGCCATTAAAGTTAATACAAGTTTGTCCACTGTATAGGATAGATTTTATCCATGCAATGAATAAAGACCCAAAACCCCTTGCTTGAAGGACTTCAATCAGGAAATCCCAATTCACTCGATCAAAAGCCTTTTCATAATCAAGCTTAAATAGAATTCCCTTTATTTTCCGTTGATGAATATGGTGTAAAACCTCATGTGCACAAGCTATATGATCAGTAACTAATCTGCCTTTGATGAAAGCAGTCTGAGAATCATCAATAAGGGAAGAAAGGACCCTACCTAATCTATTAGTAAGTACCTTGGTAATCAATTTAAAACTGCAATTAATGAGGCTGATGGGTCTATAATTAGTGACAAATTTGGGATCATCCTTTTTGGGGATAAGGCAAACAGATGCAAGGTTCAGTTTAGAAAGTTCAAGATTAATGGAATAAAAAGATTGAAATAATTGGAATAAATCCATCTTGACAGTATCCCAAAAAGTTTGATAAAACAAAAATGAAAGACCATCTGGACCGGGTGCCTTATTAGGATTGCAAGAAAATAAAGTATGTTTAATTTCCTCAAGAGTGAAAGGAGCCTCTAAAGTAATGCATTGAGAAACAGTCAACTTCTCAGAACTAGACCACAAATCCGGATTTAGCGTAACATCCCTTATAGTCGTCGTACCCAACAAATTCTTATAAAAAAAGGTGACATGTGCTTGTAAAACAACAGGATCAAAGCACATTTGCCCATCAATTTCTAATGAAAAAATGAAGTTTCTCCTTTTTTTTGAGGAGGTAGTGACATGAAAAAAATATGGTGTTAGAATTCCCCTCAAGACACCACTGAATACGAGATCGTTGTTGCCAATAAGTTTCTTCTTCTTTATAGATCATATAAAGAGAAGCTTGACAAGTCTTCCAATCCTCAATCTCAGATGCAGAAATAGAGTGAGATTCCTCTAAGATCTCAAAATTAGAAATTTTGGATAAAAGAGATTGTTTCTTTGGTTTTTGTTCACCCATAATATTCGCATGCCATCCCCTTAACTTTTTCCTTAAAAATTGCAATTTTAACTGCCATGATCTGCCAAGCTCTACACCTGAAAGAGTTCCACCAAGAAATCACCAACTCAATAAAGCCCTCTTGAGCTAACCAAATTTTCTCAAATCTAATAGGCACTTTAGTCGGAAACACATGGGTAGAGGTTTGCAAAATAAGAGGATTATGATCAGATAAAAATCTAGGCAAAGAGGAAAGCCTATGAGATGGGTAATGGGATTCCCAAGAAATAGAGCAAAAAACCCTATCCAAAAGGGCTTGAGAAATAGAGTTGACAGATTTTGACCAAGTAAATTGACGATCTATCAAAGAGATTTCAATCAGCTGTAATCTAGACAGTAGAGAATTAAACCTGTTACTCAAGGCAATATTAAAAGAAGGGCCCACTCTCTCATCTCTTCGTCTAATTAAATTAAAGTCACCACATAATAACTAAGCATCAATACCATAAGAATGAATCAGATTCAATTCAGAAAAAAAAAGCATACCTTTTAGAAGAGAGAACAGGTCCATAAACACATGAGTAGACCCAAACAAAATGATCAATTTTATTTTGAAAGTGGATTGAGATTGAGAATTCCCCAATCCAACTATTAAGAGCAACAAATTTAGACTCATCAAAACCAACTAAAATACCCCTGGAGAGACCAGATGATGGTAATTGAATCTATTTCGTAATAGAAGAACTAAGGGAATTAAGAGTCCTCTCAGTGAAAGACTCCTTTTTGGTTTCTAAAATACCAACAATGTCAATAGAATGTGAAATGAGGTAATCTCGTAATACCCTATGTTTAAGAGGCCTTCCTAGTCCTCTAGCATTCCATGTAAAGAGCTTAATCATTTAAAACTTTATGTTTCCCTAAATTTGGTGCCTTAAGTACAAAGTCACTAATATCAAGTAATTTAGAAGGCTCTTTAACAGCCAGAGTATGGTCTGAAATATCATCCAAAACAGAAGATAAAGCTAATTTAGAAATTGTAAGAAACTTACGAACTACTTCTAACTTAATCTGATCAGAAACACCCAAGCAAAATCCCCCAATCTCATACATAGCAATAATTTCAGAATCAGTCAAATGAGCATAAGGAAATTGAGCTAAAAGTTTAGTCATACCTGAACTCGTACTGCGTTTCACTGGCAAAGTGTCAGTCCCCTTGTTGTCAGTTGCCTCTAAAAGCTTGATACGTAAGCTGCTCCTTGTTTCTGCCGAAGAAGAAGGTTTCCCATATACATCCGCTGCTGGAACAGTTTGCCCTGGATTAGCTCTCACTAGAACATCTTGCACTGAAACAGCCGGTACTGCATCTAACGGTTCGGATTGATTATTCGGACTTTAAAAACGAAGAAAAATGATAGGATGCATTTGGGTGCATTTGAACCCTCCTCATATATATATATAAATTCTTATTTTAAAATCCGCATAAAAATCCATATATGCGGTGATCTTTTAAATATATACAAGAATCAACATGCATCACCTCTGCAATAACATTGCAACGGATTTGACAGCTTGAATTTTTTTTTTCTTTGGACAACTGCTTGAATTGGACGCATCGGATTATTTAGGATGCATCTGTGTTTTTTTGGAGGGGTCATAGAAGTAGGTCTGGAATATTACATATTTGAAACGAAATTTAAGGCCCACCATAAATAAATCTTTTAATTTCTCCGTACTAATTTTAATTAATTAATTTGAAACCCCGTCTGGGTAAACTGGTAGGTATATGGAGTTATGGATTAGATATTTGAAACTAGGGGCGGATTTACTGTAGAGATAGCAGTTTCCTCTGGATTTTGAGTTTTAGTGGTAATTTATTAGTACCGATCGACTTTGTTTCTTTGTGGAATTTTTTTTGCTCCCATCTGGATGTTTAATTTGTAATTCGAGTTAAATTTAGTGTTAAAATCGAAATAAATTTCTTGAATTATAATTGGTAATATTAATTATAAGTTATATGATCAGAAATTATAAGTCAGGATATTGAAAAATATAAGTCAAAACATTATTTTTTTATCGAGTACCCAATTAGTTAATGGGTTTAAATCCGATAAGTTATTTAAATCCGATTCGATATTTTTTTGCCTCTTCATGACGAAAATTTTGGGTCTGCAACTGTTTGAAACGAAATTAATTTGTTGCTCCACCATAAATAAAATATTTCTATTTCTCCCTACTAATTAGTTCATTTAAAAGCCGTCTCTTAAAACGCATCTCTTAAGCTTAACTGTGGTCGTGGGTTCAAGCCTAGGCGTGCAAACGGATCCTGATCAGATATCTGGAATATCCGAATATTCATGTGGATATGGATATAATTTTAAATTTTAATAATTCGTAGCCGGATAATAGATATGTCTCATATATATTAATATCATAAGTATTAGATGTAACGTTAGATGGACGCTATAATTATTCAAATAAAAAATCAAGAACTCCATTGAAGTATAAAAAAAATGAGTGAGGCTATGGTAATATGCATACTACACAATTATTCGCACTACAAACTCGTATTTCTGTTTTGAAAGTTTAAACAGTCGATCTAAACCGTTCAATATAATTTTCATATAAAAATATATTTGCTGACCAAAAAATTTAGAATTTGTTTAATATTGTTTTAGATAAGTAAAAAATCACTTGATTTGAAATTTTTTAACCATCTAAAAAGATAGTAACAAAACTAAAAAAAAAAAAAGAATTGATCTTCAAATACAATATCATATAGAGATTATATGTAATGATTAGAATTGACTGTTTAAAATTTGAAATTAAAAAATATGAATTCCAATCACGGATCTATCTATAATATGCATATTACCAGTGTAATAAAATACAGTTTATGCGGCTGCATATGTGTATTTGGTTGTATTCCACATAGAAATCTGTATGCTGTCAATATATACGGTTCCGACCGCATATTCGGCCGCATATTACTACTGCATATTGGGCCGCATATTAGCGCATACTTGTTTGTATGATACTGAATATTATCACATACTACCGCATATTACTGCTTATTACCATATATTATTGCATATTACCGCATACTGCATACTACTGCATCTTACCACATATTACCGTATACTTATATATTACCGCATAAAACAAGTTTTTGCTCCATAGCACTATATTTTCATTTTGAAAATTCAAACAACCGATCCGAATCGCTCAACACGATCTCCATATTGAATTGTGCTTGGAGACCAAATTTTACATTTTTAAATTTTTTTTTTACTATTTATTAAGCCACTTTGAAAATTGTTGATCCGGTGGTTCAGAAATTTTTATAATTTTTACAGTTCACAGTGAAACAACAATTTTTAAAGTGGCTTAATAAATAGTAAAAAAATTCTAAAAAATGTAAAATTTAGTCTCCAACACATTTCAATATAGAGAACATGTCAGAAGGTTCGAATCGGTTGTTTGGATGTTCAAAATGGAAATATGGCATGGAGTACAAGCGTGTTTTACTCCATAGCTCACCCAAGTCAACCTCTCTCTCTCTCTCTCTCTCTCTATATATATATATATAGAGAGAGAGAGAGAGAGGAGGGATCAAGTTACAATAAGTTATCACAATCATTTTCTACATTTTCAAAGTCCAAATCGTCGATCCAAACCGTTCAACATGATCTCCACAATAAAATGTGCTTCCAGATCAAATTTTATATTTTTTAGAATTTTTTTATTATTTATTAAGATGGGTACAAAATTCAATGGTTTGAATTTGACTAGTTTTTGTACCCATCTTAATAAATAGTAAAAAATTTAGTCTCCAAGCACATTTTATTGAGGAGATCACATCTAACGGTTTGGATCGACGATTTGGACTTTGAAAATGAAGAAAATGGTTGTGATAACTTGTTGTAACTCAAAAATTGTTGTAACTTGATCCCTCCTCATATATATATTGTTAGTGTAATAATCTAGAAGTCAATAATACGATAAATTATCATAAAGCTTTGTTCATGAATTGAATGTTTAAAATATCATTTTGTTGCCTTGAGTATTATTGCATTTATGAATCATTCCGAGTTCATGACTGGAATTGTGAAACTTCATAATACAGATGATATATACTCTTAAAAAGTCTCTGACCGAGGTAATTAGCAGGAACACTAATTACCGCTACAAGGTTAGTGTGTGGATTAAAAGATGGTCAAGTTTTACAGACCATTGACAAGAGATGTCATTTTAATCACACAGATATATGTTCTAGGAACATGGTATTTGACAGACCCCGAATGAAACATTAAATAGAATTGTGTTCGTTTAATGTTTTCATTTAGTGTCATGTTCTACAGTATGAGGTATTCATCATTCCTACTAAGAGATGTGTATGTGTGAGTGTTATCTAACACTGTCCGTAAAAAACAATCATAACGGTAGCACTTCCGTATGTATAGCTTAGCTGAGGAAGTGATGGTTTACCAAAAGTACTATTGTCCCTCATATTTTGTACGAGCTATAGCATCACTGGGCCCCTTAGTAGAGTTAGATTATCTGCATGCGGTATAATTACAAGAGTAATTATATTTGATAAATCTGCTCAAGATCAATAAAAGATTAAGTTAGCAAGAATGACACACATCTACCTTGAAACTGATCTGATAGCTACGTGACAAAAGAACTGACACAAGTAAATAGTTTACTGGATCGTGGTATTGTACAGTACAGCATCATCTGTGTAATTGGATGGTCACGATGTATACTGCCAGATGCCTCTCATGATTATAGAAGTTAAAACAGTTTTAATTCTATTTACCAACATAACACAGATCCCATTGGGTCACACCATATAGGAGCTACTCGGAGAATCTTACTGATTAATTATAAATTGATTATAATTAATATTAAGATGGTTATAATTAATTATATGTGATATAATTAAATTATAAATGTCATATAAAATGACAAGCAGAAACAACGGTTAATTTATAAACGTACACGATACGTTGTATAAAGGTTACTGAAATAACAACCGCAAGAAATATAATTGTTCAGAATAATTATACAGATATTAATTGGATTTGGGCCAAGGGCATTTTGGTCTTTTCACTTTAGAACTTTTCCATACATGTCATCATCCTTATCCATACATGACATGTCATCATGTTTATCCAACCGAGGGCATTTTGGTCTTTTCACTTTCGAACCTCCTTACTATTCATAGGGTATTTCGGTCATTCCGCAGCTTAAGCACAAAGCTAATTAATCGGTTTGAACTGTCAAAGCCGAGCTAATTAAATGAGTTTGAACTGTCAAAACCCTAACATACACACACACACACATATATATATAGAGAGTGAGAGTGAGAGAGAGATAGGCTAATAAACAATCGATTGTTCCTGAGGTTCCGTACAACCAAGTTGTTTTTCAATTTTTAAAGTCCAAATGATCGATCCAAACCATTAGATGTGATGTCCATATTAAAATGTGCTTGGAGACCAAATTTTATATTTTTCTGATTTTTTTACTATTTATTAAGCCATTCTGAAAACCGCTGATCCAACGGTGGCTTAACAAAACAGTAAAACCAGAAGCCACCGTTGGATCAGCGGTTTTCAAAGTGGCTTAATAAATAGTAAAAAAAATTTAGAAAAATATAAAATTTGGTCTCCAAACACATTTTAATATGGAGATCACATCTAACGGTTTGGATCGATCATTTGGACTTTAAAATCAGAAAACATCTTGGTTGTACGGGACCTCAGGAACAATCAATTGTTTATTAGCCTATCTCTCTCTCTCTCTCTCTCTCTCTATATATATATATATATATAGGGGTTGTCTAATTTGCTGCCGGCAACACTTTGGCGAAGTGCTTACGGGGTCATATTAGCGTATTTGATGTTCAAACAACAAATCCAAACCGTTAGATGTTTAATCTATATTAAAATATGCTTGGAGACCAAATTTTACATTTTTTGGAATTTTTTTACTATTTACTAAGCTGGTTTGAAAACTGCTGTTTTTATTAAATTTATGAAGCATTGAAAACAACGGTTTTCAAACTAGCTTAATAAATAGTAAAAAAAATCTAAAAAATGTAAAATTTTGTCTCCAAGCAGATTTTTTTTTTTTGAAGAAGGTCTCCAAGCAGATTTTATAATAGATTGAAAATCTAACGGTTTGAATTTGTTGTTTGAACATCAAATACGCTAATATGACCCCGTAAGCACCTCGGTCGAATTGCTTCCGATAACAAATTAGTCAAACTATATATATAATTATATGTATGTATGTATGTATGTAAATTCTCATTTTAAAATTATCATGTATAAGTTTGTATGCAGTAATCTTTCATGTATCGCATAAAAACTGCATTTAATAACATTGCATATTACCAAAGCCTCACTCACAAAAATTCAAGAGCCAAAAGTAGATTCTTCTTAAAGTAATATTAATGATAGCTTTGTAGAGATTTGAAAATATACTCTTTCAACATTCTGCCTCCTTTTTGACAACATTTTGTTTGTTACTAAAAGTGGAAACAAAAGCTTCTCTTTAATTATATAATTAATGACGATGTTGTTGCCGGGAAATGATTTCATTTGTGCAGAAGAGAAGGCGCTGCATATTTATTGCAGTATGACCTTTTTGACTACTCCATGATTAATCTCTTCTTACAATTTAGTATTCCTTAGTTGTTGGGGCACATGCTTTGAATAAAGAGTAAGATTTAGATGCTATGATAGCATAATGCAATTAGTGCGGCGGTTTTAAAAACCTATCGTATAAACTTCAAACTTTGATTTAAGTACCTTAGTAAATTGGTTATATAATATACTTGTAAAATACTAATTTTTACTATTTTTGAAAAAAAATTATGATTTTTTTATTTACGAAAGAAGGCAAAAAATGATCTAAAATATTGACAATTTTTTTAATTTTTAAGTCGTTGTTTGTCATCTTTTATATAAAAATAGTAAAAATTAGTATTTTACAAGTTCATTATATAACTAATTTACTGAGTTACTTAGATCGTAATTTAAAGTTTAAAGTTGATTCGATAGATTTTTGAAGCCGTAGCACGGATGATCTTATGCTATCCATAGCACCCAAGCCTTACTCTTGAATATATTACAGCTTATCTTCATTTTTTTAGTGTTATGTCACAAAATATCCTGTTATAACCGTTCGATTTATGTTAAATTGTGTGCGGACAATTTTATAATTTGTACAGATCAAGTTCATACAAATTTTTATTCGGATCGAACGGCTACAAGTCCGTCTTAATTATTGATGCTCACCAACTATTAATAGTAAATTAGGTTAGTCTCAAAGGCTCAATCATGGATATAAAATATATATATATAAAAAAAAAAAATTCAAATCGTCAGCTTGTCACTTTCTTAACCCTACATTATGAACAACGAAATCTAATTAATGTGCAGTACGTACTACCAATCATGATCAGCTGGCTGGCTACTGGCCGGTATATATAAACAAAAATTTCTTAATTCTGCATGAGACCAGAAGTTGGTGGCTCATTAATTTATAAAAACATAAATTCCATGGAAACTTGAAACTTGCTGACTAATTTAGCCTACTCTTTGAAGTTTCAATCATTCCAAGTTCCAACCCAACTGGATAAGCTATTAAATAAAATAATGTAATATGACAATTACAATAACTAGGGGGATTCAGCATTTCGTAGGGTTAAAAAAAATATCGAATCGGATTTAAATCCATTAACTAATTAGATATTCGATAAAAAAATAATGTTTTGTCTTATATTTTCTAATGTTCTAATTTGTAATTTCTAATGTTTTAACTTATAATTCTAATTACCAACATAATTCAAGAAATTTATTTTGATTTTAGGGAAAAAATTTAGTGTGCTCATGCAAACTTTTAAAATAACCAATTTTCCCATGAAAACACTCTAATATCTAATTTCCCCATCAAAACTTCTCATTCTTTCTTTTATCCCCTTCTAATTATTTAACCTTTAATTTAATTATTCTAAAAAATTGACTGACCACTATACCCTTTCTAATTTAAAATGGAGTTGTCCAGTTTTTTCTATTTTTCTTTCTCATTCTCTCTCTCTCTCTCTCTCCCCCACCCGTCTGGACCAATCTATCACAAACAGAGCATTAGAATCACTTGGGTTTCTCCAACTAGCAACCGATTGTGCTTCCTTCTTTTTATTTCTTCTTTTAAAATATAATTAATTAGACTTAGCCTGTGAAACTTACGGATTCCCAAAAGAGAATGAAACTGTAATAATTTTAATTTCACACTCAACTCTGATAAAATTCTGAAAAACTGAATTTCTTGTTTGCATACACAATCAACATGTTCAAAATCAAAATCAAAATTAAAATCACAATTACATACACTAATCTCATTTTAACTTGAAACAATCTCATGTAAACCACCTACCCATTTCTCATTTTTCCATGAAATCTCACTAATAATGCTTCTTTCTAAATTTCTCTCTTTAAGAAAAAATAATTCTTGATTTTCGCTTGTAACAATCGTCTCTTCAAATTCAATCGATTCTCCATTGCATCTCACTGTAACCCAACTCGCATCATCCCAACTCGAATTCATTTCACCATTAAATTCACCAATTAACAATTTGATTCTCCTGACATAATTGCTTCTCTTTCTTCTTCTCCGTTAAGCAAAGATATAGATTTCCAAAATCCCTGATCATTTTGCTATAAAAGGGTCCAGCGGGGGAGAGAGAGATAGAGGAGTACCTCATAAATAGAATATCTATTGCAGTAAACTCAAGTGATGAAGTACGGAAGTGTAAAGAGACAACTGAACTTGAAGAGACGAATTAAAATTAGAGAGGGTAAATTCCATTTAAAATCAGAGAGGGTATTAGAGGGTATATTGGTCAGTTTATTTTTTAGAATCATTAGATTGAAGGTTAAATAATTAAGAAGGGATAAAAGAAAGAATGAGAAGTTTTGATGGGAAATTGAATATTAGAGTGTTTTATGGGGAAATTGGCTATTTCAAAAGTTTGCATGGGCACACTAAAATTTTTTCTCTGATTTTAATCCTACATTTAACCCGAATTATAAATTAAACATTCAGAGGGGAGCCAAAAAATTTTCTAGAGGGGAGGAAGATAAAGTCAATCGGAACCGATAAATCACCGCTAAAACTCAAAATCTAGAAGGGAGCGACTGCACCCCCTGACTCCACATGAGTCCGCCCCTGCCTATACAGTCTTCCAGAACAAAAATAATCCAAATAAAGAAGGCTGCTAATAATTCCGGGTATGCTGAGACTTGAGAACCAGCCTTAGTCTGGTAGTTAAAGGTAATATTTTTCGGGTGAAAAATTATAAGTTGGAAATTCGACTACTTTGTAGATATTAATGGTTGATGGAATGATGGCTTTGTTTCTATCTCTTACTCAAAAATAATTTCAGATATTTTGCATGTGTTTTAGCTGATTGTGGATCGATGTCGCCACGTCACCATTGATTCTTACTTGTGTGTTAAGTATGAAATTTACATACCAGAGACGTATAGATTTAGTCATAAACTAGTTTAGGGGTAGATAAAAGTTTAGTGTAGGCAAAAATTAAAGACTGGGCTGTGAAAAATTAAATTATAATTAAGGTTAGGCAAGAATTGAATTCTTAGGATAGACAAACATCCACATACATATGGGTCTAAGCTTGTTTTTTTAATGTGTGTGTGTGTGTAGCAAGTAAATCATTAATGAGCACCTATATATTTAAATAATAAATAATAAAGATAACAACAATAATGACAATAATAATATTAGAATAATATTCTAATAATAAGTACTATTCTCATGTGTGACCTAACAAAAAAAAATAATTAAAGCTTCATCTAAATTACCTATTTATAAAAATATTACTGCGGAATTTGAATTATAGGAAGTAAGGTATTGGCAACCACATGCCAAGCTAAATGAAACTTTCTAACTAGTGTTGCAATAAAAAGAAAGCACAAGGTACTAGGATTCAAATTCGCTGTTTTTTTTTTTTTTTTTTAAAGAAAAGCATGATTCTGATTTTGTTCTTTTAATATGAGTTGGAAGACAAGTTATCCAATACATTTCATATCCCTGTAGATTAACATAGAGAATTTCTCTATTTTGTGAGTTTCAAATTCATAACTTCTCACAGAGAAGTCGTGTGTCTTTACCACTAGATTAAATATAAGTTCTTTATAATTCTATTTTTATAATTAATTTATTGGAGCAGTGATCGGCCATCTCAATATATACTAAACAGAAATATGGAGGGAAGACACTCATATTTTAGTAAATATTTTCTAAAGTACTTCATCGGTAGATTTACTAAAAAATATTCTAATCTCTCTAGAATATACAGACTTCTTTAAAATTCGTGTCAAATTAAAATGAACGGTTCAATTTCACAGAATTCGAACTTTTTTTTTATTTTTTTGCGCATTGTTAAGGTTCGGCGCCACAGGATATGCAATGTCATTCACACACAATTTTTTATTAAACTAAACAATAATAAAAAAATTCAGCAAAGTAATGATTTTCAAAAATTTTGAAAAAAATAGTAAATTTTTTTCAAAAAATATAAAATTTGGTCTTCAAGCACATTTTAATATGAAGAACACGTTGGAAGGTTCAAATTGACTATTTGAAGTTTGAAAATGAAAATATGAAGAGAGAGAGTGCACGATAGAAGCACAAAATAAAGAATGCATTTTAACCCTCCTCATTTAATTAGCTTGATGATACACAGTATATGTAATGTCAACTCCCTTTCTCTCTCATATCAATAGAATAATGAAAACGGAAGAAAATTAGAAAAAACAAATCCAACTGTAAGTCTTCTAATTTAAGTACCAGGCATGATGTATTAGATTAGTAGGTTGGACCAGTAGGTGGTCTATTACGAATTTTTTTTTAAATAGTCTGTGGAAAAAGACTCGTTAAAACATGTGTTTTTGAATGGGGTACCTTTGACATTGAAGTGCCGTTTAGGAAATTAATTGGAAGAATATTTGTATGTATATTCTCTGTTTTTATTTTTATTTTTTTTACATATTTTTCCCTTTTGTGCATGCATTGGTAATTTCACTTTCAAACTCCATTTGATGAATTCGCATCCTCTGAGATATCTCATATTTTGCGGGACTTTTTGGAGAATCTCAACCGTTCAAATACATTATGCACGAATCTCAAAGCTCAAATAATACTGGTCCCCTGCGCTATTAATGAAATCTGCTCTTATCAAACTCCCCGCTATTCCGTGCTATCCTCTCTATCTCTCTTCTCTTTCTCTCTCCTCTTCTTTGAAGAGAGAGAAAAAGAAATAGCAGAGTTATGTTATTCTGCTGAAAATAACAGCAGATTTTGATCTCCATTTGATCAGGGAATCAAATCTGCTGAAATCTCAAAAGGATTTCAGGGACCCTGAAATACTAAATTCAGCCGTCTAAATTTTGTATACGCGAATGTCAAAGTAGAAAGTTTTTATGCACAAATCTCAAAATATATATTAAAACATATAGACCGTTGAAATGAGAAATTCAAGTTCTGAAATCCTAGGGGATTTCAGCAGATTTGTTTCCTTTGATCAGTATGCTGTGGCTGTGCACAGAGCACAAAACGTACCATGCACTTAGAGCTACAGTACGCTTTCCTTTTCTTTTTTGTCTCTTTGTTTTTTTTTTTTACTTACTTATGGGTTATTGTTCAGATGAGCATGAACGAAATGGGTATATTAAGAGTTAACTATAGCACCATTGGAAAATATTAATCACTTTTCTTAATATACCAACTTTTTTGTACTTAGCTTATTTCAATATGTTTTTAATGAATAAATGGATTGATGATCAAGAGTAAAAAGCCCTTTTTTCATAATTACAAACCAATTAATTAAACGTTTGAAACCGAGTCTAGAAAATTGGTTCACATATTTCCTGCAGATTGTGTGTACTTTACCAAGGATATATATGTCAGCATGCACTAGTTTGATAAATAAATCTTATGAATAATTGTGGCATTATAGTAATTTAATTACATACAGCCCAATATAATAATTGCTCTTTAGTGTTGAGAAGAATCAGACACTATCACAGCCTTAAGATCTTGAAATCTATACACATTTAGTCGAAGTGTGGTTAGTTAAATCTATTCAGGGGATATTCAAGTGTGAATATAAGAATCAGCATCCATGAAAAATGATTGTAGAATATTTTTCACTAATTATTTGAAATATATTATTACACTTACAGTATATAGGTTAACACACTATAACATATATATCGTAAAGTCAGGAATTTAAGTACTGTTCAATTACCCCCTCTCCTGCTAACGCACTCAGTATTTCATACATAATAAATCTTTCTTTGACATCAATTCAACTCGGAACTCGAACCTTCGGTCCAGTGTTTATTCAACTCAATCTCACCATCTCAGAAAATCAAACCCACAACGGTTCGTCCCAGATTGAACCCTGACACGCCTCATCCATAACAAAACAATCATTTTGAAACATGTTTGGGCTTGACATGGCCAATAGTTGTTGCTGCTGCTGCTGCTGGTTTTGTTGTTGCTGTTGTTGCTGTTGTTGGAGTTGCGCCATTTCCATGCAAATGAGAGCGACCAAGTTTGTGTGCTGAGCCTGCACATTTACCAGCTCGGCCTGAGACCGTGCCAGCTGGGCTTGCAAATCGCTTACTTGCTTCTGGAGCTGGCATATGGCTCCTGCACACCCGTAAACTGGGTCACGGATCCGGGCATTGGCCTCATAAACCATGCTGCTAACCGCATCCGCCCTTTGACTTTCGGGAAGCTCCTGTTAAGACATGAAGAGATATTAGTTAGTTATCGTAAAAAAATAATTCTGTGCCGCCTTGTGGATAATTATGTGATGTGTGAGGTCAACTTCAGTCTATTCACTTAGGATAGGGATAGCCTAGTATTGGCATAATTCTAGCCTTTGTTAGACTAGAAAATTAATTAGAGACGCAGAAGGAATTTGTTCTTTTCTTCTTTTGTAATTATATCAAGTGTTGTATTATTCATTTATAGATTGTTTACTTCAAAGGGTCATAGCTTCCTTTGTTCTATTGAAGAGGTTCCTGTAACATAACAGTACAATTAATAAAACATACCCAGCCTGATTAATTTAAGTGACACACATTTTGACTGAAATTTTTATTATTTATTGTTATGTTATCCATTATACTATTTCTACTAAAGTTATTGTTGTTATTGTTGCTGCTGTCATGAAAATGAGATACTTCAATGTGATTGCTGTACCTGTAAGAGCTTGATGATGTTACTAGCACCGAACACACGGTGAGCAGTAGTGAACTTGTGAGGTTCTGTCGGTGGGAAGTACGGTGCAAGCACGCATTTATCGACACACCGTCGGCGCAAAATCTTGCATGCAGCACAGGGACTTAGCACCACAATTGGTGCATTATAGACAGTACCATATTGGGTAGGAGGTGAAGCAGGCGACAGGGAATTTGAGGAGTTGGAGTTGCTAAATGTGGTAGCAGTGGTGGTGGTGGTATCATTCGAATGAGTCGAATCCATCAAGTTTTGTGTGTTTGTGTGTGTGTGCCAAACAGAGAGGGAATTGGGTTGGTTTGTTATGGATGTTGAAAAGGGTTCATATATATAGAGACTAGAGATAAAGATATGTAGGTCTGGAGAGAGATCGAGAGAAGGAGAGGTTAATTATTAGTTCATTGACTAATTAAGCCTGCTGGAGATGCCAAGTTGCTAATTAACTGGTTTAAATTTAGAATTACTTAGTTGAGTCAGGCAATTAGCTAGGGTCAGTAGGTAATCCTACAATTCTTTAGGGTTGGCTACTAATATTCTTTCTTTCTTTTATTTTTAATATATACATGGAACACTATTTCTGGTAATTAACATTAACTACTGTTAAATTGGCTGTTTAGAAACAACAATTACATCCCCAGATATTCAGACTGGAAATAAATCAAGGGCTTAAATTTACATCAACAATATAAGACGCCTACTCATCATGCACGTGTACGCAGATGCGGATAGAGACATCACATCGATCGCATGTCCATATTTGGAAGAATTAAGGAAAAAACTGTTTGTGAGCTTAATTATTGGATTCTGTTTCACACTGTACAATCAGTGCCGTCAGTGTGAATGATGATCTACTCTGTCGGTTAGACGTTTAGAACCGGATATTCCTCAGTTCCATGCATGCATGGCCAGTGTAAACACCAAAGAAGGTTTATTAGTTCAACATAACACATTTAAACAAGAACCCTTAAGATTTTGGTTTAAGTAATTAAGAAAGGGATATGATCAATGACTGTTAGAAATGAGGCGGCCGATGAAGACGTGGCTTTCGAAGCTACGTACATTTGTTGTTCTCTTGCTCTATGTGGAAATTAGACATTTACAAATAGAAAGTGGGTCATACAGAAGCGTCTAACATTAACATTCTTGCTTCTTGCTTGATAACTTACAAGGATGTCACCATCTTAAGCTGCCAAAATTTGCAACAGATTAGTATTAGACACTTGATATATATTCATTTAGGAAAACAAATAGTATTTGCACATTAAAAACAGTTTTACTTGGAAAACAGGACCATGAGTGATATATAGAAATTTATGGCTTGGAAAACTACAAGTCTTAAACGACGACTAATGAGTCGAATTATTTGTATCAAAGGAATTACATGACTGGAACATTCAAAGTCCAAATGGTGTTATAGTTCAACTGTAGGTTCTAGAAAGGCAAATCTAATTTCAAGGAATCATTGTTCAAAGTTCAAATGGTGTTTTAGTTGAACTGTGGCAGGTCGCAAGTTTGAAATCCGGAAGGAGCAATAAAAATTGTATATATTTCTGCATGATTTTCTTTTCTTTTTTACCATACATGGATACAACTTATGTTTTTAATTATGATCAGTTTGAATCCGACCAAAAATCTCATACCATTTAACTAAGATTCTCATTTCTGAATTTCAACCAGTAGCTTATAGGATTCGGGTTCTGGATCCCACCATGACCCTGCTCGTGGGACCCAATATGATCACTTACCGCGTGAGCCTTCTTTCGCTTTTTTAGGAATTAAATTCAACCAAAAGGACCCCTCTAGAAAGAATTCTCCAATTTATTATGTTTGAAGTCAAGGCAAGGATGAGTACTGTTAAGGAAATGCATCTCTCGCTGTTATCCCCTTTAAGATTTAAGCCCAAATTGATCTGAACTGGAAAGTGGGCCCGCAGGCCGCATGTGAACATTATTGATTTGGCTAATTCATATTTTCTGTAGAAACTTGGAGGATCAACAGCGTTGGAAAGGGGTGCCACCCAATGATTTAAAAAAAATTAATTGTGTTTATTAATTTTTTTTTTTTTTTTGGTTTTGACATGACTCAGCATCTCTTATAATATAATAAATGTGTGTTTGTAATTTAATAGTTAAATTTGTGAAAACTTAAATTTAAATCACACATGCATTTTACGTACAGTCCCTTTCAATTCAAAATTTTCTTGTTTTCAATTGAATTATTTCCTTCTCTCATGGTACGAACGGACACTTGTCCTCCTAATAGGGATACTCAAATGTGATTTTTTCAGGGAATCTATTAAGAATTCCCACAGCAACGAAAAAGAAATGGACAAAAACTATATTTTATTTTAGAGGATGGTTCAAATGCCTTCATTTTTTGTGCCTCCACCATACCTTCATTTTTTAAAACTTTAATAATTCAAAATTTAAAACTTAAAAATCAAAATAAAACCGTTAGATATGATCTACATCATTTTATCTATGCACGTGTAAAAAATTATGATATTTCAATTTTATTTTGATTGTCATCAAGAGCTTGTAAAAAATGCACTAATTTGGATGATTTCTAGACGTTGATTTTTGGACTTGTTGATTCACATAAAAACAAAATTGAAATGTGATAATTTTTTATGAGCACATAGAGAAAATAACATAGATCACATCTAACGGTTTTATTTTGACTTTTAAGTTTTAAATCTTGAGTTATTAAAGTTTTAAAAAATGGAGGCATTTGAACCCTCCTCTTTATTTTATGTATTGTTGATGGTCTACTCACTAAAAACTTGCGAAATATTCAATTCAATGAATTTTTTGTATGGTGTTTCAATCCACGAAAAAAATATCAATATAATTCAAATGATATTTCACCAAAAATAAGTTTTGTCAAAGTTGGTATGCGTAATGCGTTTGGCAAATGGACAAGACATCACTAAGTAATTGAATATTATGATTATATTAACATATGCACATATATTGACAATTAAAGAAAAAATAAGTTATTTATGGAGTGAACTAAATTTGCATCATTTTTTTAATCGAAGGACGAAACAAAAATTAAACATCTGAATTAATATTTAGAAATATGAGTCCCCTCCTTCCCAGTCCTCTAATCGTTCCCGCATTGATCTTTCTCTAATATGTACTATAGTCTCTTCTTACTCAGTTTTCGTACTTGTCTCCTCATCAACTTTTATAGATGTAAATACTTAAAAAAAAATTAATACTTTGATGCTTAACTTGATATAATCATTCCCCTTTTTCAGTCTTCCAATCGTTCCTGTATCAACCTTTGTCTAACGAAGTGGCGGAGATCTTGTATCTCCGCACTAACCTTCCTTAATCGTCCCCACTTTAGCTTTCATCTAACAGAAAAAAGTTGACATTATAGATATAAATACTTCAGTGCATAGGTATAAATACTTTCAGACGTCATCAAATGTCATATGTAAAAAGATATACTTGCAAATATAGGTATAAATACTTGCAAATATAGGTATAAATACTTGCACGATAAGGTATAAATACTTGTGTGAATACAAAAGTATTTAATCATGGATCTCATTTGAAAGATAAAATCGCGTAGAATATGTTTGTGGGTTTAGATTTGCAAGATTTCTCCCATATCGTCAGAAATATGGACGAGATTGAACGAAGAAAAAAAAAACCAACCTCTAAGAATGTGTACAGTCCTCCCATGTAGTTTGAGTAGCCCTTCAGATATTTTTGGTGCGCCGTTTGGAGAATTTAATTGGGAGGATAATTATTTATTTAAAAATTGTTCACCTCATAGATATAAATATTTTTTAGCATAGAGTTAAATAGTTGAGAATATTAATATTAATAATTTTAGAAAAAAAATTAAGTGATGAAGTTTTGCAGTCACCCCAGACAGTTATTGTGTTGGAATAATGCGGGAATTTTAGTGCAGAGACTGTTATCGGGATCCTAATATTTAAGCATAGAACATATATATACCTACTTTTTATTCTTTTTAATCAAACAATGAATTTTGAAAATTTTCCGTTTGATGTGATCAAAATGTCAGATCTTTTACGTTAGCATAAAAAAAATGATATAGGCCATTGATAACAGTTTTATTTTAAAATTTAAAATTAATATGGTTCTAAAAATGAAAACATAATAAAGATAAAAAAAAATAAAGACAACTCTTCGTCATATGTTTTACGAAGCGACAATAGTATAAAGAATCATTAATTAATTACCATAACAATAACATACAACATTACGCAGTCTGACAAATTAACTGGTCAATTAATCTTACTTTTTCTAGAAAGAATAAAAGTCTAACAATTATTTATATTAACTGCAATTGTAGAATTAATTTAACTAGACAAATAATAAGTCAATTCGATAGCCGACTAGTCGATTAAGACATTTAAGTGAACAATTAATTGTCGGCCATTTTTTTTCAAAACTATTGTAAGCACATATTAATTATTATTTTTTCAACACTCATAACTGTCAGGTATAAGACTAGCTAAGCTAACTAAGGAAAATAAAATTTCTGAATTTCACATGTATTTTCAAATTTCTGAGTTTCACATGTATTTTTTTTTTTTCAAAACTGTTGTAAGCGCATATTAATTTTTTTTTTCAACACACTTAACTGTCAGATATAAAACTAGCTAAGCTAAACAAGGAAAATGAAATTTCTTAGTTTCACATGTATTTTTCAAATTTCTGAGTTCCACATGTATTTTTCTTTTTTTCAAAACTGTTGTAACCACATATTAATTTCTTTTTTCAAGACACTCAACTGTCAATTATAAGACTAGCTAAGCTAACCAAGGAAAATGAAATTTCTGAGTTTCACATGTATTTTTTTTTTTCAAAACTGTCAAATATAAGACTAGCTAAGCTAACCAAGGAAAATGAAATTTCTGAGTTTCACATGTATTTTTCAAATTTCTAAGTTTCACATGTATTTTTTTTTTTCAAAACTGTTATAAGCACGTATTAATTTTTTTTTTTTTTCAACACACTCAACTGTCAATTATAAGACTAGGTAAGCTAACCAAGAAAATGAAATTTCTGAGTTTCACATGTATTTTTCAAATAAAGGTCTCTGATGATTATTATCACAATGGCCCACACCACGCGGCATTGCACTTTCCACGTGGTATCATTTTCCCCAATTAACACTTTCCACCCTGAATTTTCCAATTCCCAACTCAAAAGGGCCTCAATTTCTGGTCCAAAAACAGGTTGATTATGAATTGATGATTGAATAACTGATGCTGCCTCCACTACTACTACATTTTCCACTATAAACAGATTTAACAGGAAGTATTGTTCTGACAACATAATGCTTTCTAATCACCTTTCACTGTCTTTTATTATGTATATCTTTTCATTCTACTTTTTTTTGTTGATATTATCTTGATGAAATCTGTTCACTGCGCATATAATGTGTGAACAACAATTAATAAAAATGTGTGAACAACAATTAGTAAAGCAAGTTTTTTTTCAGCCGACTTAGTACAATTTATTTTCAAAAATAGAATTATTTGCTTCACTATATCAGGTTTGTTCTCTTTTCAGAATTGATCTTGAGTTAAGAGATTAATAAATGAGGCTGCAATTTTAGTTGAAATATTTATCAAGAAAGAATATGCACTACTAAAAGAATTTATTGTTTCACAGAAATCTTGTCCTGCATTTAATTAGTTTATAGTATAATTATGAATATTAATATACTAATAATATTCAGTGTTAGTTATAAATGTTGTCCCATAAGCAGTGTGTATCTATTTTCTTACTTAAAAGAACTCAAATCGTCTGCCCCCCGGGGTGCAGGAAAATCCTGCCCCCTCTATCCCTGCAACTGGGACTGGTCACTGTTAAAGACAGCCGGTCACTGTTCATTTTTGAGTTGGGGACCCACTAACAGTGACTGTGAGGGCAGGAATTTCCTGCCCTAGGGGGGCAGACAATTCGGTCTCTAACCATGTGTTGGGTCTTGGAAAATGTGTAACTTATTTCCTACTTGAAATTTTTTATCAATGCATCTCTAACAATGTCCTCCGAAGAAAAATATCTTACCATAAACTTATTTTTGTAGTAGTTTCAATTAACTCTTTTAGCACAGATCTCCAAAGAATGAATACTCAGGCTAATACATGACACAGTCCCACAAATGGCATGCATTTTGTGCAACAACAAAAAAAAAAGTATAATCTGTAGGAATACAATCGTTTTGGATTGTAACTCGAGTTACACTTTTGTCTTCACATGTTATTTTAAGCATGAGCTAGATGATGACCAAAGCTCAATTAAAGCTCTTAAATCAATTTTAGTATATATAGATACTAAATCTTAAATGTACGACTTCTCATGAGACAATGACTTAGTTGATTGTGCTAGTTAACACCTTTCTTCTTTCAAGTTAAGCAGCTTTGCTTTTTCCTACTAAAAATGATAAGATAACTACTATATTTACCTTTGTATCAAGAGGAGGGATCCACTTACACAGTTTTTTGGTAACACCGAGGCAATGTTGTAAAATGCAGTTTTGCTCATGCATGGAGAAGGCCAATGAATATCGCATATGCGGTATGCGGCTGCCTATGCAGATTTGTATGCGGAAGTACATATGCGGTTTTACTATACTTTGTTAAAGAAATATAGATAAAATAAAACTAATTTATATATAAAGACTTGTTTAATCTAGTAGTTTGTGCTCTTTATCATATTATAAAGGTTATAGATTATAATCTGGTCCAATGCAAAATAATTTTTAGGTTTTTTTCAAGTCCGTATGGACCGTATATGTGCTAATATATTTAAAACTGCATAAACTTGACTGCATGAGATTTTATATACGGAAGACCATTGCATGAGATTTTATATATGGAAGACCACTGCATAAGTATATTCGACCGCATATGCGGGTCATGCGGCCACATTTTACAACACTGCACCGGAGTACATCCTACAATTTTAAAGTCCAAACAATTGATCCAAATCGTTCAGCATGATGTATATATTAAAATGTGCTTGCAGATCAAATTTTACATTTTTTTGAATTTTTTTACTATTTATTAAGATGGGTATAAAAGTTCAATGGTCTGAAAACAACGATTTTGTAAAATACTTAATAAATAGTAAAAAAATAAAAAAAATGTAAAATTTAATCTGCAAGCATATTTTAATGAGAATGATCAAATGCCTCCATTTTTAAAAACTTTAATAACTTAAAAGTTAAAATAAAACCGTTGGATATGATCTACATCATTTTATCTATGCACATGGAAAATATTACGACATTTCAACTTTGTTTTGATTCTCATCAAGAGATCGTAAAAAAATGTACTAATGTGGATAATTTATAGACGTTGATTTTTGAACTTATTAATTCACATAAAAACAAAATTGAAATGTGATGATATTTTATGAGCATATAGAGAAAATAACATAGATTACATCTAACGGTTTTATTTTGACATTTATAATTAAAATTTTGAGTTATTAAAGTTTTAAAAAATGGAGGTATGATGGAAGCACAAAAAATGGAGGCATTTGAACCCTCCTCTATTTTAATATATCCATCATGTTTAATGATTTGGATCGACTGTTTGGACTTTGAAAACTTTAAAAATGTAAGGTGTATATGGATCCCTCCTCTTGTATCAATATGTGTTATAATAAGCAATAAAATCAGTAAAAGAAGAAGAGTGACATCTTTGGTTATATATAAAGAGTTTAATGGGTCCAAGTCAGTGTTTGTGGTGAATTTTTCGTTTTAGATCAAATCCGATAAATCCAATCAAACCCTTTCCATAAAAATCTTGTTACCACTTTCTCCACTTGTTTTCTCCTCCGATATTCTTCGTTGTGGTTCTATCTTGACATGTTACTTTCTTGAAAATTTTTATAAAAGGTCCTTTTAACATGTTGAAAATGACATGCATTGCAAGGTTGGCATGCATCTCATGCAGTTGGAAGGCACTTAATTATTCCTCTTGATCACTTTGTTGAATACAACTGGGCATTGGTATCATTTCGATCCTAACCTGTAGACTTGACATACGTGTTAGGTACCATGCATGTTAATTAATTAGGCGTAGATACCATCTACTTAGAATTTTAAACAGGAAGATACCATTTTTCTTTTTCCATCTATTTCAAGTTGAAGTGGATAAAAGCTAATAGATTGAATAAGAAAAATATCCTTACAAGGGTCCTTCAATTGTAGCGCTTATCTAGGAGAAGTTTGCTAAGTGGAAATAATAAAGTGGAAACAATAGATAGACATAATAAGTGGAAATAAAGTTGTGCCACCACTTCATAACTATACATGCTCTCATCTCGTAAAAATGGTCCCTGACCATTGAAAATTATATGTATACTGATTTGATTAACTAAAAGTTCGTAAAATATATATATATATATATATATATATATATGCTAGCTATTAGAATTAATTGATACCAAAATATCAATATTTGATTTTTGCAAAATAAATTTTAGAAAAATAGATGCTGGAATTAATGAAGCGAATAGAAAAATACAATGTATGTAAATTACGACGAATCAAACATGCTACGTATTAGAGGCAAATTCATAAATTTTGTCATAGGGTAAAAAAATAACGAAACGAGTTTAAAAATCTAATCGGATTCAAATCCATTAACTAATGCAAGTACATATTTAGCTGGTGAGAATCAATATAAAATTCAGTGACAAGTGAGACGCGAGTTCAAAATTCAAGTGAAAAAAACTTTATTTGTGAAGCATTTTTATTTTAAGAAAAAGTACAAATACTTGCTAATACAATTAGTTGGTAGAGAGCAATATAACATAATTTGTAATAATATTACCACTTGCTATTTTCAATGCCATAGTATTAGTCATTGCATACATGAATATTTATTTCAATAAGTGTGAGCTTGCAGCCAACAAACAAATTTGAATGGATAAAAAAAAATCTAGCTGCTGACTGAATTGGTGTATAGATAAGTATAATATTAATTTAATTCACTTAGGTGAACAGCTGGTGCAGAGAGCCCTATAAAATATCATGTAAGGTTCTGGATTTTGGGTCACTAATTAATTGCACTTGCCAAATCATAAATATCAACCAAGTCTCCATCAAAATTATATATTTGCTGATCATCAATAAATAAATTTACTTGTAAAAACACTCACTACAGCCTACAGGCTACAGCCCATGGTCAATTCTTGGTATTCCAAACATTACTAAACAATTATTATCCATTAATTATTTTGGGCTTTTTGGTATCAATTTGGGTATGGTTGAACTCCCTTAATATAATTAGTACTAATTATTATTTAAGATGTTGGACCTTTTGCTTAATCCATCAAAACAAATTGGGCCTGAATTTAGGCCCGTTTTGAATTAGGCCTGAAATTTCCAATGAAATGGACATATCTGCTTGGTTTTTTAGTACATAATCCATCAGCTATTATGAATTTAATAGGCTGTTTGGATTGACAATTGAAATATTTGGGACTAGCTAGGCTTTTGCTGTGCTGCCATGTCATCAGGTGCTTTTAGTTCTTCTAATATTGTTAGAAAATTGCTATCAAAATATTTTGCTGGTGGGGTAAAGGGACATAATACATTGCCAACCATTATTAAAAGGTATAACGTTTCACAATTAGTGGGAATTAATTTCTTTTATTCCACCGACCACCGACAGTTGGTACTTGGTATTTTTTTTTTTTTTTTTTGGTTCGAAATCGTAGACGATTTTATTGATACAAAACGTTACACACTAGCTCTTATATAAGATAAGACAACGAGTGTCTTTGATACTATACAGCTATAAACAAACTAAAAACGCACATAGAGTATGTGCATTATGTGGATACAAATTTAGTTATTATTGTTTGATTGTAATGATATGAGTCTAGTGATTGTTTTTTTCTGTGTGCATAAATTGTCTTGTTCTTACTGACATACTACATCGTAGAGTCACTAAATCAAACTAGATCGGGAACTGGATCAACCGGACCAAGACAGTCACCACTCAGAAGTTCTAATAAAGACACTGAATCAACCGAATCAGAACAGTCACCACTCAAATACATGTTCCAATGAAGAGCCGCCAGTGTAGAGAAAAAAATAGTAATAAGCAGAGATAGATACCTAGTATACATGAAAACATTCATTATTAATATTTTTGGCTCCTCTTACTGGATGAAGGCTTAAGAAATCATGTCAATGTAATTACTATTGTTAGATAAATAATTAATTATGCCTCGACTGGTGTGAAGTCGTTATCTCTCAATTCTGTAGCGTAGACCAATAAGGCAATAACTAATGTACGCAAAGTTGGTAAAGTGCAAGGTAGCGAAACTGAGATTTTCATATTTGTCAACTTATTATGAAGCCTGGTATTTGGTGGGTCCAAAAATGAGAATTTTTTTTTATGATATTTTTGGAGTGGATTTGCTGTATTTTAGAAAGAAAAATGAATCTGAAAACAAAGTTAGCCGACCTAGTTATTTTGCACCGTGTTCAACACAGTATTGACTACGATTCATATTTGAAATGTAACATCCATTCCTCAGTTTTATTTATAACAGAACCAAAAATTGTAAATAATAGAAGATTAAAAAAAATTATACATTAAAGAAAGCTATTATTTCTTAAGAAAAATTATAAAGAAATGTAGTATATGATTTTCTATTTTTTTTTCCGATTCTGCACTATCCCACTTTTATTCAGAGACATAAAGACGGTTAGAAAAGGGTGCTAAGATCTTCTATAATTTTTTTAATTGTTTCCATTGTAAATTTTATATGTATAAATACCTTTCAACTTCTAATAATATAAATTATATTATATTTAATTTCAGTGCTTTTATCTTATTTGTCTAGTTCCGTTCTGTTTTTATCATAGTGACAAATAAATAGTTCAAATTTGATCCGATGGAGTTAAAAAAATTTGATTCAGGAATTATTCAAGTATAGTTCGGAAATAATTTGGTACTACAAGAAAGCAAAAATCAAAAACCAAAAAAATTAATTAATGATTCGCGAATAATTTGTGATTCGCCAATACGGTTTGAAAATATCAAAAAATAAATTATATGTGAATTATTCATGTATTATATTACTATTTATTACCACAAAAAAATCTCACTCAAAAGAAACGTGGCATTCGTAGAATCTCAGCAGCCGAGTGTCTGTTGAATTGTGCCACTCAAACGATTCTTTAGAGAATTTCTTATAAAATCATAATAACAACAGTATGATTCTTTATAGTACATGAAAAAGAATTAACAATCTATCATGCTATTTACAAAATTCTACATTGCGTTCCCAAAAGAACTTCATTTCCGATCACCCAGTCACATGGTAAAATAAAAAAAGGACATCTTTTCTCCTCGCATGAGAAATGCATTTAATATAATAATTTGCGTTGGAAAATGCTCACAAAGGACAAGGAAGACAGCTAATAACACCAAAATCCAGTTCTATCTTTTTTTCTCACCCAGTCCTAACTCTCCGCATGTCTTTAGGATATTTTTTAGTTTAAGAATGGTGCTTAAAATCAAGATTAGAACTAAGAGAGTTCGTCAACAAATAATTAAGAGTGAAGGACTAAGAGCTTAAGGAGTGTTAAGAAATCGATGTTTGATTATCTTAATCCGTAAATAAAAGTTAAGGAAGCTAAAAGAAAGGGTAGAGATACCTTAAAGTCCGGACAGAGAATTAAGATTCAGGTAAAAGAAGGCTAAAGGAGGTATTCTTAATTCGTACTAAGGAACCAATGTTCGACAAGATTAAGCAGCTAAGGAAGCTAAAGAAAGTGGATTAAGTCTTGAGGAGGCTTAATTCTCTATAGCCGAACAGCCCCCCTTGGTGTTCTTCCCACCACCAAGTTTCGTTCAAACCGATCTAGTTTGCATGTGAAATTTAATTATAAATTTTGAAAGTAATTAATTTAGAGTTTAACGGTAAAAAAAAATGATTTATAAGTTAATTTTAGTGTGTTTGTTTTTTTATTATTTTTGAACCATTTTATTTTATACTTAAATAGTTCGAAAATTTATAAATTTAATATATAAATGCATCACTCGTGAAGTAGATCGGTTTTAATGGTTTAGATGAGTCGTTTGAAGTTAATATAATATATTTTTTAGTTAAGCTCATGAATAAACTTGGTGAACTTAAGAACACCTTAGTTCTATATATTTTACAATTTTCTAATTTATATGAATTAAAGCAATGCTAAAAGTACAAACTTTTTTTATCATTGCATTATTGAATATATCACACGTAACTAATTTCACAATTTAAATATGATTTGTAAGAGATTTCAAAAAGAAAGTATATGATTTGTAAGAACATTAAGAATGGTTAATTTTGTTATAACTTAGGGCACCACTAATTAGTTTAAAAACTGAAAATGTTTTTAAATAAATGTGATTGAAAGTAAATATATGAGTTTAGAGAAAATTGACACGCGGGATGATAACGGAGTTCGACAAAACAAAGGCCTGCGTCTCCGGGGCGTCGCAACCTTTTTCTAGGTGCACCTTTCTATTACCTAATACGAAAGGTTTACAATTTGTGAACCGGTGAGCCCTTACAACAAACGGGAAGTCACATGGCCAACAAAAGATGAGCGCCGACGAGCCCTTATAACCAAGGGAAGTCGCACAAGCTACTTGAGATGAGCGCCGGCGAGCCCTTACAACCAAGGGAAGTCACGCGAGCTACTTGAGGTGAGAACGAAGTCTCAAAGTCTAGATAAATAAGAGAAACACTCAATAAATCACTCTAACCTAATCTAACTTGAGATTAGTGAAGTAGGTTTGAGGTTATTTGAGAGATATTGAAGTTTTAAGCTCAATCAACAATGGTGGAACCAATCTCACAGAAAATCGCCTCTTATGCAATTAGGGACGACTAGGGTTGATTTGGGAAGAAAGCCCAAAGTCCTATTTATAGAGTCAGCTCAAAAATGAGTTGTTTGACATAAAACGTTACCAACGTTTTAATTCAAAGTGCGATTTAGGGTTTCAATTTTCTAACAACTTAGTAAAACGTTACAACGTTACATAACGTTTTGCTCTGTAAAATCTTGATCAAAAACATGAATTGTTTGAAGCTCAGATTTAATTAAAACGTTATAACGTTTTGTGAAAACATTACAACGTTTATAATTTGAATTTTAGCTTTGATATAGTTGTACTTATCGTTCTAACAATCTTTAAAACGTTACAAGGTTTTGTAAAATCGTTACAATGTTTCAAGTTGTCTCTGTACAACTGTGCTTCAGCAGTTCTGACAATCCTAAAATGTTATAACCTTTTGTAAAAACGTTACAACGTTTTAAGTTGTTTCTGAGTTTGATCAAGCTGTTACTTCAGCGTTTCTGACAGGTTTAAAATATTACAACGTTTTACAAACGTTACTAACGCTTTACCTCTGTTAAAACAGCCTCAAACTTACTTTACCAAGTATCTGATTTTACAATTTGTATTCTTGATAAAGGTCTTCATGATTTCTTCAGTCCAAGCATTCCATAATGCAATTCCATTTAACTTGAACCTACATATCTTTTAAGAAAATAGAAGAAATCGTAACATTCAATAATTGTATGTTTTTGCAAATTAGTCAAATAGACGAAAAAGATTATTGCTAGAACAACAATCTCCCCATTTTGACGATTTGCAAAAACATACAATGCGAGTAAGTGCATAAATCGAATTTTTTTTCCAATTTGGTTTACCTAAATGTTAGTTTGCACGTATAGCAATTTCTCCCCTTTTTGAAAATCGACGAAATGAAGAAAAATTTAAAAAAATTCTCCCATTTTTACAAATTAGTCAAATAAATGAAATAGATTATTGCTAGAACAACAAATTTCACATCGCTATAAAATTCAAATCAATTTGATGATAACAAAACAATATATCAAATTTCTTCTTTTTGCATGTACACCATTTATGTATCAAATACCACATATAAATAACTCTTTTAATTTTATTATTTGTGATTGTTAAAATATCAATAAAAAATATTATCATGTCAAATCTTAACATGTTAATTAGTATATATATATTATATCTACATGGAGTGTTGTCTCAACTTTCTATTCGGCTAGAAGTACGATTTCCTTGGTCGTCAATTTTTGAAATAAATTTGCAACCACATAGTTGAACATTGCGTCACTCTACTATATAACTCCGTTGACTGGTTAAGTTTCAACATTCAAATGAAAGGTGATTGCTAAACTACCGGTATACTTCCCAAAATAAAATTTGAGTTCTTAATTCTAATAGAAAAAGGGCGAATTTCACATATCCCCCTCAAAAATCTTGAAATTACATATCCCCCTCTAAAATTCATAATATCATATTTACCCTTCCAAAGTTCAAGAACTCACAAATTTATCCAACTTATTTATTTTTCTAATAAAACTCATTTTAAATTTATAATTACCCATTTTACCCTTTCTCCATCATTTCTTCTTCTCCTTTCTCTGTCCCAGAGATCCTCTAAAAATAATTTTGATGAATTGTCAACATATATAAATAAAAGTATACTTGATATATATTTGTCCGTGGCTTTTTATAAGAATAGGAAATAAAGAAAGATAAGAAGAGCATATGGCCTCCTCGCAAGGTTGTGTTGTTCTTTGGTTGTTTCTTGTACTTTTTTGTGCTGCCACAAATGCATTCCTTGTGCCATCCCCAAGAGTTACCATGGGTGCATTCCTTTCTTCTTATTTTTTTGTTTTGTTTTCAAATTAAGGGCTTTTGAAATATACAGCACGTGTTTAGTTCCAATCATCCTGGATTATTTAAATTATCTTAGTTACTTCTGGTTAGTGCTATAACATGTTCAATGAAAAGCCTGAGTGAAACTTTTGTTGGGCTTATCAGTTATCAACTCAAAAAACACTGAGTAATTAAGCCAAGAGCAGAAAAGGAGTTAAATAAATAATCGTTATTCTGTTCAAAGATTTCAATGACAAAGAATTTAAATTTGTTGGCAGGTAATAAATTTGCTAATCTCCCTTCCTAGATGATATGAAGTACATGTTATAGATTAGCTAATAACAAGAATTTCAATTTGTTGGCAGGTAAGAATTTACCCGGGACAAAAGGAAAGGAGAAGAAGAAAAATAATAGAGGAAGGGTAAAATGGGTAATTTATAAATTTAAAATGAGTTTTATTAGAAAAATTAATAAATTGGGTAAATTTGTGAGTTTTTGAACTTTAAAAGGGTAAATATGATATTATGAATTTTAGACGGAGAAATACGTAATTTCAAGGTTTTTGAGGGGATACATGAAATTCCCCCTAGAAAAAAAAAGTTTTAGCTATATCTATCATTAATTTAGTTTCTGTGTAATTGGTATCGGTTCACTTCCCTTTCAAAGAATACAGATGTGATGTAATCCGTTTTATTTTAATAATAAATTATTTTGGCAGTCGCCGTCATTTTTTTTTAAAAGAAAAGGGAGAATATTTCTTTATGACTCAAAAGAAAATAAGGAATTGGAAACTCAAAATTCAAAAAGAAAAATTCAAATTATAGTTCTTTGAGTTCAATTAGGGGTGCAAACGGGTCAGATATTATCCTACCGTATCTGAACCCATATCCAAAAATTAGATACAGATATTCAACATTGGAATATCTATATGAATACGTAACAAATATAATTTTAAATTTTAATTATTAGTATTCGAATAGTAGATATATACTATATAGTTTAATATATATTATAAAAAATTTGTGTTATTCATTATTATAAAAAGCATATATCTGTATATGTATCCGTTTAATATTCAATTCATATTTGTATTTGTCTAATATTCGATCTGTATCCGTATCTGCAAAATAAAACGGATACAGATACGATTTTATCACTATCCGATCTGTATCCAATCTGTTTGCACCCCTAAGTTCAATTGTGTTATGAATCGGATATGTAATATGTTCTCTTATGGAGGGGCACTGTGTGAACTTTGATCAAGAACAAATAAGAACTCGTTGGAAAAGGAGTGCATGCGAGACTAAAATATGTGATTTTTGTTAGCGGTTTTGAGGTAATTTTGTTGAAGAAAAATGGCTACAAAAGTGGTAGTGTGTGCTCTGTGGCCGAAATTCTGTCTTTTTTTTGTGTGGAGGTGGTGAATTTTTAGTACTTCTATAATAAAAATAGGGTAAATTGCTGAAAATAATTACAAAATAAAAGTACTTTGTTGGTTCCACACAACACACAAATAATAACACTGTCAAGACAAATTAGATAACGACGATAGCAAATAAAAATGTGTTCTATCCACCCTTAAGTGTTAATTTTAGTATTTTTACCTCTAAATGTGTCCAGTACATACTTACTTTTAACTAATAAATTATATAGGTAGATACTTAAGTAGTTATCATTAATAGTAAACTAGTTATTATTATATATATAAATAATAATAATAATAATAATAATAATAATAATAATAATAATAATAATAATAATAATAAAAGTGATCAGGGGACTGTATGTTTGTAACATTCAATTAATTATTTTCAATAAAAATATTATTCTTGTATGTTTTTTTCACAAGACCGTCAATAGATTGAATTATTGTATACCTCAAATGTAATTTGTTAAAATTTCACAATATTCATGTGTGGATCATTTGACAATGATTTGAGGCTTTAAATAAGGATATATATATTATGGCAGTTTTCCATCCGAATTCAGATAATAGTAAAAGACATGAATTATTTGAGTGATTCTAATTATTTTATATTATAAATATAGAGATTAAGAACAAAGAATTTAACTAATTTAACTTATATGACAATTTATGATTTAATTTTTTTAATGTATGTAATACTTGTAGCTTTGAAACACCTCAAATTATATGTAGTATAGAGGGATCATTTAATAATTCTTTGCTTGAACAATATTAACGATCTTAAGAAGAAATAAAGCTTAAATTTGAAATCCAAATATCATGATTTATTATGCCCGTAATATGACTATAAAAATTTGATGTATATTTCACTAAACATCAAGTTACATAAAATTTCGAAAATAAATATGCTGTAATTTTCGGGGAATTACAGGATCCTCTAATTCTAATCCCAACCGTTGATCTTTTTTGAGATCGTGCATAAAAACTTACTTTTCTGAGAATGTTTTCGAGATCCGCATACAGAAAAGTTTGAACAGTTAATATCGTGATTTCAGAATCATGTACTTCATCTCAGAATTACAACAGATTCAGACTCTAAAATTTCACATGTCTAAAATTAATAGTCCTTTGTTCATCATCAAACAATACTAAAAAAAATACATACATTGTGATTGTGAGGCTATCTATATGTTCTATAATTTAACTTTTTAAAAATTATTGTCAAGACTTACTTTTTAAGTAATCCACCTCTTTCTTTAGAGCTCCATAGAGGGGGACAAGTCTTTCATTAAAGGGAAGGAAGGGAAAATCTGCACAATCACGATCAGTCCACGCTCTTCATCTTCTCCAGAAGAGCGTAATCGGAGAGAGAAAGGAAAGAACGCGAGCACTGCAGCGAGGGGAACATGAGGGAATAAGCTTTGCAAAGTTACGAAATTTATACCCTCCAAATCAGAGTGTAGATTTCATTGTAACTAGGGCAGCGGCGCCGTACTCCTTCCCTTTCTCTTCTTTTTCTTCCTTTCCGTACTAAGGTTGTGGATCACAGTCTTAGTATCTTAGAATCTTTAACGGATTTTGAATTTTAATCGTGCAAGATTAAAATACGAATCCAATAAATAAGGTAGAATAAGAAAACTTTTTCTTATTTAATTTATTTTCACTTCGTTTCCCGTTAGTTTTAAAAATGAATTTTGAGAGCGAAAGAACATTTGTTCTCATTCAATGCATGATTTAAATCAATCGTTTCGTACAATTTCTATAAGGCTTTAATACCTCAATATAATTAATTTTGATATATAACAACTCATGATGCAAACTTCACGATTCAATCATGACAACACAAAGTGCGACATAACTTGCTTCGCAATCTCAGAAATGGCACAATCTCAATTTTATTAGGAAAAATATATGCATCACAGCTAAGGTATAAGAAAATAATATATATATATAATTGACAGGCATGTATACCAACCTTTGATAGGCAATAAACGGCTGTAAAATTTTACCGAACTTGTTTTGCTCGTGACCAAATTAGTGCTAACATTGACTAATGACATCATTTTAAAAGAATGATTTCCTGCCAAACTTTAGTACTAACAAAGTCTCATGTTACCCAAATCCCCACCTCTTGCCATGTTCAATAGAATTATTATGATTCCCTGTGGCCATGTTCTAACTGGTCGTACATTGTAGCATGTCACTGACATTTGTGAGTCGAGAAATTTAAATATTTAATATAGTATTCCAAAAACATAGTAACAAGTTATTGATTCGGAATAAAGCAAGATCTCAATATGTGGGTTGTAGCCTGTGGGTATAATGATTAGGGCCGAAATTTTTATTTATACCATATTCAAAAATAAAATAAATCAAAATATTTCAAATTATGGGGATTTTCAAAAACACCCAAGCCGCATAATGATTTGGCAGCTCTATTATTGGGGTATGCGCAGATTGGTTTGAAGGTCTCTCAAAAATCTATATTTAATAGCACAATGCCATTTTTAGGTTTTTGGAGGCCTCCAAACTAATCTGCGGTCCTCGCAGAATGAGGCCGCCAAACCATTCTGAGGCTTGAGTGTTTTTGGAAATCTGCACATATCATGTTTTTTTTTTTAATATTGTATAAATAAAATTTCAGTGATTAGGGAAGTATACCATCTTCATATCTGAAGTATACCAGATTATGTAAGATTCGCGCAAGTTAGAGCGGATGTGCAAATTTCTCATTCTATGCAGTAGGGTACTTTAGTGGATGTGAATCCAATGATTAGAGTGTATAAGTGAATAGTTCATTGTTTTATATTGCGAATTATTTATCAAAATATTGATATTTGTACAAAATAAATATAAAAATCGTAATTTCATGAATTAATTTTGTATAACCACACCATAACTAAAATAATAATATAGATGAAATGCGAGTACGATATTAAAATATTGTTACTTAAAAACCGCCACACAATATCCAAGACTATCTACAGATCCATGCGGGATTGCGGGCAAATGACGTGGTTATACCCGAACCCGACAAATCCAGCAACACCGCAACCGACACCAATTAAAGTGCTCAAGGAACTGAACATATATTCCTACATCTCCACTACAAACTGGTTCAATTCTACATAAAAATTGGAATTGTAACCACTTGCATGTGGAAATTTTTTATTCATAGAATTATAAAATTCAGACTTATAAAAATAGAAAGAGTATTTCATTTGTATCAAATATAGTAAGATCGGACTCAATGAGTCCGATTCATAAAAGGGTTAATTTTATGCGACACAAAATCCTCTATATTCATAGAAAATCAAAATTTTGTTCTTTTTTTTATTTTTGTACGTCTAAATTTTATAATTTCTACTAATAAAAAATTTCTCATGCATGTGCTTCTAAAGCTATCCTTAGAGTCTCCCATTTGATTTAATTAATTTAAACTATCTAATTCATTTCTAACCAACTCTATTCTCCAACCATGATCTTTTTTTTTTTCTGAATAAATTATGAGTAACCACAATTAGAACATTCTGTGTAGTATTGATGGAGGCATGAACAAAATATGTATATTTTTTTAGAAAAAAAAAATCACCTGCTGGATATGTCAGTTGAGCTATAACTATTTATTTGATTTGTTATCTACTAAAATATATGGTTTATCAAAAAAAAAAATTAAAAGGTAGAAAGAAAGAAACTTGCTCAATTTGAAAACCATCTTGCCTTGTTCTTATATAAAAAATGAAATTAGTGTAAATAATTGAACATTAAATACGAGAAAATAGTCAAAATTATATATTTAAAGAGCGCAATTGAAAAAAAATATTCTACACTTATACGGTTCAAATGCAAAAATGCCACTGTTTAAAAAAACATGTATGTTGTATAAAAAATTATAAAAACAAAAAAACAGCCTTTTGACCCAAAATTGGAATATGCGATCTATGAATTAGTCTAAAACCATACATTTCTACGAGTCCGCTTCTCCCCAGGTACCTGACATACAATCCAAAAAAACAGACGGTCCGGATTAATCTCAGTTGATTCAAATTAGATCTAGTGCCTATTGAAACTATAGGGAGTCTGCTTTGAGATTCGTGTAAGGTAAAAAGAACGATCCAGATTTGACACTTGCACCTTAGGTACCTGAGATGATACGGATTCACATTTCTATGGCTCTCGTAGTCTCGTCATGTTGTTTTGCAATAAATTTATAGAACGAAAAGGAAAATGCATAATCTATTATTTGTGAATTAGTCGTACACCGTACACTACCTTGGTTTCTTCTTGGGGCCATCATGCTGGAGTTCCGCAACAATAATTGATCATATAATAATATTATAATCTTCATGCAATTTCTAACATTTTTGACCTTGTTCAAATCATCATCATTTCATTTCAAAATGCCAGGCACAGATGCACTGTCTGACTGTCTCAATCTCTCAATTCCACACACCGCACCACTTTTTCCCATTCGGATGCCGCGTTGCCTTCCAAAAATAATAATAATAATAATAGATTTTTTTATGAGGCAAATTCCCCAATTTCTAGCATCTGGAAAGGAGAAGAGAACAAGCGAGAACGCGCACAAGCTTAGCATAAAAGAAAAGAAAGAATAAATACCTCCTTTTGGTTGTTCCCCTGATTCTAGGGATTGCATAATAGCTGGGGCCGTTCTAAAAAGAATAATAAATAAATAAATCTTAGTTGGGTCTGAGTTGGGTTCCAATTTGGCGCATTCTTGGTCCAGTCAATGACCTGAAGGAAACGCGCATGGGTTAACATAGTAATTTAGTTTTTGTCATTATTATTATTTCTGCATCAAATTTGGTGAGTAAACACTAGTGTCAATATCAGGTAGCGGAATATGTCAATTCAGTCTCCGGACTTTGTTCGAGAAAAATATAATAAAAAGGAGCGAAGTGTTTGATACATATCGGATCAAATCTTTAAAAATTCAGTTGATGTTGGATTGTGGATCGTTTGATCAGGGTCAAGATTTATGAGATGATTTATTCAGATATGAAGGTATTTATCGTAAATGGGGTCAATTGTTTATTATTATTATTTTTATTAATTTTGTATTTATGTATAATTTTTTATATAATTTAGAGTAAAATGTTATAGATAATGTATAATTGATCTCATTCTTAGTATGAAAATTTTACATAATTGATCACTATCTATGTTTGGCATTTATAATGTGAAAGTCAAGCTCTGTCTCTAATTTTTTTTTTTAAATTTTAATATTGATCGCCTCCCGCTCTCTGAGAATGAGTTGACAATTGGGGAATAATGCTAAATTTCTAACTTTTGGAGGACCTAATTGACTGTCGACGGAATGTTTTGGTAATTAAAAAGTACCATGATATTTTTGCAAGGAAACGTGTTTTCTTGTTATGAACTACTTATTATATTGATTTAATGTTTCGATATAATATTTTATGGAAAGGGACACATTTAAAATTAAATAAATTTGAGGATTAAATGACTATAAATATTTAAAATAATTATTTGAATACTTTTACTTCAGTATTTTCAAAATTCCAACAACTCTTTTATAGAGAAATTATATATTATAGTTTTCATTAATTATTATCTTAAAATTCTTACAACACTCTTCTTCTATGATGTACACAAATTATACGATTATCCTTTCTCAGTTCTTGTACTTGTCATCACGTCAACCTTCATGTATATAAGTACTTGAAAGATAAGATATTAACATTCAAAAATTAAGTTATTAATACTTTGATACGTAACTTGTTATGATCATCTATTTTTCAGTCCTCCAATTATTCCCACATCAATATTTCTTTAATAAAGTAGTGGGGACTCTGTATCACCACATCAACATTCCCCAATCATCCCCACGTTAACATTCCTCTAACAAAAATAGTTGACCACATAGGTACAAGTACTTCAGTTCATAGCTATAAATATTTGCAATACTTGATATTCACACTTTTAGACGAAAGTACGTCATCATGGATCTCATTTGAAATAAAAAATTGCGTAGGAGATGTTCGTGGTTTTAGATTCACAAATTCCTCACAAATCGTCAGAAATATAGACGAAATTGAATGGAGAAACTTCTAAAATTATGTGACACCCATGTAGTTTGAGTGGTCCCCACAAGTATTTATGGTGCGGGTACGTTTTAGGAGCTTTGATTGGGGAGAATTATTTATGTAAAATCATTTACTTCATAGGTGTAAATACTTTCTTGCATGAGTCTTAATACTTTAGGAAAAAAAAAAATTTAGTGCTAGAGGTTTTGTTGTCTCCCCGGGTAGTTATGGTAATTATGATACGAGTACAGTACGGATACTGTTATCAGCTTCCAGATATTTATAAATAAAAAAGTCAAAATTATAAGTATATTATTATATGATTTAGATGAATTATGTTGAAATTTGATGAAGTTTGAGAAATTCTGTGTCACCTCATGTGTCAACAAAACTGAACTGTTGTTTTTTCTAGATTATATAATTGAAATACATGAAATTTGATATAATCTATATGTAATCAACTAATCATATATAAATTTTATATAGATCGAAATTTTATTTATTTTGTGTAAGTATTTTTCGGTTTTCCAGATTGAATTGACCACGGTTCAAGAGCTTTTATTTATGTGTGTCAATAGTATTTTATTTTATTTTTGTCAAAAAAAATTGCAATAAAAATTTAAATTTAATTCCGGATAAGAAAATTGTTAGGTAAGATTACTTTCTGCATTGAAATAAAATAATATTATGACATTTATAATTTCTTTAGGTGAACGCCAATAATATGAAAACCATTGTATAGAAACTGTCCACTTCAACTTTAAGTGCATTTTATAATTAAAGGATTCTGTAGAGAAACAGGGTCCGGAGTTTAATGATGTCATAAATTGCTATATACAAAGTAACATTTTGTTTTATTTCATTTAAAATTCAATTGACATCTTTTTTTTTTATTATAAAAATATCAAACTTATCAAGGTCTGGTGATGAAGTAATACAATCAACACCCTGTTTGGATGGAGAGTAGAGGAAGGAGAGGTAAAGAATAGAATGAAATAGAAAGGAAGATTAACATATTTAATCTCTTCGTGTTTTGATGATTAATAAGAAAAAATAATTTTAATTTTACTTTCCATCTTACTTCTTGTTTCGTTGATTAAAATTTAGAACGTTAATAAAAAATTCAGTGGCTGTTATAGGATTGTGACAAAAAAAACTTATCTCCATTCTATTATTAAGCACGTTGGGTGTCCGATCCGCCAACGGCTACGATTGAAAGATGAAACTTCGGATTTGATCTTAACTCTCAAATTACATAATTGGTCTTCTTTTGATTAAATGCATGGGTTTTATGTATAGAAGTCTAAATTTAATTAAAAACATACTCACTACATGTGCTATTACACGATACATTACAATTAAAATTGAACAAATTCTGAAATTTAGCTATATATTTATCTGTTCCCTTATTTATTTGTTTCCATATTTCTCATCTTTAATTGAGAAGACACCACCTTTCATTTTCTTATTTCTTTGTTTTCTTACTTCTTCTTCGTTTCTATACAGATCACAATGGAAATTATTATTTTTTTATTTCCTTATTTATTTTTCTTTGTTTCTATACATATTGTTGTGGGCAGTTTAGAATATATTTCCAATATATAACATATCAATGTGTGTGTGTATTCTAAATTGGAAACAAAGAAGAAGAGGAATATAAATTGGAAACAAAGAAAAATATAAATTGGAACGTGTGTGCGAATATATATTTCTCTTATAATATGTGTGTGTATCCTATACATACACACGATAACACTTTTTATTTATGTTTTTTGATATCATATTATATGTCGATATTGAATTGTTGTACGATATTTGATATTAGATTCGAATCGAGCTATTAATACGTGTCTTAATTTTTGGATAATTATTATTATTTTCATTGATATTTTTTTCTTATAGTATGTCCTCGTTGCAACGCACAGGTATGATACTAGTATGAGAATTATATAGGTAAGATATTGAGTTGAGCATTTGTGTTATTTTTTCAAAAAAAATATTTGCAACAAAATTTATTTCCATCCGTTATGCTCCAAATTGGGAGGGAACCAATTTTATTGATTATAATGATACATGGTTAAACATTTCACCTCTTGTACCATTCATCTCCAATATAATTTTGTCAACCAAACACGATTCAACATAGAGTTTTATTTTATTTCCATTCCCTTCCTTCCTCTACTCTCCATCCAATGATAATGACTTATAAAATACAAAATAAATGATTTATAATTAAGAAAATGTAGATACGACATTCAAATTGTTGAATCTAATCTACTTCAGAAACAATGTGTTTACATGAAAAATTATATTTTTTTGAATTCATTTAATATAAAGGTAAGTAAATAAAAACAAAGTATAAGTTGATTACAATGCATTTATTTTCTATTGTTTGACTTTATATTAAATAATTTCAACAATTATAAATTTTACATTATTCGTGAAGTTGATCAATCAGTTTTAATTTTTTGAATTTGTCATTAAAATATATTCATTATATTTTTAAAAACTATAGCACAATATGTCAACATGCCACGAAATACGCACAACATACTAGCCCAGCTCTTATAAATTACATTATTATTACTAAACTGGTACATGCTAAGTTTCTATTTTGCTATTTATGCTCTATGCCAAATAATTATTTTAATTTCACAGAAGACAATAATTAAATATTTTTTGTTGCTGTGATGTAAATTTTGGGGCGTGCTCAATTTTAATTAAAGTAAAATTTGTAAAAAGTAGGCACAATTAGGCACGGGTAAATTTTTCCACAATTCATAATTTCTTTTGACTTGATCTGAATAAATAAAGTAAAAATGTAAACCCGCCTAACATTCAAAACAAAATATTTAAAAACGAGGCAATATTTCCTTATAAAATTAATTTTATTAACTCTTTGTATATGCTTAGTCTTTGTGTTAGTGTCTAGATCCACCATCGCTTATAAGGCAAGCTCCACTAGCTAATATAAAAAGGTAAATAAACAATTTTTGTCAGGAAAGGCAAAGAAAATACAGAATTGAGTTTAAATAATTAATCGAATTTAAATCCGTTAACTAATTAGATACTCGATAAAAAAACAATGTTTTAACTTATACGTTCTAATACACTAACTTATAATATCTGATTTTCTAACATATAATTATAATAACCAATCATAATTAAAAAAATTTATTTTAACTTTAACTCTAAATTTAACCCGAATTAAAAATTAAACATTCAGAGGGGACAATAAATTTTTTAGAGAAGCAAAATCGATCGGAACATCCATATCTCTACTAAAATTCAAAATCCAGGAGAAGGCAGCTACCCCCTAGATGTACATGGATCCGCCCCTGTCCACAAATACAGTTTTTCATTATTTAAAATTTGAAACGAAATTTGAATATATTTCTACATATTCCACAAACGAATTAATTCAACTAAAACGAAATGTCAGGATTTCAGGAGTTATTAGAACGAGTAAGCCGAAAAAAGAGAGCGAGAGAAAACCGAAAAGAAAAAGAAAGAACACTGAACTGCCCAACTGCCCGAAAGAGAAGAGAAAATGAAATTCCGAAACCTAAAGAAGCCTAGAAAACTAGAAGCTCGACGGAAACAGAGACGAGACCGCTCGCCAAAAACAAACCCCACCGCACCTAAATGTCCCAATGATTAGACTCAGACCTGCGCACCTGCCCATCGCATTGAGCCGTTGTGCTCCCGCCTTCCATTGCCTACTCGGTCAGTAATCCCCACTTCCGTACATACATCATTTAATATGGCGGGTTACTGACATCAATACCCCACCGGATTAAATTTATTAATTTTATTTGGGATGCAAACGTCAGATAATCTACACACGCGAGAATACTTTACTTTCCCCACAGAATAATATGGCAGTGCCACTATCCATTTGTTTTCTTATTACCTCCTTCCACTATTCATCCCCACGATATACCCCAATAAAACCTCTCACTTCTTCCACCAACCTTCTCATTTCTTTCTCCTCTCTCTCTCTCTCTCCCCCACACCCACACCCACACACACCACCCTCCACCCAATTTATTCCCTTCCTCTTTGCTCTCCTCACTTCCTTTCCTTTCCCTTTTCATCTTGCTTTCAAAACCCGCAATCGGAGCTGTCGAAGAAACAAAACGAAGGTCTGTTTCTAAGCATGGGATCGGTGGATCGGTCGAAAAAGAAGATCCAGCTATGGAAGAAAGCTCTGGTGCATTTCTCCCTCTGCTTCGTCATGGGATTCTTCACCGGCTTCGCTCCCACCACCACTCACCCCACCTCCAATTTCTACCATCCAATCACCAATTTCATCAAGCCCAATCGAATCCAAGCCCTTGAAAAGACTGCCACCCCTAATAGGACCCTCCCCTCCCCTCTCCTCACTCAATCCGTACCCGAAATCAAAACCCAGTCTATCCCTGATCCCAAACCGGAATCTATTAACGACGACCTCGCGAATTCAAACCCACCGGGTTTGCTGATAATAGTGACCACGACCCGGCCAAAGGACCGGTTTAAGGAGGCAGCATTGACCCGGCTGGCGCACACCTTGCGGCTGGTGCGGTCCCCAATAGTGTGGATCGTGGTGGAGGCGCACAGGGAGGCGACATCGACGGCTGACATGTTGCGCCGCACTGGGATCATGTACCGGCACCTCACATTCAAAGAGAATTTCACCAATCCGATTGCAGAGAGGCACCACCAGAGGAATGTCGCGCTTAGCCACGTAGAGCACCACCGCCTTACTGGAATCGTGCATTTTGCTGATCTCGACACTGTTTACGATCTCCAGTTTTTTGAGGAAATCAGACGGATCGAGTAAGTATACCTTATCTCCTTTCTTTTTCGTGAATTTTTTTATAAATTTATTTTTCTTGCACATTATTCTTCGTTTTGAATTTAATGTTTTACAATTTGACCTGCTATTTTAGTCATGATGCTAACATCTGTTTCGAAACAATGGGTGGTATTAACCAATCAAATTTCGAAATTTGAAAAGAGGGGTTCAATTGGCACAAACGTGTGGACTGTGGACTAGAGCGTTAAAATAGATTAAATTCGCGTTTGATTAAGTCTCAGTCTGTCGTGCTTGGAATTGTGTGCGCTTTTTAAATTCTCTCTGGCTTAGTAAACCTTGCGGTATATCTTTGACCCAAGACTAGGTCACCAGGCTCCCGTAGTTTAAATTTTAAAAGAAATATCTTGCCCTTTCTGAGAGGCAATGGAAGTTACAATTGAAATTGTGTTGTATCTAATTTCTGATTTGACTCCGAAAATCCAGAAAATTGCTATAATTATTACGTATTCAAGTTTCCCTCATGCATGTAGAAGAAGTAAGAAATTGGCATATTAATTGTATACTAAGTATATCCTTTTTGAAATCTTCAATTTTCTTTTAATTAACCCAGTAATGCTGCATTTACTTTTTGGTTGGTCCCTGTTTTCCTATTTATGACAGTTAATCATATATTAATTATTAGAGATTAGAGAAACTAAAGCGAGAGGTGATGAATTTTGGGCTTAATTAAACAAGTATATGTTGTTGGTATATATTAATAGTTTAAACATGTCAAAGGAGGTGCTTATTATTGGCATTGAAAGTTGTTTGTGTATTAATATTTTGACCGCCGTATGATTATCACTTGTTTCATGAATGTGAAGAATATAATCATCATATGCTCGCTTGCACGTTTAATTACTTGGGAGAGTTGATTCTTCTTATAATTTATTCCTTTCTTTGATGGAAAGAATTACATTATTATATAAAAGCCTGGCCGGGAAACTAAAATATACTTTACCTATTTTTGTGTATAATTTGTATTCGTACTGTATAAGTATATACTGCAACATTTCATTATCTTAGTAATAAAAAACAAAAAAATAATTTTTCGGTGAGTGTTTTAAGGTCTATGTCCTGTCGTTATCATTACTGGTTACCCTGTTATATTCCTTTTTACTATAAATGAATACCAGTTTTCAAAACATTATACTTTTTTAAAACTAATTGATCTTAAACAAATTTAAATACTAAACAAACTTACCAGAATTGCCGGTCAATGCCCAGCTGTTGACGTTCAATGATTACTCGTGTTAATATTCATTATCAAGGAGAACTAAATAATATTTTTATCATTTATCCCTTGGGAATGTTATCATTAACTGGCTACGCGTTTGTAACAAGAAAATATTATTGATAGTTTTTGGTAGATGGTTCTTTTGTGGCAATAGCTTGCGTAGCACCTTTAATGCTCAACGTTATACTATCACAAGTTAACAATTTATGGTGTTGCTGAAACTGAAATCCGTGCAAAGAACACAGCAGCTACACTTCTTTGGAAAGCAAATGCCACCGAAGAACCGAGTTTGAAATCAATAGATAGACACCTCAAATCCTTCTTTATTTATGGGCACGTTAAATAATGCCGTTCTATTCTTTTCTTTTTGCTTTTCGCTAAGCACTTAATTTCGTCTCCAACTCTCACCCAACTTTTCGGATTTCTTTATGATCCCAAGCACATGCATCTCTCTCTTGTTGTTGTTGCATAAACAATTAGTTTAATCTTTTCTACATTCCTTTGTTGTCGGCGAAATATGTGGGGCTTCATAGATAATTGTACCTGCCCTGCCCATAATGCCACCGCATCACTGAATCGGTAGGAATTGGTCCAAATATTTACTACGTAAGAGGGTCACAAAAACTTTTGCCACGTAATAATTAGATAGATTTCTCATACTGTATTTGTCGAAATCTAAAATTGCAAACATGATCTTTATTCCTGAAATTAAAAAAAAAATGTTCCTAATACCCCTGAATTTGTCGGACATAGTTCAGAGAGTACATTTGTTAAATATTTTGCTGTTTTCCTTTCTCTTTTTCTAGTATTTTTTTGAGAGAAATCTGGCATTTTTAGATACATGACTGGCTGCCTCTTGGTACTGGAGGGTACTTTTGGTCAGTGGTAATTTTGTAACTTTGCGTGTACACGCGGCAAAATGAGAGGGGGATCTGTAACGAACAATACCATGCACTCTCCACACGTGAATGAGGTGGTGCCACCAATCATTTCTTGCACCAATATAACCAGTAAAACGTGAACATCACGCAAAGTTTCCAGTTTACCCACATCGGATTCCATAAATTTCAATTATACCCTCCAGATTAATTTTGCTTCTTTACTAAACAAAGATTCTCCTCAAAAGAAGCGTCTCCGCTTTACCCTTTTGGTTTGAACGGCTGAACCTTGAATTTTTTTTTATAAACCATAATTAGAATTTTTTTTTGATGAAACTAACATGTTTTTTTTTTTTTTTTTTTTACAAAAATCATAATAACTGAAATATTATTTCATTCTTTTTTTTTAAGTCCGAAATACCATTTCGAGAAAAAAAAAATACATCTGGATTCAAAATTTCATTTCGGTCTCAAAAAAAAAATCGGAAGCGAAATGACATTTTAATTGATTTTTGTAAAAAAAAAAATAATCACATTGGTCTTATGAGAAATTTTATTTTGGTTTATAAAAAAAATTCGCTGAACCTTATCATCTCAACCCAAATTAATGCTGTTATTTCTGTAGCACCCTAAATTACAAGTACTGGTATTTTAGAAAAGGAAGGTAGAAGTACTTGCGCAGTAATATCATTTCTTAGGGACATGCATGTAAATGAACTCCTTTATGTCTTTGTTGTTACAGTGTATTTGGCACGTGGCCAGTGGCGAGGCTGTCGGCAAACAGGAGAAGAGTAACGATAGAGGGCCCATTGTGCAGAGACTCAAAGGTTGTCGGTTGGTTCACAAAAGACACGAGCGTAGGGACCACCAAGACCGTGAATTACGCTAGTGGGGTCGATGCCAGTTCAAATACTGCCACCGGAGGTGGGGCCAGCTCCAGGGCGGGGCAGAGACCGCACCCTATAGACGCCTCGGGATTCGCGTTCAACAGCTCAATCCTTTGGGACCCTGAGCGGTGGGGTCGACCTACCTCTTTGCCAGACACGTCGCAGGTCAGCCCCGTGACCCTTTATGTCTCTTATTAATTATTTTTCGCATTTATTCCTCCAATTTGTAGATATCGCACTAGTTATGAAATTATTATTATACAATCCCTCGAAGAAGGGTAAATTAAATCTTTTATCCACTTTATCTAAAATAAACTACGATCCTTTATAATATTTTGTTTCCTCTCTTTTCTTCAAGGAATAAATTAAAACAACCCCTGTTGGAAATTTTAGTCCACGGCATTTTAATTTAGTGCCTTATCTTAATTTCTTTATTTCACTAGAAATAACTAATAACCACTTGCGGATTCCAATTAATTATGCGCATTATTTTTATATCAAGATCCAAGCGTAGTTAAAATCTCATTGGACCTTCTTCTTTGACTCCGAATTGGTCAATACACTTGTGCATTTGTCAAATAACAAGTCCGTACATATGTTTCTATATATTACTTGAAAGCTAATAGACCTACTTTTAATTGATGTCATTTTTTAATCTGACCATACCGTTTAAATTGGACATGTTCAAGGGTTTAGATGGTGGAATTGCTTAAACTGGGTCTTGACTTTGTTAGATTATATCTTTATTATAACTAAACTTAGTTAACTATACATTAAAATCGGACATGTTCAAGGGTTTAGATGGTGGAATTGCTCAAACTGGGTCTTTACTTTGTTAGATTATATTTTTATTATAACTAAACTTAGTTAACTATACATTAAAATTGGACATGTTCAAGGGTTTAGATGGTCGAATTGCTCAAACTGAGTTTTCAGTTTGTTAGATTATATGTTTATTATAACTGAACTAATTATACCGTTAAGTCTAGAAGGTGGAATAGTTCAAACTGAGTTTTTAGTTTGTTAGATTATTATTTTATTATAACTGAACTGAATTAACTATTTTGAGTTTTAGTTACATGATTTTGTCTTATTGTAAGGTCTATTTGACTGATAGCTCCATGTACCTGTAGGTGTTTGGTGAGTTTCTCAATTGAGAAGTACCAAACTACATCATAGAAAAAAAAATGAACATAAATATTTTAATAGGATAATCTGCTCTAGTATATGACCTGTTAGGTTGTGAGAAGGGCGATTATATGTGGGGCCTTATTCATTTTCATTTCCTAAAGTTGCTACTTCACAAATTTATTGGCATTGGCGTTTATAAAAAAACTACAGATCTGGCTTTGTATTAATTACAGTTTTCAATTAAAGTGAGCATAAATTCTTGGTGAGATTGTATTGCAGTGATCATAAATATCTTGACATCTGTTGACTTTTCAAATTCTATGATGATATAATGAGATCACTACTGGTCAAATTATGGAATTTCTTTTTCTGAGTTTAGAGTATAGAAATAGATGATTGTTTGTCATGAATTAAATCTGTGAAAGTAACAGAGTACACTTGTAACAGGGTTAATTGCAGGGTGAGTTCTTCCCTTTTTATTCCTTTTTGGTTCATTTCTTCAAATTTCTACACATTCGCTTCTCTTGTTAGCACAACTCCTAAGAAAAGGAATAAACTACCCAAAATATTAAAACAATTAGTCAATTACTTGAAGTTTGTATTTAACTCAATATATGTTAGATGCTTCCTAGCATTTAGCCAATTATGTATCTCCAATTTCTATCCTTGGATCAAAGTAAATATTGCCCAATTTTTGAAGAGAACTAAACTGTACCAGTTGATATTCTGTTTAGTACATTGAATAACTGTACAATTGGGGACTTGGGAATTTGGGATAGGAAAAGTGCTGATGGAGTATTGTTTAATTTATTGGAAAACAAAGTCCATAATCTGGAAAAAAGACTAGGGAATTTTTTTTTAATTTTAATAGGGAATATTTACTTTTAAGCTCAATAATTAACTTTCTTTCAATTTATGCACCGAAACATCAATCTAACCTCCTCCTTAGCTGTCCCAGCTTGACATCCTACCAAACGCTAAACTTTGCATGGGGACCCATTCATTTTTGGGACCTCCCATTGTTTGGACATTAAATTGGTTGGTTTGCAGAGGAGTTTGTTTCAACAACCTTTACTAGCTTTCTTGGATTCTAATCAATCTTTGTTTTACTTTTTAGCTTTCATTTTCTGATAGGTTACTGGTAGCTACTAGTCCTGAGTACCTTATTTTTATCCAGTTATGGAGAGGGGAATCGTTTGTTTTAAATTTTACCTGTTTTCATAAATATAATTCTATTTAGGCCAATAGTTTGTCGCATTCTTTTGGTGTCATCTAAACATCAATTATTAATGCCCTAGCTCTCTGATATGTCATTTACAAATTACAAGTAGATCTTTCACCAATTTAACGTGGCAGATTATTTATTGAGAAACGATTGCATTTACTGGTACTATTATTAGAATAGAATAAAACATTGGAATGAATAGGCACTGATAAACAACTTTTGATTGGTCATGGCAAATTTCAGGATTCAATAAAGTTTGTACAGGAGGTGGTCCTAGAAGATGGGACGAAACTAAAAGGTGTTCCTTCTGACTGTTCTTTGATCATGTTGTGGCATCTCCACACACCGAGGCCCACACCACAACAGTTCTCACAAAATCAAAGAAGGAAATAGGCAGGCTCACGTGCTCGTGATTCAGATTTGAACCGACACAAATAGGGTCATATTTAAGAGCGGAGCTCAAAATGAGGGGGTTCAATGTAAATTTCGAAGGAAAAAAAAAAGGGAGAAAAGTTGGTTACTTTTCGTTTTCGAATTTTTTTTTTCTTTTTCTTTCTTTCTGGGGAGGACGCAGCAAGGAGTCCCCCCAGCAATAGTATTTATTAATTTTTTCTTTTTTACTTTCGTATTCTTCAAGTTGTTTACATTTTTTTTCTTCTTTCTATAAAATATAAATCTGAGAGGCTCAAGTGGCAATTAAATAAATACGTAGATAATGAGAGAGAAGAACAATGGAAAGGTCCCATTTACTAACTTCTAATACTGAATTATTTTTTTATTTTTTTTATGAAGTGCTTTGGGATTATGATACAATAACGGTAACTAGTTTGCATATTTAACATATTTTAATATTAGGTGATGGGATGGGCGTTGATCCGGCCTGTTATTCTGCAGCGCATGTTCCGTTGTCTTACAAATGAGATTTCATTAATTATTTGGAAAATAATATTATTTAGTCGACAATTTCTGTGGTAAATGCCTCTATTTTTATGCCTTCAAAATTTAAAACTTAAAACTTAAAAGTAAAAAATAAAACCGTTGGATATTATCTACGTTATTTCATCTATGCACATGTAAAAAATTATGATATTTTAATTTTATTTTGGTTGTCATCAAGAGCTTGTAAAAAAAGTACTAATGTGGATAATTTCTAGACGTTGATTTTTCAACTTAATTGATTCGCATAAAAACAAAATTGAAATGTGATAATTTTTTATTTTGACATATCTAACAAAATTGAAATAACATAGGCCACATCTAACGGTTTTATTTTGACTTTTAAGTTTTAAATTTTGAGTTATTAAAGTTTTAAAAAATGAAGGCATGGTGGAGGCACAAAAAATGGAGGCATTTGAACCCTCATCTTCGGAAAAACATGTAAATTAAAAAATTTAGAAAATAATTAGAAATATGCTTAGGTTACAAAATATGCACACAGAGATGTGCTAAGTTGTCATGCGATATTAAAATAAAAATCTGGCTATCTATCAATGGAACATAGAAGATGCAAAACTTGTGGTCACTCGTTATGTGCATATTATTCATTTTGTTAAATGTCAAATTGTGCCATCATACCGTCGGTACTGTAAAATATGTGCATGAGTATCTACTGCATCAAATGTATGAACAGTCTTAGTCGTTATTTCTTTTAAATATATATTATCATAATTATACATCTTTATATCTGAACTTTAATAAGAATACTATTATAATAAAAAATTTCAGCCCACCAGAATTTTTTCTCCTGCCCCTTTTCCTTACTTTTTTCCGGGCTATCTTGTTTCTTGGACCAGTACTCTAGTTTCTTTTCTCCTTAAACCCATCCTTCGGCCCAATTCTTTTTTCTTCTTTTCTTTCGCGGTCCTCTATTTCCCCTTTTTGCATTTTGTTCTTCCGGTTTCTGAGACCGGGCTCCGCGCCTCCTTTGGCAGGGCAGAACTAAAAATTTAGATTGAGCGTGTTAGAATATAAAATCTGAATTTTTTAAAGAGGAGGGATTCAATTATACTTTTTTTGGTGACACTGAATTACAACGCTTCAATTGAAGATGTTAGCAGCACACTAGTATTGTCTCCGGATGGTAAGGTAAGAAGATATTTGCAATCCTAATTCAACACTCCAATTGAAGGTATTTGCAGCACATTAGTAATGTCTCCATATGACAAGAAAAGAGAGTGGTTGCAACCTTATAACAACACTCAAATTAAAGGTATTTCTAACACTCTAGTGGTGTCTGCATATGACAAGAGAAGAGGGTAACTGCAACCCTAATACAATACTACAATTAAAGTTATTTGTAGTATACTAGTAGTGTCTCCATATGACAAGAGAAGAGGGTAGTTGTAACCCTAATACAACATTCCGATTGAAAGTCTTTACAGTACACTATTAGTGTCTCTATATGAAAAAAGAAAAGAGGGTAATTGCAACACTAATACAATGCTCCAATTGAATGTCTTTGTAGCACTCTAGTAGTGTCTTCATATGACAAGAGAAAAGGGTAATTGCAACTCTAATATAGCACTCTAATTTAAGGTCTATGCAGTACTCTAGTTGTATCATCATATGGCAAGAGAAGATGGTAGTTGCAATCCTAATACAATACTCCAATTTAAGGTCTTTGAAGCACTCCAGTAGTGTCCCCAAATGTTACGGGAAGGTGGTAGTTGCAACGCTAATACAACACTCTAATTGAAGGTATTTGTGGCACACTAGTAGTGTCTCCATATGGCAAGAGAATGAAAATAATTGCAACCCTAATACAACACTCCAATTGAAAGAGTTTGCTGCAGTCTAATTGTATCTCTAGATGGCAAGAGAAAAGGGTGGTTGCAACCCCAATACAACTCCAATTTAAGGCCTTTGTAGCAACTTGTTGAGGCATTTTTGTCCATATGGCAAGAGAATGAAAATAATTGCAACCCTAATACAACACTTCAATTGAAGGAGTTTGCTGCAGTCTAGTTGTGTCTCTAGATGGCAAGAGGAAAGGGTGGTTGCAACCCCAATACAACTCCAATTTAAGGCCTTTGTAGCAACTCGTTGAGGCATTTTTGTTGGCCTGTTATTTTTGTGTAGACCGACGCGAACGTCTCTGCAGATACACTTCCTCCCTTGAGTAGGTAACGGGGAGGAAGCTTATTATTTGATTGTGGGGATTCTTTTCCTTCCAGCAGGTGCAAGCCCCTGCCGTTAATTACCCTGGGTAGTACCCAGGAACCTCCGATTAAAGGGCTAGACGAAATGACACAATTAGGGTAGGGTATCGAAAGTACAATTAAGAATAGAGGGTGATACTGAATCAGAGGGGTAGTACTGATTCAACCCTCGGGGGGCATACTAATGGTGTATGCCTAGGATTTTCTAGGACTTTTGTTTAATTTGGGGGTGCCTGTTTCATACGAGGGCTTTAGCTGATTTGAGGGTGCTTAGGATTTTCTAGGGCTTTTGTTTGGGGTGCCTGTTTCATGCAAGGACTTTAACTGAACATATATGTCATGGGCGACACCGGACTACTTGAGTGGGTGTCTGAAACACTTCGACAGCCTACGGGTCAGACTGGCGCAGAGGGTTTAGACCAGGGCGTATCATGTGCCCGTGGCTTCTATAGGGTTTTCCTTCCCTTGGGGTGCCTATTACATGCAAGGGTTTTAGCTGAATTTATGTATTATCAGGGTGGCATGGAAGCCTTTTGTTTGGATGGCGTGGTAGCCTTTGACTTGGGTTGACGTGAAAGCCTTTGTATTCGGATGGCGTGGAAGCCTTTATTTGGGTGGCGTGGAAGCCTTTATTTGGGTGGCGTGGAAGCCTTTAATTTGGGTTGGCGTGGAAGCCTTTGTTTGGGTGGCATGGAAGCCTTTGGTTTGGATGGCGTGGAAGCCTTTATTTGAGTTGGCATGGAAGCTTTTATTCGGGTGGCGTGGAAGCCTTTATTTGGGTTGGCGTAAGAGCCTTTGAATTTGAGTGGTGTGAAAGCCTTTATTTGGAGTGACATGGAAGCCTTCGTATTTGGGTGGCGTGGAAACCCTTTATTTGGGTTGGCATGAAAGTTTTTGGATTTGGATGGCGTGGAAGTCTTTATTTGGAGTAGCATGGAAGCCTTTGTATTTGAGTGGCGTGGAAGCCTTTATTTGGGTTGGCATGAAAGCCTTTGGATTTGACTTGAGTTTACTTCGATGCATCGGGTTTATTTGTGTTTGGTTTATGTTTATGCTTGGTCTTGTTTGGACTTTGATTTCGTCTTGGTTTTATTTGGATTTTTCTTTAGGCTCGGGTTTGCTTGGTCTTGATTATGATTTGGCTTATTTGGTTAATTTCGGCTTGCTTTGAGTTTGTTTGACTCTTTATTTGAGTAGGTTTGGTTTATTTGGTAGAGCTTCGTATTTTATATGGATTTGGTTTGAGTTTGGGTAATCTTTAGCATGGTAGTAGTCTTTGGCATGGTTTACTATAGGTTCGGTTTTAGTTGTAGATGAACGCGCTAGGTTGCGATTCGTACGAGGATAGACTCATTTGGCTTAGGATTGAGCAAGAATAAGATAGATTGATTATCAAAGTGAGTTTGGATTGTGGCATAAATATTCGGCAGAAGATCATGATCTCTTCTCAAGAGGATTGTGCCTTGATATCTCTTATTCATGTGCTTAAATCGATCACTAATTATTTAATTTATGCATCTCCTTTATTTTGTTTCGTATACATTACTGTTAAATAACAGTGAGAATACTTCTCTTTTGTATCATGTATATCACTGTTGTATAATGGTGTACATCAATATCTCTTTTCATTTTGGCCACTTGTTCTATTTTGTATATATATATAATTTTTTTACTCCTTCATTCACTTTGTCATATTTCTTTTTCAAGCTGTGCATTTTTTTATATATGAAATTTCGACAGCATTTCGGTTCAATTTGATTTAATCGAATATAATTTTTTATATCTCATTAAGAGGGAATTTTGACAGCATTTCTGCCTCATTCGCACTCATCATTAGTATGATTGTGGCATCCTACACGCACCGAGTGCTTCGGATCCTTTTTTTATTGTTGGCACCCTACACGCATCAAGTGCTTCAGGCCCATTGAATCACTCCACTGGCACACTACGCGCACTAAGTGCTTCGAGTCCGATGGTAGCGAGTGTTTATGTAGTTTTGCCCAACCGGCACCCTATGCACACCGAGTGCTTTGAGTCCGGAAGTAGCGGTGAATTATTCCAAACGTGTTGTGATTTTTGTTTAAAAATGCTTTCATAAAGATATGAAAAAGAAAGTGAATAAGGGGATCGGATATCGGGTATCTATTTCACCAACAATGCAAAACTGTACTCTTTTCTTTACCTTTTCTTCTCTGCAGCAGGGAAAACTGGTATATATTCTTTCCTCTCAATTATTTCACTGTTTATTTCTTTCGTTGATCTCTCCCAATACTCAAAAGTTTATGTTATAAATTGAGTATAGTTCCGGCTCTTCTCTCTGTCTCCCCTTGTCTCTGTGTATTCTTTGCTTGTCCTTTTATAGTGCAGGAGGAAGGCGCCTTTGTTGCCCAGAAATCATGCTGCAATTATTTCCCATTAAATCAGCCAACCCAGCAGCTTTTAATCAAATATTGCTGGATTAATGTTACGACGGTGTATTTTCTCAAAGGATATGGTTGCCGACCTATTGTGCTCCTTATATTCGCTTCATTTTTTTTTTTTATTATATTGACAGAATCAAACACGTATAAATATTTTGACAATTATGACCACCGTCGAGGCATCAAGCCTTGAGCAATTTGAGCAAAATCTGTCGCTAAAGGAGTGATTTAAGCCAATGAGAATTTCGTGCATCACTATTAGATTCAGTGTACTTGGAACTTATTATAATGATACATAAATTAACACATATTTTTTTTGTACCGTTAACATGGTCTATTTTGCTGATCTCAATTTTATTAGAGAATTATAATTTAATTTAAATTAATGTTTTGACATTGGCACATGCAAACATAAATAAGCACTATAACGTATGGTGTCCCCTTTTTTTTATTTATTTTATCAAATGTTATTTTCATTGCTGACTTCTTCTTTTTTATTAAGCATCATGCTTATGACTTAGATTTGTATGCACATGTGGACAGGAATGCACAAGTTCTAGTGAATCCATTAGTATTTGTATAATTTATGACTAAAGATTGTCAAGCATTGATATTTACTGTTGAGTAATTTTTGGCAAGATATATTGCTCAGGGAGCGGTTGTAACAAGAAGGATGAATATACTTTATTGATGATTGGATATTAAACTCATCATCAGTTTTACCACGTAGTTAGCGTGAAAAATATCATTAATGTTACAAATTGTGCACTAAATGGGTTGAAGACTTAACAGGCCAAAATAAATATGGCAGAAATTGGTAGCGCGCGTTATGATGCGGCCCATCTTAAACCGAGCAGGCTCGTCTGACTTTATTCAAAGATTTCTATTTAGCCTTTAATTGAATTAACGTAAGTGAAGACCTTGATTCAAAAGGAGCTGAATTCGCACCAAGAAAACATATATTTTTATTTTCATTTTTATTGTTATTAATTTTTGTTTTAAGAATGTTATTTTGAAGGGTAGGTTAGAGCGGTTTGAGAGGTGATTTATTTTTTATAAGTTACCATTGGTCTCGCATATTTTTCTTGTTTTTTTTTTTTTTAATATTTTCTTTTGATGCATTGTACCAAATTCCATTTTTTTTTCTTGGATTATGGATGTCGTTTTAGACATGCCTCGAACGATTGAGTTGTATGAAGTCAATTTGTTTAAGTATCACATTTTTAGAGTAAAACACAACTTAGTAGTGTCTCCAGATGACAAGAGAAGATGGTGGTTGCAACCCTAATACACTACTCCAATTAATGGTGTTTGCAACCCTATTACAACACTCTAGTTGAAGGAGTTTGCTGCACTCTAGTTGTGTCTCCAAATGGCAAGAAAAGAGGGTGGTTGCAACCCCCAATACAACACTCCAATTTAAGGCTTTTGTAGCAGCCTAATAATGCCTCCAGATGGCAAGAAAAGAGGGTGATTGCAACCCTAATACAACACTCCAATTAATGGTGTTTGCAACAATCTAGTAGTGTCTTCATACGGTAAGAGAAGATAGTAGTTGCAACCCTAATACAACATTCAGATTGAAGGTCTTTGCAGCACTCTAGTAGTGTCTCCAAATGGCAAGGAAAGACGGTAGTGGCAATCCTAATACAACACTCCAAATGAAATTCTTTGCGACACTCTAGTAAGGTCCCCAAATGTCATAGGAAGAGGGTAGATGCAACCCTAATACAACACTCCAATTGAATGTTTTTGTAGCACACTAATAATGTCTCCATATGGCAAGAGAAGGGGCGGTTGCAACCCTAATACAACACTCCAATTAAATGTGTTTGCAGTACACTAGTAGTGTTTCCAGATGGCTAGAGAGGAGGGTGGTTATAACCCCAATACAACACTCTAATTGAAGGCTATTGCAGCACCCTATTAGTATCTCCAGATGGCAAGAGAAGAGGGTGTTTCCAGCAATGTAGTATTGCTTTGATATGGCAGTAGAGGAGAGTAATACCAACCCTAATAGAATATTTCAATTGAAGATCATTGCAGCACTCCAGTAGTATCTCCAAATGACAAAAAAATGAAAGTAGTTGCAACCATAATACAACGCTCCAATTGAAAGTCTTTGTAGCAATCTAGTAGTGTCTTTATATGGCAATAGAAGAGGGTAGTAGCAACCTTAATGCGACACTCAAATTGAAGGTTTTTGCAACACTATAGTAGTGTCTCCAAATGACAAGGAATGAGGGTAGTTGCATGTTCGCATAGAATATATGCTACAAAGTTTCAGTATAGCAAGCTATACCTTTTAAACCTTTGTTATACTCTGTCAATCAGATAGCAAGTGCACTATCCTATCGATGAGTATGCTCAGGTATCGATCCACAGGGACGGAAGAAAATAACCGGACTCGTCTTAAAATTACTTGAGACTCTAGAAGTGAGAGAAATTGGTTTGATTCAATTATAATAATTCTACTGATTTATGACAAGTTTAAAAAGCAATAAAAGAGAATTAAAGTTGTTTTCAATTAATAAAAGGGCATTTTCAGGGTTCAGATTTCATTTCTGTTCAGCCCCGAGGCATACGGCCCGTATGGATTCCCATACGGCCCGTAGGGGACCCCGAGTTAATGCTGCAGCTACTGTTTTCTGTGTTGGTGCTAATGTTTAGGGTTTCTATCGACCAGATCTAGATACCTAACCTCAACTTTCGCATTTTTGGCCTAGTACCCGATTACTGGACTCAAATACTTCCCTCTTAGATGCGTTAAACCTCAACGTTTGCATTTTGGCCTAATTTATCTAAGTTACTTGTTGGTTTACTAAAAGTATCCAAGGACTTTCGCCTCAAGGAAAGTTTCACCTTTCGGGTACTCCTTGGTTTCACCCTACTTCATATACTTTATTCGGTTGGATTAAATGTCATAGACTTGGCTCCTAACACTTAGATGTGCGCATTCATCTAACGGGATGACTAATCAATTCAAGCAAGCACAAATAAAGCAATCAAAATACTACTCAACAAGGTAAAAACAAAGCATTCAACACAAAATCCAAGTAGCATGCAAACAAAACCAAACTAGAAACTACATCTTAACCCTAGAAACAAAGTAAATTAGCTACTCATGTTCACAGGATAACACAAATAATAGAAAATAAAAGAGTTCATGACAAAACAGTGGAGAAATCCGAAGATCCGTTGCAAACTCGCGTTTTTCACTTCTCTTCCTCTTCCCTTCCTCTTCTCTTTTGCTCCAAGAAAGCTTGTCCAAGTTCCAGTGGTGAATCCCCTTTTTTTGGTGTGGAAATATCTCATTTAATGCCCCAGATCGCGTCTGCCAAGCCTTCCTTTTCGGCCTCCTTGATTTCAGCTGATTTCAGATTCCAGCTGGATTTGCCAATTTAGCGTCATACGGCCCGTAGGGGACCCCGTACGGGCCGTATGCCTGTGCTTTGTCTTGGAGACTTCGTGCCTCTGTTGTGGAACCTTCTGTGTGGTTGGGCAGATCCTGTACGGCCCGTAGGGAATATCATACAGGCCGTATGAAAAATTGTCAGATCCAGTTTTTCGTCCTTTTTCCTGCAAAACACCAAACAAAACATAGCAGTACCACATTTCTTCGAAATACAAGTAAAAAGTCCACATTTATAGGCTTTAAAACACAGGTTTAAGTGCAAATTAGGGCTGTAAATTAGACATAATATGGAGATATCATTGCAACAATAATACAATGCTCCAATTGAAGGTGTTAGCAACACTCTAGTATTGTCTTCAGATTGTAAGGGAAGAGGGTAGTTGCAACCGTAATTCAAAACTCTAATTGAAGGTATTTATAGCACATTAGTAGTATCTCTATATGGCAAGAGAAGATGATGGTTGCAACTTTATTATAACACTCAAATTGAAGGTCTTTATAGCACTATAGTAGTCTATGCATACGGCAAGAGAAGTGGGTAATTGCAACCCTAATACAACACTACAATTGAAGGTTTTTTTAGCACACTAGTAGTGTTTCCATATGTCAAGAGAAGAGGATGGTTGCAACCCTATTACAACACTCCAGTTGAAAGAGTTTGCAGCACTCTAGTTGTGTCTCCATATGACAAGAGAAGAAGGTGGTTGCAACCCCAATAAAACACTCCAATTGAAGTCCTTTGCAGTACCCTAGTAGTGTCTCCAGATGACAAGAGAATAAGGGTGGTTGCAACCCTAATATAATATTCTAATTGAAGGTTTTTGTAGCACACTGGTATTGTCTCCATATGGAAAGAGAAGATGGTGGTTGCAATCTTAATACAACACTCCAATTAAAGGCCTTTGCAGCACCCTATTAGTATCTTCAGCTGGCAAGAGAAGAGGGTCATTGTAGCACTCTAGTAGTGTCTTCAAATGGCAAAGAATGAAAGTAGTTTCCACCTAATACAACGCTCCAATTGAATGTCTTTGCAGCACTCTAGTATTGTCTCCAACTGGCAAGAAATGTGGGTAGCTGCAACCCAAATACAATGCTCCAATCAAATATCTTTGTAGCAATCTAGTAGTGTCTTTATATACTAATAGAAGAGAGTAGTAGCAACCCTATTACAACACTCAAATTGAAGGTCTTTGCAGCAATCTAGTGTTGGTTTTTGGGAGCTCTTGACTTATCTGTTTGACTAGATTTGCAAAGCATACATAATTGCATTTTACAGTTTTCCTCTTGAGTGTCTGTGCAGGTTCATGACAAATGAAGGAATAGTAATTACACATCAATGATGAATTAATACACTGCAATATAACATCATGGATGTGGTCATGAAGGCACAAGACACTGGATAACAAAAGCATTAACTCAAGATTAAGGATAATGTATATGTAAGATTGGTAAAATAAGCTTGAGATTGACCTAAGTGAGGCTAACAGTTGTCACGGTCCAGTGACCGTGATAACGGAATAAATAAATTCTATACAAATCCCGTGACGCATAAAATAGGATTAAGCGTCACCGAACGCTAATCCTTCCAGAGGATTTCCGTGGTGGGAACCGTTGTAATGGTCATCTACCGTTATCAACAGTGACCACCGTTACACTCCAAACCACTCCGATTGACCTACCGTTGTAACGGTCCCCTGTACCGTTACAATAGTCAGCACCACTTACTTCCTTTTTATCAACTCTCTATAAATAGAAGCTATACCAAGGTTTGGAGTATCACTCTAGCCGCCTCCAACTTCAATATTTCGTATTTACAGATCTAGAGAAAGCCGTTGTTGCTTGTGCACTCCAACTTCAATATACACAATTAATCTCAAGCTTATTCAATCAAGCAACCAACTCCTAGAGTGATCCTACGTGATCGAATCATTTACTACTTCGAGCTTTGTGCTCATTTTGCAATCCTTGAAGTCTATGCGACTCGGGTTGTTCTGTTAGGGCCGTGTGACTTCTCAGAAGAATGTTAGGGCTCACCGGTTCCACCTTGTACTCCTTTCTCATTGGGTAAAGAAAGGCACACCATCAAGAAGGTCGCGAGCCCCGGAGACATAGACGTTAGTGCTAAACTCCATAAATAACTCTCGTGTCAAATGTCTCTAAACTCTACTATTTACTTTACATTTAGTTTAGGACAAAGTTATTCTAGTTTCCGCTAAGAATAACTTATAGACACGTTAAATTATTATACTTAGACCAAAAATATAAAAAAGACCTATTCACTCTAGGTGCCTTTGGGACCAACAAGTGATATCAGAGCAGGAAAATCAAATTAAGATACACTTAATTTAATTATTGTATTAGATCCTAGATATGGCACTACGTATACCAAAATTTGTTAGAGAACCTCCCATGTTGACTCATGCTACCAAAAACTTTAGTTATTGGAAAAGGGTTATGACCAATTATATGAAATTGATTGAAGTATGGGAAGCTGTAGAAAATACCTTCACACCGGTCTATAACTCAACTACCAACATAATTACTACCGAATCCAAACTTGCCAAAAAGGTTGATGATCTTGCCATGAATGCAACAATGAGAGCAGTACATGAATCATTATGGATTGTGTTCTCAAATGCTACAAATGCAAAAGAGATATAGGATTCTCTTATAACCAAATATGAGGGTAATGACCAAATAAAGCGAACCAAACTAGTCGGTTTAGAAACTAAATTTGAAACCTTATGTGTAGAAAGTGGTGAAACTGCAGAAGACACCTATAACAGACTTTTACAAATACAACATGAATTCATAGAACTTGGTCAACCTCTTTCTAGCAATAAGATTGTAGGAAAACTTTTAAGAGTTATGCTTAGGAAACCTGGATGGGAATCAATGATAAGTGCGCTAGAGGTATTGTTGGGGGTACAAGTATTCACACTAGAGGAACTGTTTGCACATCTCAGAAGCTATGAAGAGAAGCTCTGACAAACCGAGGAGTACAAGCCCAAGGCTAAGTTACAGCACTTTATACACAACCTCAAAAACCAAACAAAACTATTTTAACTTCTACAAATCATGAGAGGCACCTGGCAGAATGCATCATGACTATCCAATTACACAGATGATGCTATACTGTACAATATCATGATCTAGTAAACTATTTTACTTGTGTCAATTCTCTTGTCTCATAGCTATCAGATCAGTTTCAAGGTGGGTGTGTGTCATCCTTGCAAACTTAATTTTTTTTTATCTTGAGCAGATTATCAAATATGATTACTCTTGTAATCATACCGCTAGCAGATAATCCTTACTCTATCAAGGGGCCCAGTGATACTATAACTCGTGTAGAGATACGAGGGACAATAGTACTTTTGGTAAACCATCTCTTCCTCCGCTTAAGTTATGTATACCGAAGTGCTACCGTTACAGTTGTTTTTTATGGACAACGTTAGACAACACTCACACATACACATCTCTTATGTAGGAAAGATGAATACCTCATACTTTAGAAGTTCTGAATGAAAGCATTAATGACACGAACACAATTCCATTTAATATTTCATTCGGGTTCTGTCAAATACCATGTTCCAAGAACATGTATCTATGTGATTAAAATGACATCATTTGTTTATGGTCTATAAAACTTAACCATCTTATAATCCACATACTAACCATGTAGCGGTCAATTAGTGTTCCTACTAATTACCTAGGTTAGACACATTTAAGAGCATAAATCATCTATATTATCAAGTTTCACAATTCCAGTCATGAACTCGAAATGATTCATAAACGCAATAATACTCAAGTCAACAAAATGATTAATCATCCAATTCACGAACAAAATATATATGATAAAAGTATCGTATTATTGACTTATAGATTATTACATACTAACAAATACAATACTCCAATTGAAGGTGTTTGGAGCACTCTAGTAGTGTCCCTATATTGCAAGATAATAGGGCATTTACAACCCTAATACAACACTCCAATTAAATGTGTTTGAAGCATTCTAATAATGTCTCTGTATGACAAGATAATAAGGCATTTACAACCCTAATACAACACTCCAATTGAAAGTGTTTGGAGCACTCTAGTAATGTCTCCACATGGCAAGATAATAGGACATTTAGAACCCTAATAGAACAATACAATTGAAAGTGTTTGGAGCACTCTAGTAGTGTCTCTAGATGGCAAGATAATAGGGCATTTATATTCCGTTCGGTAGAAACTAAATTATTTTCCTGAAGATCATACAAATAAAAATAGAGAACGAAGTAACTAGACTAGAGAATTATTATTTTTTAGAATTTCTCTCTCTTTTCAGAAGGATCATCTAAAAAACAGATAATTTGAGACACATTAAGACAAAAAAGCCGACATAGATGTTATGGACCTGATGTATTTTCGGTGACTCCAATTAATGGTGTTTGAAGCACTCTTGTATTGTCTCTATATGGCAAGATAATAGGGCATTGACAACCTCACTAAAACAATCCAATTGAAGGTGTTTGAAGAAATCTAGTAGTGTCTCTATCTGGGAAGATAATAGGGTATTTACAACACTAATACAACACTTCAATTAAAGGTGTTTGGAGCACTCTTCCAGTGTCTCCAGATGGCAAGATAATAGGGCATTTACAACCCTAATAAAACACTCCAATTGATGGTGTTTGGAGCACTCTAGTAGTGTCTCTATATGACAAGATAATAAGACATTTACAACCCTAACACAACACTCCAATTGATGGTGTTTGGAGCACTCTAGTAGGGTCTCTATATGGCAAGATAATATGACATTTAAAACCCTAATAGAACACTTCAATTGAAGTTGTTTGGAGCATTCTAGTAGTGTCTACATATGGCAAGATAATAAATTTACAACCCAAATACAACACTACAATTGAAGGTGTTCGGAGCACTCTAGTAGTGTCTCCATATGGCAAAATAATAGGGCATTTATAACCAAAATACAACACTCTAATTGAAGGTGTTTGGAGCACTCTTGTAGTGTCCCTGTACTACAAGATAATAGAGCATTTACAACCCTAATACAACACTCCAATGGAAGGTGTTTGGAGCACTATAGTAGTGTCTACATATGGCAAGATAATATGGCATTTACAACCCTATACAACACTCCAATTGATTGAGTTTGGAACAATCTAGTAGCGTCTCTATATGGCAAGATAATAAGACATTTACAACACTTCAATTGAAGGTTTTTCGAGCACTCTAGTGGTGTCCCTACATTGCAAGATAATAGAGCATTTACAACACTAATACAACACTCCAATTGAAGGTGTTTGGAGCACTCTAGTAGTGCCTCCAGATGGCAAGATAGTAGAGCATTTACATCCCCAATACAACACTCCAATTGAAGGTGTTTGGAGCACTCTAGTAATGTCTCCACATGGCAAGATCATAGGGCATTTACAACCCTAATACAACACTCCAATTGATGGTGTTTGGAGCCCTCTAGTATTGTCTTCATACAGCAAGATAATAGGGCATTTACAACCCCACTAAAACAATCCAATTGAAGGTGTTTGAAGAAATCTAGTAGTGTCTCTATTTGGGAAGATAATAGGCTATTTACAACCCTAATACCACACTTCAATAAAATGTGTTTGGAGCACTCTTGCAATGTCTCCAGATGGCAAGATAATAGGGCATCTACAACCCTAAAACACTCTCTAATTGATGGTGTTTGGAGCACTCTAGTAGTCTTTATATATGGCAAGATAATAGGGCATTTACAACCCTAATACAATACTGCAATTGAAGGTGTGTGGAACACTCTAGTAGTGTTCCTATATAAAAATATAATAAAGCATTTACAACCCTAATACAACACTCCAATTTATGGGATTTGGAGCACTCTAGTAGCTTCTCTATATGGCAAGATAATATGGCATTTACAACCCTAATATAACACTCCAATTGAAGTTGTTTGGAGCATTCTAGTAGTGTCTACAGATGGCAAGATAAAATGGCATTTACAACCCTAAAACAACACTCCAATTGAAGGTGTATGGAGCACTCTAGCAGTGTCTCCATGTGACAAAATAACAGAGCATTTATAACCAAAATACAACACTCCAATTGAAGGTGTTTGGAGCACGTGTCCCTGTACTGGAAGATAATACATTTACAACCCAAATACGACACTCCAATTGAAGGTGTTTGGAGCACTATAGTAGTGTCTACAGATGGGAAGAAAATAGGGCATTTACAACCCTAATACAATACTCCAATTGATGGAGTTTGGAGCAATCTAGTAGCGTCCCTGTATGGCAAGATAATAAGACATTTACAACCCTAATACAACACTTAAATTGAAGGTGTTTGGAGCACTCTAGTAGTGTCTCCAGATGGTCAGGTAGCAGGACATTTACAACCCTAGTACAACACTCCAATTGAAGGTGTTTGGAGCACTCTAGTACTGCCTCCACATGGCAAGATAACAAGGTATTTAGAACCCTGATACAACACTCCAATTGAACGTGTTTGGAGCACTCTAGTGGTGTCCCTACATTGCAAGATAATGGAGCACTCTAGTGGTGTCCCTACATTGCAAGATAATGGAGCACTTACAACACTAATACAACACTCCAATTGAAGGTGGTTCGAGCACTCTAGTAGTGTCTCCAGACGGCAAGATAGTAGGGCATTTACATCCCCAACACAACACTCCAATTGAAGGTGTTTGGAGCACTCTAGTAGTGTCCTTATATTGCGAGATAATTGGGCATTTACAACCCTAATACAACACACCAATTGAAGATGTTCGGAGCACTCTAGTAGGGTCTACATATGGCAAGATAATAGGGCATTTTCAAACCTAATACAAAACTCTAATTGAAGCTGTTTGGAGTACTCTAGTAGTGTCTCCACATGGAATGATAATAGGGCATTTAGAACCCTAATACAACACTCCAATTGAAGGTGTTTGGAGCACACTAATAGTGTCTCCACATAGCAAGATAATAGGGCACTTACAACTCTAACACGACACTCCAATTGATAGTGTTTGGAGCACTGTAGTAACGTCTCTATATGGCAAGATAATGTGGCCTTTACAACCCTAATACAACACTCCAATTGAAGGTGTTTGGAGCACTCAAATAGTGTCCTATATGGCAAGGTAATATGGTATTTACAACCCTAATACAACACTCCAATTGGAGGTATTTGGAGCACTCTAGTAGTGTCCCAATATTGCTAGATAATTGGGCGTTTACAACCCCAATACAACACCCCAATTGAAGGTGTATGAAGCACTCTAGTAGTGTCTACAGATAGCAAGATAATAGTGCATTTACAAGCCAAATACAGCACTCCAATTGAAGGTGTTTGGAGTACTCTAGTAGTGTAACCATATGAAAAGATAATATGTCATTTACCACCCTAATACAACACTCCAATTTATGGTGTTTGGAGCACTCTAGTAGTGTCTCTATATGGCAAGATAATATGGCATTTACAACCCCAATATAACATTCCCATTGAAGCTGTTTCGAGCATTCTAGTAGTGTCCACAGATGGCAATCTAATAGGACATTTACAACCCTAATACAACGCTCCAATTGATGGTGTATGGAGCCCTCTAACAGTGTCTCCACATGACAAAATAACAGGGCATTTATAACCAAAATACAACACTCCAATTGAAGGTGTTTGTAGCACTCTTGTAGTGTCCCTGTATTGCAAGATAATAGAGCATTTACATCCCTAATACAACACTCCAATTGAAGGTGTTTGGAGCACACTAGTAGTGTCTCCACACGGCAAGATAATAGGGCACTTACAACTCTAGTACAACACTCCAATTGATGGTGTTTGGAGCACACTAGTAGTGTCTCCACATGGCAAGATAATAAGGCATTTACAGCTCTAGTAAAACACTCCAATTGATGGTGTTTGGAGCACTCTAGAAACGTCTCTATATGGCAAGATAATGTGGCATTTACAACCCTAATACAACACTCCAATTGAAGGTGTTTGGAGCACTCCAGTAGTGTCCCGATATTGCTAGATAATTGGGTATTTACAACCCTAATACAACACTCCAATTGAAGGTGTTCAGAGGACTCTAGTAGTGTCTTCAAATGGCCAGATAATAGGGCATTTTCACGCGTAATACAACACTCCGATTGAAAGTGTTTGGAACACTCTAGTAGCATGGAATGATAATAGAGCAATTAGAACCCTAATACAACACTCCAATTGAAAGTGTTTGCAGCACACTAATAGTGTCTCCACACGGCAAGTTAATAGGGCATTTCCAAGTCTAACACGACACTCCAATTGATGGTGTTTTGAGCACTTTATTAACGTCTATATATGGCAAGATAATGTGGCCTTTACAACCCTAATACAACACTCCAATTGAAGGTGTTTGGAGCACTCAAATAGTGTCCCTATATGGCAAGGTATGGTATTTACAACCCTAATACAACACTCCAATTGAAGGTGTTTGGAGCACTCTATTAGTGTCCCTATATTGCTAGATAATTGGGCGTTTACAACCCCAATACAACACCCCAATTGAAGGTTTATGGAGCACTCTAGTAGTGTCTACAGATGGCAAGAGAATAGGGCATTTACAAGCCAAATACAACACTCCAATTGAAGGTGTTTGGAGTACTCTAGTAGTGTTACTATATGAAAAGATAATATGGCATTTACCACCCTAATACAACACTCCAATTTATGGTGTTTGGAGCACTCTAGTAGCGTCTCTATATGGCAAGATAATATGACATTTACAACCCCAATATAACAATCCCATTGAAGTTGTTTCGCGCATTCTAGTAGTGTCCACAGATGGAAAGATAATAGGACATTTACAACCCTAATACAACACTCCAATTGAAGATGTATCGAGCGCTATAGCAGTGTCTCCATATGACAAAATAACAGGGCATTTATAACCAAAATACAACACTCCAATTTAAGGTGTTTGTAGCACTCTTGTAGTGTCCCTGTATTGCAAGATAATAGGGCATTTAGAACCCTAATACAACACTCCAATTTATGGTGTTTGGAGCACACTAGTACTGTCTCCACACGGAAAGATAATAGGGCATTTACAACTCTAGTACAACACTCCAATTGATGGTGTTTGGAGCACTCTAGTAACGTCTCTATATGGAAAGATAATGTGGCCTTTACAACCCTAATACAACATTCCAATTGAAGGTGTTTGGAGCACTCTAGTAGTGTCCCTATATTGCTAGATAATTGGGTATTTACAACCCAAATACAACACTCCAATTGATGGTGTTCGGAGGACTCTAGTAGTGTCTACAGATGACCTGATAATAGGGCATTTTCAAGCGTAATAAAACACTCCGATTGAAAGTGTTTGGAACACTCTAGTAGCATGGAATGATAATAGGGCATTTAGAACCCTAATACAACATTCCAATTGAAGGTGTATCGAGCACACTACTACTGTCTCCACACGGCAAGATAATAGGGCATTTACAACTCTAGTACAACACTCCAATTGTTGGTGTTTGGAGCACTCTAGTAATGTCTTTATATGGAAAGATAATGTGGCCTTTACAACCCTAATACAACATTCCAACTGAAGGTGTTTGGAGCACTCTAGTAGTGTCCTTATATTGCGAGATAATTGGGAATTTACAGCCCTAATACAAAACACCAATTGAAGGTGTTCGGAGCACTCTAGTAGGGTCTACATATGGCAAGATAATAGGGCATTTTCAAGCCTAATACAACACTCTTGAAGGTGTTTGGAGCACTCTAGTAGTGTCTCCACATGGAATGATAATAGGGCATTTAGAACCCTAATACGACACACCAATTGAAGGTGTTTGGAGCACACTAGTAGTGTCTCCACACGGCAAGATAATAGGCCATTTACAACTCTAGTACAACACTCCAATTGATGGTGTTTGGAGCACTCTAGTAACTTCTCTATATGGCAAGATAATGTGGCCTTTACAACCCTAATACAACATTCCAATTGAAGGTGTTTGGAGCACTCTAGTGGTGTCCCTATATTGCTAGATAATTGGGTATTTACAACCCTAATACAACACTGCAATTGAAGGTGTTCGGAGGACTCTAGTTGTGCTTTCGTATGACATGATAATAGGGCATTTTCAAGCCTAATACAAGACTCTGATTGAAGGTATTTGGAGCACTCGAGTAGCATGGAATGATAATAGGGCATTTATAACCCTAATACAACACACCAATTGAAGGTGTTCGGAGCACTCTAGTAGGGTCTACATATGGCAAGATAATAGGGCATTTTCAAGCCTAATACAAAACACTGATTGAAGGTGTTTGGAGTACTCTAGTAGTGTCTCCACATGGAATGATAATAGGGCATTTAGAACCCTAATACAACACTCCAATTGAAGGTGTTTGGAGCACACTAGTAGTGTCTCCACATGGCAAGATAATAAGGCATTTACAGCTCTAGTAAAACACTCCAATTGATGGTGTTTGGAGCACTCTAGTAACGTCTCTATATGGCAAGATAATGTGGCCTTTACAATCCTAATACAACATTGCAATTGAAGGTGTTTGGGGCACTCTTTTAGTGTCCCTATATTGCGAGATAATTGGGCATTTACATGCCTAGTACTACACACCAATTGAAGGTGTTCGGAGCACTCTAGTTGGGTGTACATATGGCAACATAATAGGGCATTTTCAAGCCTAATACAAAACTCTGATTGAAGGTGTTGGAGCACTCTAGTTGTGTCTCAACATGGAATGATAATAGGGCATTTAGAACCCTAATACAACACTCCAATTGATGGTGTTTGGAGCACACTAGTACTTGTCTCCACATGGCAAGATAATAGGGCATTTACAACTCTAGTACAACACTCCAATTGATGGTGTTTGGAGCGCTCTAGTAACGTCTCTATAGGGCAAGATAATGTGGCCTTTACAACCCTAATACAACATTCCAACTGAAGGTGTTTGGTGCACTCTAATAGTGTCCCTATATTGCGAGATAATTGGGCATTTACAACCCTAATACAACACACCAATTGAAGGTGTAAAGAGCACTCTAGTTGGGTCTACATATGGCAAGATAATAGGGCATTTTCAAGCCTAATACAAAACTCTGATTGAAGGTGTTTGGAGCACTCTAGAAGTGTCTCCACATGGAATGATAATAGGGCATTTAGAACCATAATATAACACTCCAATTGAAGGTGTTTGGAGCACACTAGTAGTGTCTCCACAAGGCAAGATAATAGGGCATTTACAACTCTAGTACAACACTCCAATTAATGGTGTTTGGAGCACTATAGTAACATCTCTATATGGCAAGATAATGTGACCTTTACAACCCTAATACAACATTCCAATTGAAGGTGTTTGGAGCACTCTAGTAGTGTCCCTATATTGCTAGATAATTGGGTATTTACAACCCTAATACAACACTCCAATTGATGGAGTTCGGAGGACTCTAGTAGTGTCTACAGATGGCCTGATAATAGGACATTTTCAAGCGTAATACAACACTCCGATTGAAAGTGTGTGGAGCACTCTAGTAGCATGGAATGATAATAGGTCATTTAGAACCCTAATACAACACTCCAATTGAAAGTGTTTGGAGCACATTAATAGTGTCTCCACACGGCAAGATAATAGGGCATTTACAACCTAATACAACACACTAATTGAAGGTGTTCGGAGCACTCTAGTTGGGTGTACATATGGCAAGGTAATAGGGCATTTTCAAGCCTAATACAAAACTCTGATTGAAGGTGTTGGAGTACTCTAGTAGTGTCTCTATATTGCAAAATAATAGGGTATTTACAACCCTAATACAACACACCAATTGAAGGTGTTCGGAGCACTCTAGTTGGGTGTACATATGGCAAGATAATAGGGCATTTTCAAGCCTAATACAAAACTCTTATTGAAGGTGTTGGAGCACTCCAATAGTGTCTCCACATGGAATGATAATAGGGCATTTAGAACCCTAATACAACACTCCAATTGATGGTTTTTGGAGCACACTAGTACTGTCTCCACACGGCAAGATAATATGGCATTTACAACTCTAGTACAACACTCCAATTGATGGTGTTTGGAGCACTCTAGTAACGTCTCTATATGGCAAGATAATGTGGCCTTTACAACCCTAATACAACATTCCAATTGAAGGTGTTTGGAGCACTCTAGTAGTGTCCCTATATTGCTAGATAATTGGGTATTTACAACCCAAATACAACACTCCAATTGATGGTCTTCGGAGGACTCTAGTAGTGTCTACAGATGGCCTGATAATAGGGCATTTTCAAGCGTAATACAACACTCCGATTGAAAGTGTTTGGAACACTAGCATGGAATGATAATAGGTCATTTAGAACCCTAATACAACACTCCAATTGAAAGTGTTTGGAGCACACTAATAGTGTCTCCACACGGCAAGATAATAGGGCATTTACAACTCTAACACGACACTCCAATTGATGGTATTTGGAGCACTTTAGTAACGTCTCTATATGGCAAGATAATGTGGTCTTTACAACCCCAATACAACACTCTAATTGAATGTGTTTGGAGTACTCTAGTAGTGTCTCTATATTGCAAGATAATAGGGTATTTACAACCCTAATACAACACTCCAATTGAAGGTGTTTCGAGCACTCTAGTAGTGTCCCTATATTGCTAGATAATTTGGCGTTTACAACCCCAATACAACACCCCAATTGAAGGTGTTTGGAGCACTCTTGTAGTGTTTACAGGTGGCAAGATAATAGGGCATTTACAAGCCAAATACAACACTCCAATTGAAGGTGTTTGGAGCACTCTACTAGTGTCTCCACATGTAAAAATAATAGATCATTTACAACCCTAATACAACACTCTAATTAATGGTGTTTGGGGCACTATACTAGTGTCCCTATGTGGCAAGTTAATATGGCATTTAGAACCCTAATACAACACTCCAATTTATGGTGTTTGGAGCACGCTAGTAACATCTCTATATGGCAAGATAATATGGCATTTACAACCCCAATATAACATTCCAATTGAAGTTGTTTCGAGCATTCCAGTAGTGTCTATAGATGGCAAGATAATAGGACATTTACAACCCTAATACAACACTCCAATTGAAGGTGTATGGAGCGCTCTAGCAGTGTCAATAGATGGGAAGATAATAGGGCTTTTACAACCCTAATACAACACTCCAATTGATGGAGTTTGGAGGAATCTAGTAGCGTCCCTATGTGGCAAGATAATAAGACATTTATAACCCTAATATAACACTTCAATTGAAGGTGTTTGGAGCACTCTAGTAGTGTCTCCACATAATAAGATAACAGGGCATTTGGAACCCTGACACAACACTCCAATTGAAGGTGTTTGGAGCACTCTACTGGTGTCCCTACATAGAAAGATAATAGAGCATTTACAACACTAATACAACACTCTGATGGAAGGTGTTTGGAGCACTCTAGTAGTGTCTCCAGACGACAAGATAGTAGGGCATTTACATCCCCAATACAACACTCCAATTGAAGATGTTTGGAGAACTCTAGTAATGTCTCCACATGGCAAGATAATAGGGCATTTACAACCCTAATACAACACTCCAATTGAAGATGTTTGGAGAACCCTAGTAATGTCTCCACATGGCAAGATAGTAGGGCATTTACATCCCCAATACAATACTCCAATTGAAGATGTTTGGAGAACTCTACTAATGTCTCCACATGGCACGATTGTAGGGCATTTATATCCCCAATACAACACACCAATTGAAGATGTTTTGGTGCCCTCTAGTAGTATCTTCATGCTGCAATATAATAGGGCCTTTACAACCCTAATACAACCCTCCAATTGAAGATGTTTGGAGCACTCTAGTAATGTCTCTAGATGGCAAGATAATAGGGAATTTACAACCCTAATACAACACTTCATTTGAAAGTGTTTGGTGCACTCTAATAGTGTCCCTATATGGCAAGATAATAGGGCATTTTCAAGTCTAATACAACACTCCGATTGAAGGTGTTTGGAGCACTCTAGTAGTGTCTCCACATGGAATGATAATAGTGCATTTCCAACCCAAATACAACACTCCAATTGATAGTGTTTCGAGCAATCTAGTAGTGTCTCTATATGGCTAGATAATAGGGCATTTACAACCCCAATAGAACACTCCAATTGAAGGTGGTTGGATCACTCTAGTAGCGTCTCCAAATGGTAAGAAAATAGGGCATTTACAACCCTAAGACAACTCTCCAATTGAAGATGTTTGGAACACACTTGTAGTGTCCCAATATGGCAAGAGAATAGGCCATCTACAACCCTAAAAAAACACTCCAATTGATGGCGTTTGGAGCACTCTAATAGTTTCTCTATATGGCAAGATAATAAGGCATTTACTCTAATATAACACTCCAATTGAAGGTGTTTAGAGCACTGTTGTAATGTCTCTAGATGGCAAGATAATAAGGCATTTATAACTCTAATACAATACTCCAATTGGTGGTGCTTGGTGCACTCTAGTAACGTCTCTACATGGCAAGATAAAGTGGCATTTACAAACTTAATACAACACTCCAATTGACGGTGTTTGGAGCACTCTAGTAGTGTTTCCAGATGGCAAGATAATAGGGATTTTACAACCCTAATACAACACACCATTTGAAGGTGTTTGGAGCACTCTAATAGTGTCCCTATATGGCAAGAAAATATGGCATTTACAAGCCTAATACAACACTCCAATTGAAGGTGTTTGTTGCACTCTAGTAGTGTGTCCACATGCAAATATAATTGGGCATTTACAACCCTAATACAACACTCCAATTGAAAGTGTTTGGAGCATTCTTGTAGTGTTTCCATATTGGAAGATAATTGGGCATTTACAATCCTAATACAACACTCCAATTGAATGTGTTTGGAGCACTCTATTAGTGTACGTATTTTGCAAGATAATTGGGCTATTACAACCCTAATACAACACTCCAATTGGTGGTGTTTGGAGGAATCTAGTAATGTCTCTTTATGGAAAGATAATAAGGTATTTACAACCTTAATACAACACTTCGATTGTAGGTGTTTGGAGCACCCTAGTAATGTCTCCAGATCACAAGATAATATGGCATTTACAACCCTAATAAAACACTCCATTTGAAGGTGTTTGGAGTAGTCTTGTATTGTCTCCAGTTGAAAAGATAATATGACATTTACAACCCTAATACAACTCTCCAATTGATCGTGTTTGGAGCACTGTATTAGTTTCTCTGGATGGCAAGATAGTATGACATTTACAACCTTAATACAACACTCCAATTGAATGTGTTTGGTGCACTCTTGTAGTGTCTAAAGATGGCAAGATAATTGGGCTTTTACAAGATAATTGGGCTATTACAACCCTAACACAACACTCCAATTGGTGGTGTTTGAAGAACTCTAGTAATATCTCTTTATAGGAAGATAATAAGGCCTTTACAACCTTAATACAACACTCCAATTGTAGGTGTTTGGAGCACCCTAATAATGTCTCCATATCGCAAGATAATATGGCATTTACAACCCTAATACACACTAAATTTGAAGGTGTTTGGAGCACTCTTGTATTGTCTCCAGTTGGTAAGATAATACGGCATTTACAGCCCTAATACAACTCTCCAATTGATCGTGTTTGGAGCACTCTTGTAGTGTCTAAAGATGGCAAGATAATTGGGCTTTTACAACCCTAATACAACACTTTGATTGAAGGTGTTTGGAGCACTCTAGTAGTGTACGTATTTTGCAAGATAATTGGGCTATTACAACCCTAACACAACACTCCAATTGGTGGTGTTTGGAGAACTCTAGTAATGTCTCTTTATGGAAAGATAGAAAGGCATTTACAACCTAATGCAACACTCCAATTGAAGGTGTTTGGAGCACACTAGTAGTGTCTCTTAATTATAAGATAATAGGGCATTTACAACCCAAATATAACACTCCAATTGAAGGTGTTTCGAACACTCTTTTATTGTCTCCAGATGGCAAGATAATAGGATATTTACAACCCTAATACAACACTCCAATTTAAGGTGTTTGGAGCACTCTAGTGGTGTCTCCACATGGCAACATAATAGGGCATTTACAACGCTCATACAAAACACATATTGATGGTGTTTGGAGCACTCTAGTAGAGTCTCCATTTGGCAAGATTATAGGGCATGTACAATCCTAATACAACACTCCAATTGAACTTGTTTGGATCACTATTGTAATGTCTCCAGATGGTAAGATAATAGTGCATATACAACCCCAATACAACACTCCAACTGAAGTGGTTTGGAGCACTCTTGTAGTGTCCATTTATTGCAAGATAATAGAGCATTTTCAACCCTAATATAACACTCCAATTAAAGGTGTAGCACTCTAGTAATGTCTCCAAATGGCTATATAATAAGGCATTTACAACCCTAATACAACACTAATTAATGGTGTTTGGAGCACTATACTAGTGTCCCTATATGGCAAGTTAATATGGCATTTAGAACTCTAATACAACACTCCAATTGAAGGTGTTTGGAGCACTCTAGAAGTGTCTCCACCTGAAATGATAATAGTGCATTTCCAACCCAAATACAACACTTCAATTTATAGTGTTTAGAGCACTCTAGTAGAGTCTCCATTTGGCAAGATAATAGGGCATTTACAAACATAATACAACACTCCAATTGAACGTGTTTGGATCACTATTGTAATTTCTCCAGATGGTAAGAAAATAGTGCATAACTGCATATACATCCCCAATACAACACTCCAACTGAAGTGGTTTGGAGAACTCTAATAGTGTCTCTATATTGGAAGATAATAGCGCATTTTCAACCCTAATACAACACTCTAATTGAAGGTGTTTATAGCATTCTAATAGTGTCTCCATATGGCAAGATAATAAGGCATTTACAACCCTAATAGAACACACCAATTGATGGTGTTTGGAAGACTCTAGTAGTGTCTCCATATGGCAAGATAATAGGGTTTTTACAATCCTAATGCAACACTCCAATTGAACGTGTTTGGACCACTCTTGTATTGTCTCCAGATGGAAAGATAATAGGGCATATACAACCCCAATACAACACTCAAACTGAAGTGGTTTGGCGCACTCTAGTAGTGTCCCTATATTGCAAAATAATAGGGAATTTACAATCCTAATACAACACTGCAATTAAAAGTGTTTTGAGCACTCTAGTAATACCTCCAAATGGCAAGATAATAAGGCATTTACAACCCTAATACAACACTCTAATTGAATGTGTTTGGAGAACTCTAGTAGTGTCCCTATAAGGCAAGATAACTGGGCATTTACAACCCCAATACAACACTCTTATTGAATGTGTTTAGAGCACTCTCGCAGTCTCTATAAGGCAAGATAATAGGGTGTTTACAACTCTAATACAACACTCCAATTGAAGGTGTTTGGAGCACTCTAGTAGTGTCCCTATATTGCTAGATAATTCGACGTTTACAACCCTAACATAACACTCCAATTAAAGGTGTTTGGTGCACTATTGTATTGTCTCTAGATGGCAAGATAATATGGCCTTTACAACCCTAATACAACACTCCAATTGATGGTGTTTGGAGCACTTTAGTAGTGTCTCCACAAGGCAAAATAGTACAGCATTTACAACCCTAATACAATAATCAAATTGATGATGTTTGGAGCACTATAGTAGTGTCTGCATATGGCATTATAATAGCATTTATAATCCTTATACAACACTCCAATTGAACATGTTTAGAGCACTCTTCTATTGTCTCCAGATGGCAAGATAATAGGGCATATACAACCCCAATACAACAGTCCAATTGAAGTTGTTTGAAGAACTCTAGTAGTGTCTCTATATTGGAAGATAATAGTGCTTTTACAACCCTAATACAACATTCCAATTGAAGGTGTTTGGAGCATTCCAATAGTGTCTCCATATGGCAAGATGCTCCAATAGTGTCTCCATATGGCAAGATAATAAGGCATTTACAACCCTAATACAACACTCTAATTGAATGTGTTTGAAGCACTTCAGCAGTTTCCCTATATGGCTAGATAATAGGGCATATACAACCCCAATACAAAACTCCAATTGAAGTGGTTTGGAGCACTCTAGTAATGTCTCCATAAGGCAAGATAATAAAGCATTTACAACCCTAATACAACACTTTAATTGAATGTGTTTTGAGCACTCTAGGAATGTCTTCATATGGCAAGATAATAAGGCATTTACAACCCTAATACAACACTCTAATTGAATGTTTTCGGAGCACTCTAGTAGTGTCCCTGTATGCCAAGATAATAGGGCATTTACAACCCCAATACAATACTCCAATTGAATTGGTTTGGAGTACTCTAGTAGTGTATATTACAAGATAATAGGGTATTTACAACCCTAATACAATAATCCAATTATAGGTGTAAATGTCTTATTATCTTGTCATATTAGGGTTGTAAATGTGTTATTATCTTGCAATCTGGAGACTCTACTAGAATGCTCCAAACACCTTCAATTGGAGTGTTGTATTAGGTTTGTAATGCCCTATTATCATGTCATATTGGGACACTACTAGAGTGCTCCAAGCACATTCAATTAGAGTCTTGTATTGGAGTTGTAAATGCCTTATTATCTTGCCATACGGAGAAACTACTAGAGTGCTACAAACACTTTCAATTCGAGTGTTGTATTAAATGCCCTATTATCTTGCCATATATGAACACTTATAAAGTGCTCCAAACACCATCAATTGGAGTGTTGTATTACGATCATAAATGCCATCTTGAGACAACACAAGAGTGCTCCAAACACGTTCAATTGGAGTGTTGTATTAGGATTGTAAATGTTCTATTATTATCTTGCCATATGAAGACACTACTAGAGTGCTCCAAACACCATCAATTGGAGTGTTGTATTAGGTTTGTAAATGCCATATTATATTGCCATGTGGAGACACTATTAGAGTGTTCCAAACACCTTCAATTGGAGTGTTGTCTTAGGGTTGTAAATGTCCTATTATCTTGCCATCTGGAGACAATAGAAAAGTGTTCCAAACACCTTCAATTGGAGTGTTATATTAGGTTGTAAATGTCCAATTATCTAGCAATATTGGGACACTATTAGAGTGCACCGAACACCTTCAATTGAAGTGTTGTATTAGGGTTGTAAATACCATATTATCTTGCAATATAGAGACACTACTAGAGTGCTCCAAACACATTCAATTAGAGTGTTGTATTGGAGTTATAACTACTGCCCTATTATCTTTTCATATAGGGACACTACTAGAGTGCTCCAAACACATTCAATTAGAGTGTTGTATTAGGATTGTAAATGCTTTATTATCTTGCCATATTAAGATATTACTAGAGTGCTCCAGACACCTTTAATTGGAGTCTTGTATTAGGGTTGCAAATGTCATATTATCTTGTCATATATGGACACTACTAGAGTGCTCCAAACCATTTCAATTGGAGTGTTGTATAGGGGTTGTATATCCTATTATCTTGCCATATAGGGACACTACTAAAGTGCTCCAAACACATTCAATTAGAGGGTTGTATTAGAGTTGTAAATGTCTTATTATCTTGCCATTTGGAGGTGTTACTAGAGTGCACCAAACGTCTTCAATTGGAGTGTTGTATTTGGGTTGTAATTACCCTATTATCTTGCCATACGGAGACACTACTAGAGTACTCCAAACACCATCAATTGGTGTTTTGTATTAGGATTGTAAATGTCATATTATCTTGCCATATAGGGACACTACTATAGTGCTTCAAACACTTGCAATTAGAGTATTGTATTGGGGATGTAAATGCCATATTATCTTGCCATATAGAAAGACTACTAGAGTGCTCCAAACACCATCAATTGGAGTGTTGTATTAGAGTTGTAAATGCCCCATTATCTTGCCATCTAGAGACAATACAGTAGTGCTGCAAACACTTTCAACTGGAATGTGATATTAGGGTTGTAAATGCCCTAACACCTTTAATTGGAGTTTTGCATTAGTGTTGTAAATGCTCTATTATCTTGCCATGTGGACACACTACTAGAGTGCTCCAAACACCTTCAATTGGAGTGTTGTATTGGGATTCTATATGACACATTATCTTGCCATATAGGGACACTACTAGAGTGCAACAAACACATTCAATTAGAGTATTGTATTAAGGTCGTAAATGCCTTATTATCTTGCCATTTTGAGACATTACTAGAGTTCTCCAAACCCCTTTAATTGAAGTGTTGTATTAGGATTGTAAATGCCCTATTATCTTGCAATATAGGGACACTACTAGAGTACTCAAACCACTTCAGTTGGAGTTGCAATATAGGGACACTACTAGAGTGCTCCAAACCACTTCAGTTGGAGTGTTGTATTGGGGTTGTATATGCCCTATTATCTTACTATGCATTAGTCTTTGTTTTTCCATGTCTAAAATTCAAACAAGTGTCTTGGAGACTATGCTTCTTTTTCATGTAGGAATTGTTTCAACAAATATTGAAAAAGCTTTATACTTCGAAAAAATTTCAAAAATTTTGCTTGTTTTTCGTTGTGTGGACTCGATCTAACCTATACTTTATGCAATCTCAATCAATTAAGACCAGTCATAGTGTCTCCATATGGGAAGAGAAGTGGGTGGTTGCAACCCTATTACAGCACTCCTGTTGAAGGAGTTTGCAACACTCTATTTGTGTCTCCATATGGCAAGAGAAGTGGGTGGCTGCAACCCTAATACAACACTCCAATTGAAGGTCTTTGCAGGACCCTAGTTGTGTCTCCAGATGGCAAGAGAAGAGGGTGGTTGAAACCCTAACACAACACTCCAATTGAATGTGTTTGCAGCAATCTAGTAGTGTCTTGATATGGCAATAGAAGAGGGTAGTAGCAACCCTCATACAACACTCCAATTGAAGGTGTTTGCAACATAGTACTAGTGTCTACTCATTGGTCAGAGGGGGAGAAGCAGTTTGCGATACATAGATTGTAAGAGAAGAGGGTAGTTGTAATACAACACTCCAATTGAAGGTCTTTGCAGCATTCTAGTAGTGTCTCCAATTGACAAGGAAAGAAGGTAGTTATAATTTTATTACAACACTCCAATTGAAGGAGTTTGCAACACTCTAATAATGTCTCCAAATGTGAAAGGAAGATGATGGTTGCAACCCTAATACAACACTCTAATCGAAGGTACTTGTAGCACACTAGTAGTGTCTCCAGATGACAAGAGAAGAGGTTGGTTGCAACCCTAAAACAACACTCCAGTTGATTTTTCAACTAGTGATTTTGATCTAAGGATCTGATTGGTTGTTGGTTCATTTCAAGAGTAAATAAGAGGAATTAATTAAAAAAATCAACAATTACATAATTAGAGTTTACACAATTAAGAGATTAAAAAAAATAGAAGAAAACAATAAGATGTCCATTTTGATGAATTCAGATCCAGTGAAGTATCTTTGGATTTTAAATAGGAATCGTCTGATTCTAATCCGTAAAAATCTATCCGAAGTGAAGTGCATACATCCCGAGAAATGAATTCGAATTACGAAGCACTCTCGAGCGACGGATTCAAATCAGACGATCTCAATTCAAAATCCAAAGATTGGATTACTTTAGAGGATCCGGACCCCGTTTTGATTTGGTTGGTTCCTTTTCCAGTTCATCCTAATTTCTTCTCTTCCCTCTTTTGAAAAACTTGGCAGCCAGTGCCAAAGTGATCTCCTCTCTCTTTACGTTGGCGTGATTAACTTCATATTTTTTTATTAGGGGTGTTCAAACAAACTACGTTGACGTGATTAACTTAAATTTTTAATTCATCTTTAATCTTTAATTCATAGTGCTCATCAGATGGGTTCATGGCCAGGCCAGCCCAAACCTCAGTCTTGTTTTTGCTTTTGACTGCGTCAAAATTTGATGGAAGCAACAATTACCCAAAGTCAAGAGCTTTGGATACGTGTATAATTAGGAAATTGCTCTATAGGAGCTGACCGCCCTCTACATCAATTATCAAGCGAAACAGCATACGTGTAACAAATTCCCAAAATTAAGAAGGCCATGGGAGAAAATGCCTTCAGCGAATAGTTAACACAACGATATGTAGGCCTAATGGTTCAGTTTTTATTTCTACCAGCTTTATAATATGGCCCATGCGGGATAGAACTTTGATCTTTTTAAACTGATGAAATCACACTTGTTAAGAACCAACAGTTTGAACAATAAAATCACATATAATGAAAGCTACAGCTGATGCAACATAAACTACCACAACCGCTCAGCTAATTTCAACAGAGGCATTTTAGGAACGGTGACCATGTAGTTGTCCCTCCTTATTAAAGCCTACTATCTAAATTGCTATAATTCATTGCTACTTGCTCACAAGATATCACAACAAGAACAGAGCAAAAACTGAAACAAACTCAAAACATAAATAAAACATAAATTCTAAGGTCAAAATTCCCGAGATAAAACAAAACCATTGTTCAAACAGAATATTGAAACTCCTAAAACATCCACCACTTTTCAAGAAATGATAAGTACCCTAAAACAGATATTAAAACAAAATGGTAAAGACCAACAGGACCAAAACCCATATATATTCTGTTTGGTTTGATCTTTTCA